>NC_048226.1:43076795-43169618 GCF_002007445.2 Ailuropoda melanoleuca
AAAAAAAAAAAAAACCTACCTAATTTCAAATCTTACTATAAAGTTACAATCAAAATAGTGGGGTATTAGCATAAGGATAAACAACAGAACAGTCTAGAAACAGTTCCACACATGTCTACCAATTCATATTCAACAAAGGTCACAAGGTAATTTAATGAGAAAAAGACAGTCTTTTCAAAAAATGATGCCAAAAACTGTTATACACATGGAGAGGGAAAAAGAACCTCGACCTTTACCCTGTACCATGTACAAAAATTAACTCAAAATGGATAGGACCACAAACCTGAAAGTAAAAACTAAACTACAAAATTTGTAGAAGAAGACACTTGGAGAAAATTATTGTGGATCAGGAAAAAAAATTTTAAATATTACACCAAATGCATAAAATAAAAATAGACTAAAAAAGAAAAAAACCCTTGGGGCGCCTGGGTGGCACAGCGGTTAAGCGTCTGCCTTCGGCTCAGGGCGTGATCCCGGCGTTATGGGATCGAGCCCCGCATCAGGCTCTTCCACTATGAGCCTGCTTCTTCCTCTCCCACTCCCGCCTGCTTGTGTTCCCTCTCTCGCTGGCTGTCTCTATCTCTGTCCAATAAAGAAATAAAATCTTTAAAAAAAAAAAAAAGAAAGAAAAAAACCCTGATAAACTGAATTCCATTTAAATTAAAACTTCTGCTCTTCAAAAGACATAATTTAAAAATGAAAACACAAACCAAGATGGGGAGAAAATATTAGCAAAATAATTACCTGATAAAGTAGGTGCATTTAAAATACATAAAGAGCTAAATAATAAGGATGTCCATCTAGAATATATAAAGGACTTTTATAACTCAATAATAAAATAATTCAACTTTTTTATATGGGCAAGACAGTTAAAGATTTTTAAATATATATATATTATAGAAGATATACAATGAGGGAGGTGGCACCTGGGTGTCTCAGTCCAGTTAAGCATCGGACTCTTGATTTAGGCTCAGGTCATCGTCTCAGGGTTGACAGCCTGCTTAAGATTCTCTCTCTCTTTCCCTCTTCCTCTGCCCCTCCCCATCTCCCTCTCAAAAAAAAAAAAAAAAGGAGGGGGGAAGATATACAATGGGGAAAGTACACAAAAAAATACTAGACATCATTAGTCATCAGAACAACAGAAATTAAAACCAAAACAAAATATGCTAGATATGCAATAAAACATACAGTGTTGGTAAGGACAGGAAGAAACTAGAACCCCCACATGACATCCCTTGCCAGTGGGAAAGCACAATGGTAGGACCATTTTGGGAAACAGTTCGGAAGTTTCTCATCATATAACCCAACGATTTCACACCAAGGCGTCTTTTCACTTCTTTTGGGGACAGATGACCATACAAGCAGTTATACAAGGATGATCCGAGCAGTTATGTTTAGAACAGCTGAAAAGTACAAACAACTCAATTGTTTATCTTTGGAGAACGGATTTTCTAGAATGTAGTACATCATGCAATGGAATACCACTCAACAACAATTCATGAGGAATGAATTACTCATGGATGCAACAACATGAACCTTAAAAACATGTGCTAAATGAAAGAAGCCAGACACAAAGATAACATATTATATAATTCCACTCATTTGAAATTCCTAGAAAAAGTAAAACTATAGCGGAAAAAACAGGTTAGTGCTGTCCTGGGTTGGAGAACAGAAGTGGGGAATGCCTGAAAACGGACACAAGAGAACTTTTTGGGCTGACAGACTTGTTCTAAAACTAGATTGTGGGTGATGCTAAAGACAGATGTATAAAAAACACAAGACACACGTAACTGCGTACATATACTAAATAACTCATCCTATAATACACTTAAAATGGGTGCATTTCATGGTATGCAAATTATACCTCAATTTTTTCAACGCTAAAAAAATTGTGATTTTTAAAAACATTCCTCTATGTACCTGCCCTTTCTTCCTGATAGTTATGATTACTGTGTCAGTAAAGGGATGTAAGGGACAAAGGCAATTCGAGTAGCAAATGGTGTAAACATCTGACAAGAAGAGCATCAACTTTGCTGCACGAATAGTACATGATGACTTTGAGGCAAAAAAATCAGGACTGAACCCACATCACACAGAAAAAGATTGCTGACAGCATTAAAGTTATAGATTGGCGATTTTTCAAAAGGTAGCGGAGGGTTAGGAGAAGATATGCTCAGTATTGTATTTATTTATTTATTTATTTAAACAGAAGGTTAGGAACAGAGCCAGAGGAAGCAAAGTAAGCTAGGAAGAAAATGAAGTGACATCCGCAATACCAGCTAAAAGAGCCCTTCATGCTCCCAGAATGAGAGAAGAGCCATATTTGCTTTTTTGGTTTCCCAGAACTACCACCACCACCACCACCAACAGCTACAATTTATTAAATGCTTCTGGCAGACAGCTTTATATATGTTACCCATTTAATCTTCCTAACAACGCTATGAGGTAAGTATTACTACTATCACCTCCATTTTGTAGATACAGAAACTTAACTGACACGTGAGTGAAAATGTCCAAGGTCACAGAGCTAATGCAGTGGTAGTATGATAATTTGTCTTCTTTTTGCTTAAATACACAAAAACTCTCAAATAACACAAAACATACCTTTAACTCGGTATGTTTCAAATTATATTACATCAAGAGGAAAGTCATACTGTGAAGACTTAACTATGAGAACTATTTCAGATTCTGGAACAGGACACTGTATTTTTTATTTGTATGTATTTACATACATTTTATAGAATATAAAAAAGTATCCTAAAGTATAGCTTCCATATATTTTAGTAAAATATTATAAAATTGTTAAATATTATAATATTAAAATCCCAAATTTGATGTGCTGCAAAAGTCTTAATAATATAATGTATAAAGAATGTGGACTATATAAGGTAAAATTCCTTCCCAATTATTAAGTTGATGATGCTAAAAATAACATCTAGACCACTGAAGAATAATTTATAAGTTAACCAATTAACTTCTATATATACTTTAGACGGCTTGTTTTCTTCATTTAAAAGTCTCTACCTCCACTGCAATGACTCTTAACTAATAAAACTCTTTAACAAATAATTTTCATTTTCCAAAGTCTTTTTTAAGAGGGTCAGCAAGTATCATCTCAAGACCCCCTTAAAACACTTAGCTCATAACTTATGTATAAACATTAATCAACCTTGTAATTATTCTTTCCAACCACTCATTCTGCCTATTATACATATAACTTAAGGTTCTTAAAGTTGAGGCTTGGCTTAGAGAAATCTTCAGTTTTCTAGAACTGGTGCTTAAAGTTACTGAAGTCCAATCTTAAGATGTTCTTTTGTTACTTTAACTCAGTTTGATAAAATGCTTTAAGTGCAGTTAATCATGTTAAAACAAGTAGAGACTTATATTTGTAACTGAAAAACTTCTATAACTAAATGTAAAAAAAAGTTCTAAACAGATATATAGAAAAGGATGTATCATCAGTTTAATAATGCCTAAGCTACAGGCAGGTGCACATATAAAATTGGTCTATACGATATAGTGAAAAATAACCTACCCACCAAATTCATAAATCTCATATGATCATTCCTTTCATTTTTGTCTCTCACAATGGTCAGAGACAAATACAATAAAGCAACTATCATTAAACAGTAACTCTTCAAAGAACTGTATACTTGCCCAGAGACAGACTTGTAAGTATAATTAATTTCATAAATGTAGATGAATGTACATGGCTCACATTTGGAAGAGAACTAAAGATATTAAATTTGGAGTCACTGAGGGTGCAGGGGTAAAAAAAAAAATTGTGGAGTCACTAACCAGAATATAGCATTTAAATCCAAAGAAATGATTAAAATTTCTTAGGGAAAAGATAGAGGCAGAAGGAAGACCAGCAAAGACAAGTACTACAGAGTCCAAGAGGAGATAGTTCCAATAAGATAGTTCTCAATGCTACTGAGAATTACACAGTTTCTACTTGATTTGGCCAGCAGAACGTGCTGATGACCTTCGTAAGAACAGTTTCACTGGAATGACAAATATATAAAGCAGACTGGAGAAACAAAGTATTGACAAATGAACAGGACATAAGGATTTGGACACAGCATGTGTAAATGATTACTATCATTATTACCTTATGCTACAATCATCTTCCCCTCAAGACTGTGAGCTTCTTGAGGGCAAGGGTAAGGTTGATCCCCCTTTGATTAAGGAGACAACCTGCTGCTGGATTAGTGATTTTTAAACAACATTCCTGCAGAAATCCTGGGGCTTAAATTAGGGAGCTCAGCCCCCAAATTCACATGATAATATAGTCTTTAATGGACTTACAGAAGAGAATAGAAAAAATAAGTTACTGAGCAGAAATTAATCTTTCTTAAACAAAGATAAAAGGCTCAGCGATGACTCCTGACCAAGACTAGAGCATGCCAACCTGACAACCAATCGGACTTCCCAAACAAAAGGCCCCAACACACAATGAGTAGAATTTTCATTGTTTTTCTCCCGATAACGAGGATAATCTTTGCCTGCAATGTTTCCCTTCATGCTCCTTAAAATGAGAATAGCTACTGAAGCCTGTTGTGTATACCAGAATAGTAGAGGATTTCCATATATTATCAGTTTATTTTTCACAATAAACCAGTCTGAGAAGAAATGTCTACCTTCCTTAATAAAATACATACCCTGCAAATATCAACAGTAGAGGAAAGAAATCCACTTAGGGAGGGGAAATAGGACTGTGAACTCTTCTCAGAAACTTACTTCTCCTGAGGTTTTCCTCCCTAACTAATGCTACAAGACCACTCTGACCAATACGAAATAAGCCTACAACCCTTCCCTAATAGCCCTGAGGACAATGTAGACAAGCCTGTGTAAAACATACCTCAGTAGCGCCGGGTAACAAGAGGTAAGCAACTCAACAAAAGTAACATTGAAACTAAATAATCTGCCTACACAGGATAAGGACACAGTCTTTACCCACAATACCTAATAGTAATTTCAAAAACCAGCCTCACAAGGACCAGCACAAACTTTCTATCCCCATTCTGAGTTTCTGTTTTCTCTCTCAGGAGGACAGGCCTCTTTCCCCAAATGACTGTCACTGTCAGTTCCCACCTCCCTAAAGGGAGGCCACACCTTTGAACAGCATATGACCATACTAAGTTAATCATCATCTCAACACAATAAAAGCAATATTCATTAACTGCCCCACACATACACACACAGTATGAGGAAGGATAGGAGTCTTCTTAAAAAGATGTTCCGTAACACCCATTTTACAGCCAGGAAAAGGTAACACAATTTCTCTAAAGTCACAGGATGTGTGATGGAGCTGGGTGTCAAGCCCATGTCTACCTGACTCCAGGCACTAAATTCTTACTACTCTGATTGCCTGCTAGACAGCACCAATTTGTCAAAAAATAAATAAAAGCAGAGAAAAAGTAGCTAGTAAGCCCTAAATAAACGGTACTTTTCAAAAGTTGAAACCAATTTACATATATGTATAATATATGTTCATGGCTGTAATTTTATATCACAGCTAAGTTTTTAAAAGTAAAATTATAATTTTATATAAGGTAATTAAATGTAGCAATATTTTACAGTTCCAGAAAGAATATGGTATTCCAAAAATGAGCACCAGATTACTAAGAAAAAAGCTATGCAACTTACTCTGTTGGAAAATGGAGAGCTCATCCCTGGAATACAGTTAGTACCTAGTCAAATGTTTACTGTCTGTATGATCTCACTGAGTCAACCCATGGATCCAGCTGTCACTCAGAGGAAATATTACCAAAAAAGATATTTCATCAGAAACTTCTTTTATTGTGCGGGCCTATACAGTTGCCCATTTTGTTAAAAAATTTAAAATACAATTTTTCATTTTACTACATGTCTAGGTTCTGACAAAAACAGTGAAGAATATTGGAGAAAATGAGATCCTATGGCATTAGTACCATTTTGAATAAAAATTTAGCTCTGGAAGAAACTCGAAAATAACTTGTTTTAACTACTCAGTTTTAAAGACGGGAACTGAGGTTCAAAGAGATTAGTACCTCGACTGACAACAATAGTACTTCTCTCCATCATCCTCTGACTATAAAGGAGTTTCTATGA
This sequence comes from Ailuropoda melanoleuca, assembly GCF_002007445.2. Classification (NCBI taxonomy): domain Eukaryota; kingdom Metazoa; phylum Chordata; class Mammalia; order Carnivora; family Ursidae; genus Ailuropoda; species Ailuropoda melanoleuca. The sequence continues at coordinate 43,082,889 of NC_048226.1, forward strand.
AAACCAAAACAAACACTACCCTAAAGACACAGGTTTTCCATCATATCTTAACTAAATGCTATGGAAATCATCATCAACTATGTGTCAACCTTCGCATCACAGAAGGGCATTACATGCACTAAAAGGTATGAGAGGTTTGTAACTTAGTTGTGAATCTAGAACATGTAGCGAAAACATCTAACAATACAAAATATAAATAAAACTTGAAAGATCTGGAAATGAGCTTTCTAACATCCAAAATATACAGAATAACGAGGAAAGCTGCCTTTTGTTAAGTATCAGGTATTAGTTGCTGTGATACAACTTTTACCAGCATTATTTTTACTATTTCCCATAAATTGGTTTCATCCACATAGCATCTATCAACTCCATTTTGCAGGTGAGAAAACTAAAAGTCAGAGAAGTTAAGCGATTTGCTGAAGTTAAACCAAGAGGAAGAACCAGCAGTGGACTCTAGGTCCTTCTGGATTCAAGCCCTCCACTTTTCCCTGTTGTTTCGATCACAGTTCTTCTGCCGGGCTCTACCCCTCTGCACTTCTGGCTCCACCCACCACCTTCCTCCCCATCCAGAAAAAACAATTTGGGATCAAGAAGATGCTATCTAACATCCAGCTATTACAAAAACAGCCACAAGCATCATTCACCCAACAAATTTACTCAGTACAACCCAGTGAGTTGCCCCAAAATGAGTCACTAACAAGCTTATGCAATTATTGGCCTGTTATGCCTGTATAAGCAAAGAAAATGGAAGAAATACTGATATTGTAGGCTAAAAGAGAGGTGTGAAGAAAAAAATTTAAGAGCCGTGACAAAAAGACAATTTTATCCAACACAAGGAATTGAATTTAAAAAGAAAATAAAACAATTCTAAAACCTAAGATGGAAGAGCTAGGAAAACAACTTACAGTGGCTAAATTTTTCCTCCATCTGGGAGTCTCAAAGTCCAAAAGCATATACAAACGTCCACAGAATTTTCTGATTTCATATTTTCGTTCCAATGACAATCTAAATGACTCACATGGATATGCTAAATCATGGATAAACCATTATTATAACTGATAACTCACTGCCATTTCATTTCAGTACTTGCATTTAGGCTTACAATTTGGAGTACAGACTAGTATTATTCTAATGTCTTTCTTATCAAGTCTTGAGGGACAAAGTTTCCTATTAGTTTCAGGAAAGAAAAATAATGGGGAGATCTGGAGTATCTTCAGGAAAGAAAAATAACGGGGGAGATCTGGAGTATCTTCACACAGCTAACAGTATATGCTGAACTCAATGGAACCTGACTGAGCTCAGGAGATTGTGAACAGCAACTCTGTTGTGACCAGACAACACTGCATGGTGCTGTTAATTTAAATCTTACTTTGTTTTATAGGTCCTAATGAAACTAAAATCTTTCTGCAATGAAAAAGAATCTAGTAACATATACTAAAATGGGTGTTTCTCAGAAGGACCATTACACCAGTTAATTCCCCCATTATTTACATAATAAATATGGCTATAAAATGTAGATTTAACAAATCCCTCAGGTACAGTTTTTTGTTTGTTTGTTTTTAATCCTGCTGATGGATCAAAATAAGGCCCTACCAGAGTGGTTCCTAAAATGTCTGAGTGCAGCTCAAGAACAAAGTTTTTCTAGGTTTAAACCTAAATGAGGAAAAAATGTAGAGCTTTATTTTTCTATAAAGCTAAATTTTATTAAATTTGAAGGTTCTCCTTTATTATTAGATTGTGAGCTTATTATATTGTGGGGTTAAATTTTCCTTCTATTTTCTTAAGTGGTGGTTGTAGCTGATGGTCATTATTTTCATGTAATGACAAAATTCAAAATTTGGCAATCCTGTGTCAGTTCCCTAGAATTTGGGGGGAAATTTTTGATAATACATAAAATCAAAATCTCTAGGTAACACTGGCCCATCTATTATGAAATGGTGTATTTCTACATACGCATGTGCACGCGGCTCACGCATGCACACGCACACACAGATATACAAACACAGGTACTCCCTTCTGGTGCCACGGGGAAAACTCATTTTGGGCATGAACTCCCAGCCAAACGTTCTTGCTTCTACCCAAAGAAATGTTTAATGCTCCTCCCTCACGCAGGTCTAGGACAAAGAGTATTCCAGGCAGTCGAGCCACAACACAGTGTGGAGACGGGGAGAAAGGAGCTATCATCAGGTCTCTAAGTACTTAACAGTGGACATTTTGCTGAACATCCTAAAATAAAACTGCCACCTAATAAGGTTAATAGTCACAACGGCAAGTAATACATAAAGAATAGAAACTGTGGAAGACTAATGACAGCAATAAACTCTTTGCTACTCCTCCCACTGAGAAATGAAGTATAAATGCCCTTCCCTTGACACTGGGGTTGCCTTAGTGATTGGCCTGACAAACAGACTGTGGCAGAAGTGATATTCTGGAACTTCTAAGCTTTGAACCTGCAGCCTAGGACTTTGGAACCCTTCATCTCTGAGTCTGAGCTGCGACATATGTCTTACTACCTTGAAACCACCATACTATGAGGAAGCCCAACCTGGCCATGTGAAGAGGTCATATGAAAAAGATAAGATGCTCAGCCAGCCCCCAGCCATCCCAGCTCCTAACAGTTCCTGGTCATATCAGCTGAGACTCCATACATCATGGGACAGAATTAAATCATCCTGGCTATGCCCTGTCCAAATTCCTAACCACAGAATTATGAGATACAGTAATTTCCTTAAGCAATAGGTAACTAGAATAAAGACTAACAGCTTTTCATAAATAGTAATAAAGACTTTAAAGCAAAAAAGAAACGTCTCAGGAAGAGTAGCTAGAAACGAGAACGGTATCAGACACAAAAGAGGATTATTATAAACAAATATAAATCCATTTACTCACTTATCCAACAAATATTTATAATACCAGGACCTATAAATAGGGATATACACAGACTCTGGATATGTTTTAAAAAAAAAAAAAAAGTTCTAACTTCAAGGAACTTACAGACTGAAAGTATTATGATTAATAGTGTCTTCTTGTATACTTTTTAATGTTTTCCCCCAAAATAACATAATCAACAATTCAGATCAAACCAATATGCAGACCAGTCTCATAGAGGGACTCAGGGTTTGAGTCCCTCTATGAGAAGAATGTGAAGATTGAATCAAAATCCCACAAAAGGTCATTTGCAGTTTGCAGTATCTAAGCATGCCTTAGTTAACTATCATATATAATCAAATGTTTGGATTCTCATTTCAGACTATAAATTCAAGGCATGCGTAACTAATCCTTTTTATTTTTTCTTCATAAAGTATCAGGTTAAAGAACCTTTTAGAGATATTATTACAAATATGCCAAGGAGACCTTTTCTATTTTACTGCAGTTGAGATTCGGGGACCCAGAATGGGCAAAGCAAGTAAGGTCAGGAGTAAGTTGTTGTTTTAACAAGATTTATTTCTGTCTAGGTGTGCTACAGTTTAAACAAACACACTAACTATTCCAGTGACTAAAATAATTTTAACTGCTTCTTTTATTAAAGCATAGACAATTTAACCTTTCATATTATTCTCAGGGTTCTAAAATTATTCACACTTTTTCTATTTACAGTATTTCTCTATTCAAATTTCACATGAGGGCAAAAAGAACACAAATAGAGAAAATTATTTTACCAGGTTTTGTTTTTTTTAACTAGGTATTTTTAAATACAGGAAAATGTTTGATCTCATGTTGTAAGAGAATGCAACAGTAAATAAGTATGTTCATGGACCCTTGGCCCAAAGACCATAGCATGTCTTAACATCATCGGCACCTAACAAACCGCCTCTGTAGAGGGTACTTAGCAAATATGTACTGACTGATAACACATTTATTCCCCAGTTATTTTTTAAGTGTGGCCAATAAAAATAAGCAATTCTATTTTCTGTCTTAGTAAATATTTGCGGCAAAGAAAAAAGGATAATGTTTTCAAAAGTGGTCACAAAGAAACATAACTTCTCGTTTTCTCTTCAAAACACTGAAAGAGGTATCGTGGGGGGGTATGTTAACAAATTCTATGTGCTCTAAACGTCAAAATAGTAAAGGTGTGACAAACAGTAACTTAAATTATAAATGGCCTGTGTTTATCTTTTCTCTCGTAATTTCAGTTTTAGCACATTACACAGTAATTTGTCAGAATGTCTTTTTTAAAAACATGACACAAAAGAAGAAAAAATCTACTGCTAAAAAGTAAGTCCTTAATATTTTAGCCAAAATATACTCGAAAAGTCAAAACAGAGTACTGAACAAGAATTAGGAACTTAAAAATGATAATACTAACATTTCGTTATAAAAAGTAACAATATCTGGGAGACAGATACTCAAGAATATCTGACTCAGCAGGTAGCTCATTGTTCCTCTCTTCTAGACTGCTCTGGAGGCTAGCATAGAATGAGAACGTGCGTCAAGAGACTGGCTGTCCTCCTCCATTTCCCTATAAGACTCAACACCAATCACTTATCATCTCTTGGCTTCAGTTCCTCAGTGAAAAAAAAAAGAGTGGCACAATTATCTCCAAATTCCATTTTAGCTCTAAAAAATTCTACTGTCCTCAAGTAAAGGGCCATTAGTCTAAATAAACAGGGTTTGAAGACACCCAAATCTTCTATCTGCTTAATATTAAGGCACAACTATTTACCTCATCTTACATTAAACTTTACAGGTTTCAAACACCTACAGACTATTTTTCTCGTATTTTATCTTTACAACAATTCTGTGAGGTGGACTTTGAGTATGTAATTATTATGTACACTAGGCACATGCCAAAAAGGTTTGGTGAGATTATGTGATTTGATTAAAGTCACTCAGCCCCCCCCCCAAACGCCTAGAAATCAGATCTTCTGACTCCCTGCTTGGCTTAAACTTTCAGAAAAAGCCACTTTTAAACTACAAAATAAATTATATATCAGTAAGAAAGGAAAAATATGGTGCTATTTTTGAGTGGCTACATTGTTTCTTTAAATCTTAATATCCTAGATCTTAAATTCCCTAAGATAACACAATTTTGGGCCTTTACGTCTCAAAATTATTTTCAAGAAAACCCCATTGGCTTAAATGTGTTATAAAAATATTGCCATATATCAAGGTTCCCTAAATTGATGTATATTCCTTGACAAAAAAAGGTTTGTGGTAAAATAAATTTGAAAATATATATAGATTAATAATGTACATAAGCTTTTCAGTTTCATGTACCATTTTGCAAATGTGTTGATCAATATACATTTCAGACATTTAGAAAATACGAACTCACATTCTAAAGCACTTTTATTCCAATGAACCCATCTTCAAAAATACTTCCATACATTTTTTAAAGAAAATCATTTGCTAATAAGCAAAAAAAAAAAAAAAATTACTATAGTCTTCCATTCCGTTACTTACCTAGCATATATATATTTCCATATTTTCTGAAAAGGTGAAATATCTTACAAGTGTACCTTTAATGTACAGTGTTTCTTTTTATTTTTCCTGGAAAGTTGCTAATCCAATACTGCCCCCTTTACTATCAAAAGCAACTCATAGTAGAGCAACTACTGTAAAAATCTTCTCATAATCATAAAGTGTGCTCTCAGTGACACAGACGACATCGTATGAAAACGCTTCCCTCAGTGGTCATGCTCGATCAATTACCCAGAACGGACACGAAGAATCTGAGAGGAGACCACAATTCAGACAGAAGCATACACTTTGAACAGGTATTAGCAAAGACATGTAATTAGGGGGAAATATTCATTACAGCAATAATACTTGAACCAATCTTGAAATATTATAAAGATTCCTGTCTAAAACTGGGAGCAAACATTTACAAGTAAAGGGTGAGTCAAATTACTTAATCACTGGGCCCCAGTTAACCTAACAGTAACATGGACGCAACTGTAAGCGTGGTTTTTTGCCCTATTTATAAAATAGCAAACTCAGAGGCAAAGGCTAATTAGCTAATCTGAATGTATCTTGTGCTCCTGATTTTCTAACACTTGATGAATTTATTTAAGTCCCAAAGGAATGAGACATTTCTAACCCTTCCTCCAGACAACTATGAATTCTCTAATACAAATTAACCGAATACACTTTCTTCTTACTTCCATCTAATGATGTTTAGCAGGTCCAAAAATACTTTCAAATGGTTTTGGAAATATAAGGCAGCTTAGGAACTTGAGCTGTTTTTAGTAATGGTATTTTAAAAGTGGTAGAACTCACCACTTCAGGCAAAGAGGTATGACTTGTCACTGGTAATAGTGGTAACATGGCACAGTGAAGAGAGCTATTTTGAGAAAATAAGAGATTGTGGGTTCTGGTCTCAAACCTCACTCTTCCCTCATATATATGAAATTTAATGCTTATGTAATTCACAAATTAAATACGTTTAAAAATGAAAAAAATTACAGAACAAGTTATGTATTCATTTTTAAAGTTACAGCAAAAAAAACCTTTTTTAGGACTAGAAGCAGTGTTGCCTAAAAAATTTTGATATTTCTGTTCTTCCTAATCCTTAAATGTTTACACAAGTGTCCCCCCACACACACCCCTACCCACTTCTCTCTTACATCCATTTTAGAATGTGGAAGGTAATTCTCAGATACAGAGTAAATTTCAAAAGCCACTTCCTTGTCCACAAATACACGAACAAGTCACATTTTAAAATAAAGCACAGAATACCACAAAAAGACTCGCAAAAACTATCAAAGTATAGTATGCATCACCAGCCTATAGTTATCCTATTTTCAGCTATGGAGTAAAAGCCACCTTTGTGCAAATGAGTTTAGACTCCAAGTGCTCGATTAAGGAAGATGAACAAGTCTAAAAATCAAGACTCACTTATAAAATGGCAAAAGTAAAAATATGTTCACATATTATGATTATTAACATTAAATAATAAACATTAAAACACAATTTTAAAAAAAGAATAACTAGAGGAATAAAATGTTTATTGCCCTGGAAAGATGGTTCCAGTGTACTGGCAGATGTAAAAAGCAGGCTGTAAAAATAAAATATAATGTATGATCCACCCCCCCCAAAAGAAAAGAGAAATAACAACTAACAGCATTTTTTTGGAAGGTCACAACAAAAAGACGAAAATACCCAAACTCCATGACACAATTAGCTTCTATGAGGGAAATAAGTGAAGAAACCTGCACTCTGCAGATTGCTCAATGGACCATTTACTCACTCAGGTAATTTTCAAGTACAACACTGGGAAGTGAGGGCCTTGAAATGCTTTTTGAATATGTAAGCAAGCAGTATTTATCTCCTACGTGTAAAATATAACTTTAAAAAGTAAGCCTAATGGAAAAGATGAATATTTAAGCATTCTGAAATTTTTCATCAATAGTTAAGCTTCTTTTTTTTTAAGAATATAAAAATTGTATTTGTATGTGTGCCTTTCTGTGCCTTTCTCAGTTGTATTTTCAATGACATGCCTTCTTAACTTTGAGAATTTAACCATTTCTTACTGATGAGCTCTCTTCAGACAGATTACAGAAACGTAGCTCTGGGTCAGTAATCAATGCTCTCCAGAGGACATTTCCTTTAAGCTGTCATTCCTTTTAACCAAAACGAGTGAAGAAATGATAAACCCTATGCGGACTGACACTACTCACTCCTACACATCAGAGCCTTTTATTTGAGTGTCTAACTCTCCAATATGTTCAATAAAATACTGGCAGATAAGTTTTGGAGTGCTACAGAAGATAATGCACTGTGCTTTGTAATCACTTCTTGATCATATCTTATTAGAAATCAGGTAAGATACTTGACACTGATTATAAAGGACTGATCATTCAACTTGTTGTTAATGTAAAAGTCCCTCCATCTGTTTTTTCTTCTTCCTTTATATTGGCTATTTCCTTGGGCACTGAACACCTCTAAGGAAAAGAAAGGGTTGAGAAAATGGGGCAAAATTCCAATGTATGAGTTTCATCCCCAGTAAAAGTACTTCAAAAACAAAACAAACAGAATAATCTTGTAGAGACCTAAAAGAAAATACGCTAAAATACTAAAAGAGGTTGTGTGAGGATGGTGCCATTGTGGGTAAATTCTTTAATGTCCACACCTTGTAAATTATAACCACATTACCAATAGTTACGTTTAAGCCAAACAATGAAAGACCTGTTGAGAACGTAAGTTAAAACTAGTGATTTCAAGTATTTTTAACTATCCTGGGTTTATTTTCTGTAAGATAAGAGGGAAGTTGCCTGTATAACTTGGCAATGTAAACAAATACAAAAATATCCCAAAGTTATTCCCTTCTCATTGTCTGCTGTGAAGGAAGGGAAAGGAATAAAGGAAATGAAAGCCGTGAGTACACACTCGCAAACCAAAACCACAAGAAAAATAATCTAAAACCAGACTATAGGAGGCAAGAGAAAAGCAAGACTCTCTACATAAGAAGTGATTTTGCAACACTAATAGGGCAAACCCACATTCCTGCCACAAGCCTCCTGCTTTCAAACAGGCCACACAGCTGGCAGTCTTGAAAGCTTTCCAGATAGGAACCAAGATAGTAAGAGAAATCAGTAGGTCCCAGGACTGAACTAAGTCCTAATCTGATTCCGATGAAACATGGCCCTGCTGGGGTATATAATATCAAGGCCGCCAGAAATTCAGTTAAATAGATGATTATAACTTTTTATAGAAAAAGCCTAAAGAAACATTGCTTTGAAATGGGCCTCTTTCGTTAATAACGAACTGTCCAAAGTATTGAAAATACATGGCATGCCTTCTAGGGAGAAAAACAGATCCACGCGATGAACAACACAGGGAGGACGCAGCACCAAGCTGAGAAATAATCTAGACGTATGCCTCGCGTAAAACATGCTCTTGGCAAACTATGTTTGTGTAACTATTAAGAGTCTAGTTTTCCTCTCGAAGTCAAAACACCATGGGGTTGAAAAGAAAGTCTCTATAAATTTGGAGACTGAACTTTAAGAGCTCAAGGACTGTTTAATGCACTGTTTTAAAATCACCATGTCTTCACCAAGCCCGGGGAGCATCTCCTATGAAACGACCTCAACCAACTCCGAGAAGTTAGACACCTTCCTACGCAAATCCCAAACTTTATCTCAATCCCTACAGAACTCTCTCAAACAGAACTTTGGTTTTGTTTTCAGAACATTCAAGAAATTACTCATCCAAAAGAGATCTGGGTAGGTTTACCTGAAGAGCGGGCTGTACGACATCAATTTTCTTCCTCACAGGGGAAGCAGTGATACTAGGACATTCTTCACCAAACAGGAAGGAAGCAAAACAGCTTTCTATAGTACTAGGAATGCTTTTTCTTTTTAAGCCAGAGTATGCCTCATAAATTTGCTTCCTAGATAATGCTTTCCTCTAAGTTATAAAATACAGCTTTGGGAGGAAGGCAGAATGACGAAGCAGATAAATCTAACTATAAACTGCCAATAAGTCACTTATTTCATCATATCACCTAAATATAGCACTAAGAAAATCGTGTTTTTCATGAAATATACACTGATAACCTATACCACAATATTTTGGGCATGGTTCTTACTGAAATCTGCTTCCTTCAACAAAGTCATTGCGCCTCTAGATCTCAGTCAACACTATTAATATGAGTTCATTCCTATTATGAAGATTTACTGATATTTCAGATAAACAGTAGTGATTATTGTAACACAAATGGCACAGATAAATGTTGAGCTTCCTGGGGCACCTGGGTGGCACAATCTGTTAAATGTCTGACTCTTGATTTTGGCTCAGGTCCTGATCTTGGGGTGCTGAGATCGAGTCCCACATCCAGCTCCACACTTAGCACTGAGTCTGCTTAAGACTCTCTCTCTCCCTCTCCCCCTGTCCCTTCTCCCTGTGCTCGCTCTCTAAAATAAATAGATAAATCTTAAAAAAAAAAAAAAGTTATGAGCTTCCTTTTCAATTAGAAAGCATATTCATTCCAAGTACAGAAAACCATAGATTTGAATAAGCAAGACACCAACTATTTATGAATACAGGCAATACTGTAAGAGCAATATGAAATTTACTAGTATTCAAAATGTTACTGGCTAGCTCCATTATTTGGATTTAAGTACACTTTTCCCTTTAGTATCCTCATCTCTGAGAGTTTTTTTTTTTTTAAAGATTTTATTTATTTATTTGACAGAGATAGAGACAGCCAGCGAGAGAGGGAACACAAGCAGGGGGAGTGGGAGAGGAAGAAGCAGGCTCATAGCAGAGGAGCCTGATGTGGGGCTTGATCCCATAACGCTGGGATCACGCCCTGAGCCGAAGGCAGACGCTTAACCGCTGTGCCACCCAGGTGCCCCTCTGAGAGGTTTTAAGACGTAATAAAATTCATATAAGTTTTGGACCCCAATAAACCAATGTTCAAATACTGACCTTGACCATTTACAATTATGTATGATCCTGAACAAGTTAATTTAAAACCTCTCTCCGCCTTAGTTTCTCCAACTGTAAAATGGGAATTATATGAACCATGTCGAGTTTTTGAGTGGATAAGAAAACAGAAGAGAAGTAAACTATGTATGGAAGGGTCTGGTCCATAGCAAATACCTGACCATTACAGCAGTGACTATAATTATTACTGAAGTTGCAGGGATCGACTAACTAGCCAAATAGCCACAAAAATCAAATGTTCAGGGGGCTTCTGGGTGGTGCAGTCCTTAAGCGTCTGCCTTCGGCTCAGGCATGATCCCGGCGTTCTGGGATCGAGCCCCACATCAGGCTCCTCATCTAGGAGCCTGCTTCTTCCTCTCCCACTCCCCCTGCTGTGTTCCCTCTCTCGCTGGCTGTCTCTGTCAAATAAATAAATAAAATCTTAAAAAAAAAAAAAAGTCAAGTGCTCAGGACTTCCAGAAATATTTCAAAGAATTTGTTTTAAAACTGCTTTTACACTTACATGCCTAGGTGCTACAAAGCCAAATAGCATCTCAGTCATTAGGCTATGTCATAAGACTATTAGGTACTTTCTGGACGTTAGTGAGAGGCAAGCAAGTTTTCCATCACTACGTGAAACCCAAGGACTGCCAATTACTGAGTCAGATTTAACTAATGCGTAAACTACTCAGACTATGCTAAACACTTTGGGAGGCTCATCAAATTTTTCAACAGCTCGTCAGTGAGTATTTATTGAGTCTACTATGTATAGAACCTTGTACTGGAAACTTGGCACACACATCAGTGATCAAACATAATCCCTGCCCTCAAAGAGTTTACCATCTATAGGAAATAAGCGAGGAATTAAAGAAAAATGCAGGAAAATACAATATTCTTAGTGTAACAGCTGGCTGAAGATGGTTATGCAGAGTGGTTGGTGGACAACTGATATTCATCAGAAAAGCTTCCTTGAGTCCGTTTTTTTTTTTTTTTATGTTTTAAAAACGGGAGAGAATATTATGAGTGACTAATAAATGAGAGGCAGTTATAAATATAAATTACAATTTGGACATTGAATGTAGCAACAGTAAGAAAGCACATCAATGCAGGATGAAACATAAGTAATTTTCACAGTGAAAAGCAAAATTATCTGGGATAGGAAAAGAGTAATATTTAGCAAACTTTTAAAAAGTTACTGATTTTAGAGTGATAATAGTCTAATCTGGAAATTTAACACAATTTCTTAAATGAGTATTGGATACATTAACTCCTTTGCTATTTATTCAAGCTGGGGTAGAGGAAATAATTGCCTAAGGATACTGAATTGATTACCAGACCAAGTTTCTATAAAACAATGGGTAAATCAAATTGCTGATTATATAGTTATGTTGTCTCAGTAAATATTGCCTACCAACTATCTTTAACCCTTCTGTCACCTGGTGTGAGCCTATGAGTGTAACTTTGAGATTTTCTAGGAAAAAATAAATCCAAATAAAGGGCCAAAATTTAAAGCATAATGTATACATGTATACACAACTGTTCAAATGCTACATGGCAAGGTAACAGTACTCCCACAGCAATCCTGATCCTCAGAAGGGATGAGCAAACTTCCCTGAGCAGTTCAGGGTCCCACTTCCTTCACTGCCCCCATGACTGGTCCCACACATCCTAATGAGCTCTGCAACTATTTCTTCTTTCTCTCTCTCTCTCTCTCTCCCAATCTGTCTTAAGTAATAAAGCAGTCCAATTTTCAAAACTGACATTCATATGTCTAAGACACACATTCTTAGGACAAAATATACCAAATAAGTTGGGGATTATTTCACTTCAAATTTCTCTATCATCCCCATCCTACCAATATATACGGTATCTAACTCCAAAAAGGTAAGCTGACGTATATCTTGTCAATTTGTGTCCAAAATCTAGAACAAAGTTCATTCACTTATTCCCTATAAATTTATCAAGCACCAGGTGCCAGAGGGTATAAAGAAGTTGTATTAATATTGTCCTTACTCTTACAGAATGTACTCTATAAACCAGCAACCTCTAAAAGAAAAGTAATGCCCTTTCCTAGTCATTCCAAGAAGACTTTGCCGTCCCTGGAACTTGCTCCACAGAGCATTAGAATAGGTCTTCTGTTTCCAAACTTGGCCTCAGATCTGGAGCAGCGCCTTCAAGTGAAGTCAGTTCTACCTTTCTCCCTTTAATGAAGTTATTATTCACTCTGTTCTTTTTAGATTTTCCTTTTTAAGATTATAAAACAAACAAATGTTCATTTTGAAAAATAGAGAAAAGTATGAGAGGAAGAAAGATGTTCACTACAACCCCTCCACCCCTAAAGCACCTTCTGTTTAATAGTTCAGCTCTATTTCTATATAGTGTGTTTCTCTCAGGTGTTTTTCTACCCATATCTTTAAACATGATTAATTTAATTCTAAATAACCATTTGCTACTATGTTATCTTCTCTTACCATTATTGCTGTTGCTTTCAGAAGAATATATCGGCATTTACTTAACCATTTCTTCCCTATTTAACAGTACTGTTTCACTGTTTACAGAAACTGCAAGATGGAAATCTTTGTACATAAATCTTCATCTAGATGTACGACTACTTCCTTGAAACAGAATATTAGGAGTGGCATTCCTAGGTCAAAAGATATGACACTGATTATAAGGCAAGGCTCCTGATCTCTGAAGCCAAAGTGATTTTCAGAAAATACCAATTTACACCACAAATCAGTAGTCTATGAATATATTCTTTAATCATAACCTAATTAACAAAGGGCAGACTCATTCATTTTACTAATTTGATAGGTAGAAAATGGCATTGTACTACAGTTTTCACTCATATTTTTTTTATTTAAGAGTCTAATCTAATTTGCATAGATGCTAAAATGAAACTTAGCTTTCCCCCACAATCTTTTACATGGGTGGCCCATTAACTTGGTCTGGCAGTCTGGTCTTTCTGGCCAAAGCTTAGTCACCTCTACCTCATCACCTCATAAATGGAAGCCATTACCACCAACATTCTAAGCAGCAGACTCTTCCCCTCAAGACATACCTACCATACTAGTGACAGAGACAACTCAAATGGAGCCACCAAGCCACCAGCAGACCAGCCCGTACTACTCTTTACCTCCCCCATAACTAACTGGCAAGACAAACCAAAAACACTGGGTTAGCATTTAACAGATTTCCACAGAAACTCCAAGTGTTCTTGGTAAGATTTTTTCTCAATTTTCTCTTAGTACCTATATGATATACTTCAATGTAGTACTATTTTCAAAGTTGCATAGTACTTATAACACAAACTGCTGAGTCTGTGTATATATATATATGCATATAAATTCGCACCTTCTTACCTTTAAGTTACCATCCCATACACAGCAGTCACACATACATGCATAAAGCACACAAGCTCTTACCCTTATTATTTATGTTTTCTCACATACACGTTAAAGGATACAGGTATTTCACTGTTACTAGTTCAAAATGGTGACAGCAATAAAACTAACACAAAGTCACAGAAAACTAACCCTTCTGTTCTTCAAATACAGAGAGAGACAGAGACAGAAAGCGCACAGAAGCACACTGCTGTAATCCCTACAATTACACAGAGAACTTAAAGTAACTTGAAGGGCATGTCTTTTGAAAAGTTATCTGTAATATGGAAGGCTCACACAAGGAAAAATGACAGCAAGTTTTTAATTTTAATTTAATGTTACTTATATATGATAAAATCAGGAGGACTATTGGTCATATCCTCAGTGATCCAATGTTGAAGATTAAAGCCCCAAAAGCTAGTGAAGTGCCCTTGTCCCTTATGCAAATACACTCCTAGACACACTGGTAGCTCTAAGCTATCTCTCCAGCCTTCATGATCTTCCAGATGCATAAGTGGTAGAATAGGAGAGGTGGTGAGAAGTTTAACTTTCAGTGGTTTTAAACTTTCAAGTAAATTTATTGGTGGTAGTCTATAAACGGAACACTGACTTACAAAAGGCAGAAATGGTCTTTAAAAAATAAAAGGCCTCAGCTACCTCACTGAGGTTCTAATAAATAACTTATTTACTGGGTTTCTCTAGAGACGGCACTCTCGATAGGACAATCAGTAACTCACTCAGTCCTGTCCCATAGCTCTTTACAGCAACGAACTCACTTCATTGCCTTTGCTTAAGCTTTCCTTGCCCAACCTCAAAATTTTCCATTTCTATTACAAAATTACATACATTCTTGAAGTTCACCCAGAGAGGTTAATACATCTTGCTTTATGTCATCTCTTTCCTTACAACACGAGCACACATGACCAGACTTCAAATCAACAACAGTCTTGCCATCTATTCGTTTACATTTGGAATAATGGTATTATGTAAGGAATATACCTAAAATAAGTTCACTGTGCTCGGTAAAAGAATACTGCAGTATGTCTCCTGTCCTCATAGATGCATACCTACATTTATCCTGAAATTCTTATAAAATCCATAATCATTACAATCCATTCAAATACTGTCCAAAGGATACCTCAAAGCTAAGCACCGAACTGCTTTAACTGATTATATTACAGAGATAAGTATTTTAAACAATTCTTCAACCACTTCTCTATAATAACCAAAAAAATAGTGGCTCAATCACACCCACTGAGAGAGTTAATTCAGTTAAAAGCCAACCAGTTAAACAAAGCAGCAGTACAATCTGACAAATAGGAGTTCATGAGCAACCAAAATACCCCAGCTAAAACAAACCTACTACACTGTGGAAGGAAACGTGCTGGATTTCCCAAGTCATGTTTAATCTTCCTGGAGAAAGCATTCATACACTAGATAATACGATTAAACACTGATGTATTCAAAGAGCTGAAAAAACAGAATGAAGATAGATAGATAGACAGATAGGTTTTTAAAGCTGCATTACCTACCAAGTGCTTCCAATAATCCTCAGTCCTTTGGGAGACTGCATTTTAATGAACCAATGACATGCATCCCAGAGGCTCAACCCACATTTCCTGATTTCTATGACAAAGATTGTCATTAACCTACCCAGATCACCAGGAATGCAGTACCAGTGTGGCCACACTTAAATAAACCTTTCATCTACTTGAGCAAAACAAAAACACTATGAAACTGGTATGGCAAGTTATACAACTCAGCACTATTATACATTAGTTTCAGATGAGACCGCCTGACTAATCAGCGTACCTGAGACTCATACAGGAAAGCCAAACACGTGGAACTTGCACGAACTTGGAAAAACAAGAAGTGATCGAGTCAAGCAATTTTTAGCAGAATAACTTACTGTAAGATTATGAAAACCACCCAATGAATAAAATTCTGGATCAAGTCCTACAGATTAAATGTAACTGCTGTATTTCAAAGCAAAAAAGATCTTGATTTTTCAGTAATAAAGGTCTTTACTGAATTCTTCTACAATTTGTAAATTTGTAAATAAAGATCTTTATCATCTTAAATTCCTTTGAAAATTCCCTTAAATAAAATTCTAAATGAAACAAGTCATTTCTAGAATATTGCACTTGTCCTTATTGTAGGAAAAACTGTATTAACATCAGTGATTAAACAAGTAATCAAGGCTCGCATAAAAAGACAGGGATTAGAAAAAAACAAAACCAAACCTCAGCAGTATTCAATTAATCTCTATATATGAATAAGTATATTCATTAACATTAAATATTTTTTCCTTCTAAAACATAACTTTCAGCTTGCATTTCCCAGATACAAAACTACCCCCACCACAGTAAGATCAAAAAGGGAAAAAATTAATAAGACTGAGCATACCAACATATGATAAGCAACTGGAACTCCTATACATTGCTGGTCCGAATGTAAACTTGTACAAACACTTACAAAACTGACTGGCAGTACCTATGAAAGGTCACCATACATTATTCCCAAGAGAAGTGAGTGTACAAAACATATAAAACCATGGAAGCACCTGGGTGGCTCGGTCGGTTAAGCATCTGCCTTCAGCTCAGGTCATGATTTCAGGGTCCTGGAATCAAGTCCCGAATCAGGCTCCCTGCTCAGCGGGGAATCTAACTTGTCCCTTTCCCTCTGCCCCTCCTCCCACTCTCTCCCTCTCTCAAATAAATAAAATCTTAAAAAAAAAACAAAACCAAAACCCTAAAAACTTACATAAGAATGTGTATAGCAGCTTTATTTATAATAGCCAAAAAATGGAAATGACCCAGACGTCCATCAATAAGATGAATACATAAATTTTAATATATTCACATAATAGAACACTAAGCAGCAATGAAAAAGAAGAAAGCAACAGTACATGTTACGACATGGGTGAATCTCACAGATGCGATACTGGGCAAAAGAAGCCTGATACCAAAACTACATTTATACGATTCAGTTTTTATAAAGTTCAAGAACAGGCAAACTAATCAAGAGGGGCTAGAGATCCATCTATGGGGATCAAGATCAGAAGAGTAGGTATCTCTGAGGGGACACTAATGAGATGGGGCAAACCAGAGAGCCTACTGAGCTACTGGAAATACTCTATACATTGATCTGGGTAGGATTTACAAAGATGTTTATATACTTACATATGTACAAACTCATCTGAGTCCTATTCATCTTACACTTACTGGCTTCCCGACCTTCAGTAAGTTTCAACCTCTTCAAATCTATCTTTTTTCCTCTCTAGGATGGGGATAATACCTTTGATATAGGGTTAGTATTAAGATTATAAAACACTGAAAAAATAGGAATTGTTACTAGCTCCTTTCTTGTTTGAATCAAAGGAGGAACATGGTGAAGGGATTTGTGAATGTCAGTAGTAAAAAGGACCAGCTGATACTTATACGGAAAAAAAATCAGACACAATAAATTAAAATCTGTGCCAGTGTGATGCCATATAGGATAAAAACAAAAAGTTGAACACAACAAAAATTCATGTGCAGTCACAAGAAAAAAAATTGTATTTATGTAATCTTAAAGATCACAAATGTGTATAACACACCTAGGAAAGATTTCTAGTTGAAGTGATTAGATCAAACAAAAGTAATTCTAACATCTAAAGGTTGGTTATCTTCGGTCATCTGGAAAAGGGAGATATGCAAAGCAAACAGATAAGAAATTAAAACAGTAATTTTTTCTCTCTTAAATAAAAACTTTCAATTAGTTAATTTATTTTAAAGCCTCTCATACTCCCATTCACTTAAGAGGAGTCAGCACAGGAAGAGTTCTAACACTAAGGAGAGAATTAGTTCATTCCAAATTGCTCATAACGGTACAGCCTTTAATTATAAAAAGCAAACTCCACGCTTAAATTACAACTTCGGCAAAAGTATTACATTTTTAACGAATTCCTGGATTTTTCTTACAAAAATGGTCAAAAGTAAAGTTATTATCACTTACAAACTGTTCTGCATATAGAAACAACAGCATAAAGCTTTCATACTAAACAAACCAAAATAGAACCTAACTTTAACTGACCAGTGCAATGCTACAATGCTAAAGTAAAAAGCTTACAATAACCCAACAAGATAGAGTATAGCACATCAGTAATCACAGTCATTTCAATCTGTGAATTTTTACTACAGCTTCTGCAGGTCTGAATTTATTCTAACTCAAAATGCTACCTTGCCAAAATATGAAATGCTACTACAAATTTTAAACTACTGTTAAAAACTCCTACAACTGTAAAAATTGTATACAGATATTTTCCTTTTCACAATTCTTTTCTGTTCACTAAGAAAATGTGTAGGTAAAAGTAACTGAGATATTCCTACCGTAAGCTAAAATGTCTGGAACTACTGCTATGTATTAATTTGTGTCAACTTTTAAAAAGCATAACACTTTGATGTTATTTTTATATCTACATTTTTTTTTTCTGGCGTTCAACGGCATACCACCAGAGAAACTAAAGTAAAAATCAGACTTTATCCAAATTCATTTTAAGCTAGGCTTTAATTTTCATTTAAGCTTTATCTTTAAACGCTTACATTTAAATTTTCTAAAGCAAAATCTCATTCAATGAGGCAGCAATCAAATATATTGTTAACAAAATCATTACGATGTTATAGTCCCCGGAAAGGCAGTATGAAAAAATGCATTTTCACACAGAGACAAATTACAGTTTTAAACAATAAGTCATGACTTCCATCATGACATGAATAGAGATGCTTGAAAAGGTTAGAATGCAAAGGCCCTTCAAGGTCAACAGGATTTACCTTTATATTCATGTTACGTGAATTCCTTTATTAAGGTTTCAAAAAAACAATACTTTTGAAAAGCAGTCCCTATGTGAGAATGGAAGCCATTTTAAGACTTGTAAATCAACTATTTTACTAAAAACTCAAGTATATAGTAAATAGTAACTGGAATTTAGAAGGGGCTGGGGATGAAGCCAACACAATTGCTTGTAGCTAAAACTGGACAAAGTAAATAACTCCCTTTTTTTTTTAATCTCTAGGAATTAAAAAAAAAAGCTAGTCAACTTTTTCAGTTAAAAAACACAACTACACTTGTGTTTGAGCAGAGAATATTTACGCCAAGTTTAGCCTACTGTGAATTAAAATGGCTAGATTTGTAAGGTTTAAAACATACAGGTTTAAAACTATGCTCAATAAATTAAAAGAAAACCACCTACACTTGAATATGCTCCACAATATATTATAATATGATTCTGAGTCTATTTCAAGAATGCGGGTCTGACTAAAACTTTTTCCCAACTTATTCCTCATTCTAGATATTGAAATGAGTCTTTTTCTGTGGAAGTTAATAGAAAATTCTGCCAAAATCCCCTCTGACTATTTTAGTCGTAAGTTTTATTGTTGTTGCTGGTGTTTAGGGAGGGGACGTGGTTGCTTAATACAGAGTAAAAACCACTGTAATCATCACATTGGAGATGGAGAATAAATTATTTTTATTCAGAGTACATCAAGTCATCTGAACAGGCCTGAAAGGTAAATATTAGCTTCATTTGACAAAGAAACAGAAAAACTGACTTTAAGTAATTTGCCTACAGTCTCATTGCTGGTGGCAAAGCCAAGATTCGAACCTAAGATGTCATACTCCAGATTCCATTTTCTATCTCTATCCAACCCAATATTTGGTTACAGCATTTGTCAAAGAGCTGGCAGGACCGGTCTTCTCCACCCGCTTGCAGGGCATGTTCAAAGACCGGACTTTTTTATTACCTGACTTGAAGAAACTAAGACTCAAAACCAAATTGAACGAAGTCAAGAATAATCAGACATTCACTATTACATGGACCCGTATCTCGGGGTGCCGGGGCTGTAAAACCACCCAGTGCCTGCGTCAGTCCCAGATCCCCTTCAGCTCTGCACTGCTACTGGTCTAGCAGGATCTCCTGAACCCTCCTGGGGCCAACCGGGAGCAGTAAACACTACCCGGTCCTCAGCACGGGCCTGAGAGGTTAAGCTTCTTGCCCAGTAACAGCATTCATTTTCCGTCTCCGATATCACAGTGAATCATCTGGTCAGTTAGATTCTTTTTCACATGCTGCCAGGCAATGTAAACATCCATGTGTAAGGACTTTACACAAAAATTCAAAATTTCACAGGGCTCCTGAAGGGTCTGAAGTTTACCAGGGAACCAAGGCATGAAGGTTTGAGAACCACTGGTGTGGATGGCTATGTGGGCCCACCCAACAAAGCCACTACATTGATGGTGACCGTTATGTGCACTTGTCAATTCGGAAGTCCTTAAAGCCACTCAGGCCCCTCCATCCGCTTGCTCAACCCAAAACTCTTTACCCAGGGCACCTCACGACAGCAATGCCCCTTGCCTGACCAATACAGTCTATTTTCCAAGAGTGGGTAATATTGGTCAGTTATACTGTCTTGCAACAAACGCTATGCACAGAAAATATGCTCATTAATTGTGAATTTCACTTCTTCCTCCCTTTCTTTCACCATTTCCTCAATTTCATATCAATCCTTTCCTCTTTTCCTACTGCTACTACCCTAGTCTGGGTCTTCATAATTTCTCCATTCAACAACCTTTTCACTGATCTCTCTCATCTATACAATCTCTTCTCCACACTGCTGCCAACCTGATCTTTAAAATAGCTCTTACCTCTATGTTATGACCTGAAACAATTCTTAACACCTCTCCCTAAATTTTAAGGCCTAATTTGTATCCCTCCCAATTTATTTATCCAACCTAATTCCTACCTTGGATGGACACCAGAACCAAATCAGCCTCCATAATTAAACAATCATGAACAGGACCAAGTCAGCCCTCCTGCTCCCTAACACTGTACTTGTCAGCTTGACCTCTGATGGTGTCAAACACATGTCATTCCCACATTAAAAACCCTCAAGAGCTCAACATTGTTTATGTAATTAAGTTCAAACTCTTTAAGACGACAGCCATAATACTCCCTGATCTGCCACCAAACTGTCTCTGCTGTCGTCTTCTAACTACAACTGACATGCATCCTGTTCTCTGAGGACAGTGAGCTTCTGGCCCCTCCTAGCAGAGATCACCCTGGCCTTCCCTGGATCTATGTCTTAGTGCTCACCTCAGATTCATACCCCATCATCTCTGCCTATTAACATCCTTCCCATCTTTCAAGGCTCTGCTCCTACTTCATCCTTCCTCGATCTCACCTCAGAGAATGAGATCTCTCTAGTCTGTGTTTCCACAACACTTTCTTTATACTGCTTAGCAGATACTGTCTTGTATTTTAGTTATATTGGTCCACACACCTTCTCTTCTCTTTTAGAGCAGGCAGCTCTTAAAGGCAGGGGATTCTGATCTGATCCTTCTGTCAATCCTAGTAACTCCCCGCACAGAACCGTTCTTGAAATACCAGTTATCATAAATACCAATAAATGGAATATTTTGGGTATATATTCCATTATATATTTATATTGGATATATAAATGGATCCTTGGCAGAAGCCACCAAATACTCTACCTGGCAAATATGGTGAGAAATAAAATAAGTAAAATGACAAATCTGGACTATCTGCTGACACCCTTGCCTGAATCCACTCATTCTGCTCTCCCTACGTAAATCACGATCATCCTCTCAGCCACTCAGAACATGTTCTGCTCATTCCTGTTTCCATAAGCTCTGCTCACACTTGCCCCCCCACACTTGCTTACTCCTTTCTTCAACTTCCACAATAAGCTTTTTCAGTAATGATATAAACACATTCACACTCATACCACAATGTCTGTTCTCTAGAAAGCAGCCGGGTGCTCGCAACCAATGTGGAGCCAGCTGCTACCAATAAGTGTCTATCTGTCAACTGAAACACTACACTAAAACACCTGAACAGATTTTACACTACATCAGAAAGGCCTGTTGTTGTTTTATTGTGGTAAACTACACAAAGCATAAAATTTATCATCATAACCATTTTTACATGTACAGTTCAACAGTATCAAGTGCACTCACATTATTGTACAACCAATCTCCAGAACTCTTTTTGCCTTGCAAAACTGCAATTCTATACCCATTCAACAACAACGCTCTTTTCCCCACCCCTCAACTACCTCCTGCCCCTGGCAATCACCATTCTATTTTCTGTCTCTATGAATTTAACTATTCGAGGTACCTCATATGAATGGATTCATTCAATATTTGTCTTTCTGTGCCTGACTTATTTCACTCAGCATACTATCTTCAAGGCTCATCCATGTTGTTAGAATTTCCTTCCTTTTTAAGGCTGAATAATATTCCATTGTGTGCACAGACCACACTGCATTTATTCATTCATCTGTCAATAGACACTGAGTCGCTTCCACCTTTTGGCGATTATGAATAATGCTGCTATGAACCTAAGTGTACAACTCAGTATTTGTTTGACGATAACTCAAAATCACTCTGGTGGGGGCTGCACGGCGAGAGGACAAAGGTACCTCAAAGGCAAAGAAAGTCATCTTACAAAGCAGGTAAAACTGAAAGACAACAAGTTCCCCTTACAATACTGATGGAGATGGGTTTAGATACATAAAGATGCCAAGGACCAAGAGCTGCTCACAAAACAAATTAGCACTAGGGCTAACATAAATATGTGAATATGTTTTAATACGTGGTATAGACCCAATATTGACAGCACTATGACGGCTATATACGTGTGTAGACACATACACGGCCTCTCTTCCGTTGCTGAGAAGAATCACTAGTAATACTCACACAAATGAACCCTTGGTACGGCTTGTCCTGCAACATATTAGAAAAGTTGTCCTTGACAAAAGCAGCCCCTTTAACACTGACACTTGTGATATTATATTTGGGGCTCACGTTCTCCATCAGGCAATAACACTGTCTTCTCTCTTCTTCTTCCGTATTCCTAGCTCCTCCCATAAACTCAAACATAGCTCACATTCTTAACCCCCAATTTCCAGGATAAGAGGGTAGAATTTATTCTTGATACAGGAAACTTTCTACCGTAGACTGAGGATTTGCGAATGACTGCACACAAAGCAGGATCTGGGTCACTCACAGTCAGAAGCTGTCACTCTGCCTGCCTCCCAAACCCCTAGAAGAGCAAGATGATAAGAATTCCTGCCAACAAATCCCTCCCAGGATCCCTACCTGGTCAGCAAAAGCATGGGAGGACAGGGTCTGACAAAGGAAAGAATTTGGACTCAACTTTCCAAGAAAGATCTTTCTGGATAAGGCAGCAGAGGATACTGATTAAGAGCACACAGTCTGGAGGCAGTGTTGAGATTCAAATAGTGGCTCTCCACACTCTAGCTGTGGGACTTTTAGGCAAGTTACCTAACCTCTGTGTGCCATCTGCAAAATAGAGGTAATAACCATACCCTCCTCATAGTGCTGCTATCAGGTTCTAAGTAAATGAGTTGATATTAATGAAGCACTTAGAACAATGCGTGTCCCAAGGTAAGCACTATAGATAAAAGAGTGTGTAAAATAAACACGCAGTTTACTTTCTGTGAAAACGACACAATAAAGTCCTGGTACCTCAACCAATTTTTAAATGTGTACATTCCTCAATATACATGGGCGTAACCACAAATTAAATTATCTGTAACTAAAAAGTCAGTAAACTGTACTGCGATGATGCATGCCCAGAAAACCGTGCCTTCATTCATTCGTTAATTACAAATGAATATTCTTTTAACAAAGAAAACAGATATTACTCATAATGTCTATTTAGTACTTAAAATATTACTTGCCAGCTTCATATTTGTTTACATTTTTCTAAT
This sequence comes from Ailuropoda melanoleuca, assembly GCF_002007445.2. Taxonomy (NCBI): domain Eukaryota; kingdom Metazoa; phylum Chordata; class Mammalia; order Carnivora; family Ursidae; genus Ailuropoda; species Ailuropoda melanoleuca. The sequence continues at coordinate 43,106,431 of NC_048226.1, forward strand.
TAGCCAATTCCAACTTCTGGCAAAACGGAGTATGAGAACTAAGCTACATGACTTTTCACAACACTGGCAGACACATACAGAAAGGACCTGAGGCCAAATTTTCCAATAGTCAAATGCATTCCATTTAATAATACATGCTCAATACCATGCTGTCTCCTCAATGTATTTTGTGCAAATGTTACATTTCAGTTATACCAAAAATTTTAATTCAGTACAAAACTCTTTCTTCTATGATAATAACCTCCAAACTATAACCAATAAAACCCTCCTAGGATTCTTTCCTCTTAAAAAAATTAAAGATTTCTTTTTGAAATGGCACTAGGTGTTTTTAAAGTCTGTTCTTATCTTCACTACTATAGATCTCCGTAATACACCTGACATGGTACAATATCAATGAAACAATATCACATACAGAAGTAGTTATGCAACCATCCTTTTCTAAGTAATGTGTCAGGGCGCCTGGGTGGCTCAGTTAAGCGTTTGCCTTTGGCTCCGGGCGTGATCCCAGGGTCCTGGGATCAGGTCCACATCAGGCTCCCCGCCCCGCTGGGAGCCTGCTTCTTCCTCTCCCCCTCCCCCTGCTTGTGTTCCCTCTCTTGCTGGCTCTGTCAAATAAATAAATAAAATCTTAAAAAAAAAAAAAAAGTAACGCATCTGTTTTGACAAATGGCACTTAAATTAACTACCCTGTAGTTTTAAAATACAAAATATCCAGGGGCGCCTTGGTGGTTCAGTCAATTAAATGGGTGCTTTCGGCTCAGGTCATGATCCCAGCATCCTGGGATGGAGCCCCGTGTCAGACTCCCTGCTCAGCAGACAGCCTGCTTCTCCCTCTCTCTGCTGCTCTGCCTACTTGTGCTCTCTCTCTGTCAAATAAATAAATAAACTCTTTAAAAAAATAATAATAAAATACAAAATATCTGTATTTTTTTAAAGAGTTTATTTATTTATTTGACAGAAAGAGAGGCAACGAGAGAGGGAACACAAGCAGGGGGAGTGGGAGAGGGAGAAGGAGGCCTCCCGCTAAGCAGGGAGCCCGATGCGGGGCTCGATGCCAGAACACTGGTATCATGACCAGAGCCGAAGGCAGACACTTAACGCCTGAGCCACCCAGGCTCCCCCAAAATACCTGTATTTTTTTTTAATTAACCATATTAATGCTGTCAACTTTGGGATCTTGAAAATTAATGTAATAGAAAGCTATAAAACAAAACAAAAAAACCTCAAATAGTCCCTTAGGGCCCTTAGAGAAACCAAAGTTTCTCTTATTATCTTTTATAAATCAATTCTGAACATCTAGTTTCCAGAAAATTCAAAATAATTCTCTAAATTATTTTCCTTAAAGTTTTAAAACTTGCAAATACTGCTTTATGTCCTTCCTAACATTCATACCAATTCAAATAAAATTTCATGTTAAGACACTTTTAGTTTGATGCTACATTATTACATTGAAGGAAACCTAAATAAGTTAGCTTTTCTTCTCTGGTTCTACATCTACAAACACATTTTTTTATTTGATTATCTTAATACTAATCCAATGTGACTGCCAGATTCTCATATGCTGAATTACTACCAACCTTATAATTCTGGATTGTATTAGGTATCGCATATATCCCAGAACACACATTACAGAACATTAATACATCATTATTCCATTCTATTTGGGCTTTTTACTTTTATTTTTTTAGAGGAAGGGAGGGGCAGAGAGAGAGGCAGAGAGAGTTTAAGCAGGCTCCATGCGATCTCACAACCCTGAGATCGTGACCTCATCCAAAATCAAGAGCAGGACGCTTAACCAAGTGAGCCATCCAGGCAGCCCTCTATTTGGTTTTTTTTTTTTTTTAACAAAAAAGATAGATATCCCTCTAGCCCACGACTTACACACTTTTCTCCCTTTGCAGTTACACACACACACACACACACACACACACACACACACACCCTACAGTTAAAAATCTCTTCTGGAATATTATTTAGCTAAGCAGGAAAATTTATGTATGGTAGATTCCAAATATGCTTTTTAACACTTACAAAATATAAGTAACACCATTGGATAAAGTACATGAAGGTACTATTTTAGAAATAACAGCCTATAAGCCATTAACCATTAACTTATATTCTATTTCATTACAGGCACTAAGCAGAAAAGATAAATATTTAATATCCACCTATGGTCAATAAATTTGAATTATTTCAACAGTCACTGCAAATACATTAGCAAATGCCTCTAGTTATAACCCCACAGGTTAGTAAACAATTTTCAAGGGACAAAGTCACTAGTAGAATGAAGTTTATTCAATGCCTCTGATCAAATATTCCTTTAAAATTTACATTTTTATAAATAAAATCAGTGCAAAATTTCTACTTATGCCCCTTCTGGTCTGTATGTTTCATTCTGCCATATGTAACACCCTTCCTAGAACGTCAAAAATGATGAATGAATCTTTCCATACCACGGATATCTCAAAGATGATCCCCAAAACCCACACTAAATGGTAATGATGATTTACGTTGGCATGCTGAAAGAGGCAACCAATGTAAAATTATGAGGACAAAAGATCCCTATCCTCTCTTCCATTAAGAATCCAGTCTTATTCAAAGCTTTCATTACAATACAGTGTTAAGAAGGAGTGCCTGGTGGGCTCAGTCAGTAGAGTACGCGACTCCTGATGTCAAGGTTGTGAGTTTGAGCCCCACGTTGCAGGTAGAGTTCACTTTTAAAATAAATAAATAATTCCAAGTTAAGAAAAGTGAAGGAAGATATTCAACTTGAGTTCCACCAGACAAAATGATCTTCCTAGAAAAATGTGTTTCAAAAACCCATTTTGGGTTGACTATTTGGAACCTGGGACATGCTCATAATGACAGTGCTATAAATGGTTATTACATTGCCTCACACCAGCAACAAAAGCCTTTTTAATACATATATTCTGTTCGTACAGCACTAGAGTATGTTTACAGTTCTGTAAAAGCTAACAGGCATGAGGAAAAACATTTCAATAAGAAAATTCAAGAGCCCCCATCGGGGGTTTCAGGAATCCACCGCCCCTCCAACCCGCAGCAGTGGGACAGAAGACATGCCTCCCCTCTGCTGGAGAGTAAGAGAATATGGTGTCTCCCACTGAGTGGGGCCAGAGGGGAGGCACCTCGGGGATGCAGGAAATGGTGTAGGAAAGATAATGGGCAGGGAAAGGTGGGAAGGTTTAAGCAGGGCTGAAGACCAAGACGGGGCTTGGAGATTTGAGGGCAGGTGCCAAGCTTGAGAGAAGACCACCATGGGTAAGGAACAGTGAGTACAGGCAGAGCTAAGCAGTGGACACTTTCCAGCCCCGGGCCAGCCTGCGGCCTCTCTTTCATCTCACCTTACCTGCTACCTTTGCCCAGAGTTTCACTCCTCCTCTGGCTGTCTACAAAACAGAACACAGCCTCTCTTATGTCTCTATCAACAACACACCCTCCAGATCTCCAAGGATTTCTTACTGCTAGCAACACAACAGAGTGTTAAATTGATTAATGGTAATAAACCTTTTCTGGAGGAAGACGAGACTCCAGTCTAGGAACAGGGACAAGCTGGGGAGTGGAGGAAAGATGATGGCTTCTCCGCAGACCAGCGCAGAGAGAAAAGTGGGGCTGAGGGGAGTGGAGGTTCCAACAGCAGTGGGGCGAGAACTCCCAAACTGCGGGAAATCTTACAAAACAATTGTGTAAATCACGACCTGCCTATTAACAAAACTTCAGCCATTCAAAAGACAAAATATAGTTCTGAATAGTATAAAAAATAAACACTTAACTATCTCAAGAAGACAGTTAATTTATTTAATGTAAAATGTGTTTCAAGTGGAGTTACTGTTAACATACTCTTTTCAACTACTGATGCCAAAGCTGCAGTTTCGTAGTAAATTACAGCGGCCAAGATAATCTATGAGTAATTTACCGGCCAAGTTCTTTAATCACACCTGGAAACATTTAAGCCTGTCATGCCATGTATGCTAATGGTTAGGAAGCAGGGCCTGCAGATTAACCACATCTGAAAAGTTAAATTATCATTTCATACAATTCCAAAGGATCACAAATAATGCAATATGGTTACTCCCCAGGGGTAAAAAGGCAATGTGTGACATATGGGAATAGAGGGATAAATAATCACTCCAAAGACCTTCACAGACAGTTTTTTCAAAGAATTTGTAAACATGCCATGCATGGTTTATAAATTTTTTCTCTGCTCAGAAGTTGTCTTCATATTTAGAAATGTAGTATTTCAGCCAGATAAAATTTCAAAGCATTTTTTAAGAAGTATACTTAGTGTAATTTTTTTCCACAGGATTAACGGCACATGCACTCAACCACTGCCCCCATACGCACCACCTTCCCTCCTTACAGGGGGAAAGGAAGCACTACGAAACCCAGTAAGCACACAAACAATTAGCAACAGTTTGATAGCAACTAAACCTTGACTTATAGAAATACATATAATGCTTGGACCCAGTCCAAGTAACTTGTAAAATCCTATTAAAGTGATGAATCACTCATAATTTAGATTTGTTGTAGCTGTAAACTCCTAAATGTAATACAAGCATTTAATCCCTCTCACAAATAATCTATAATAAACGCCAATTTAGTCTGCCTAGTATTTTCTGTTACTGCTCTCCAAATCACAGATTTATGATGATGATGATGATTCACCAGGATCTGAAGGAACTCTATTCTAATACTCTCAAAATTTTTTTAAGTAACTGAGACAAAAGGATCCAGTTACTTTGCTTAAGTGTCAAAGGAGACTGCAACAAGTGATTTCAAGGTCACGGGCCAGCTAGCAGAAGCAAAGCTGAGGTTAGCAGGCAGTCAGGACCAGGGCTCTATGTCTACCATCTTCTCCCCACACCAAACCGCAATTCCCACCCGCCCCCACTGCTCATGTCCAAATACAAAGAATGGCAGGGCTTGCTACTGTCCCATGAAATGACACTTCTAAGGGGGTTACCCTCACTATGAAGAGTTAGAATCCATGGTACTGTATATACACCACTCTAATCAAGAAATAATCAAGTCATCTGTATTCATAAACAGAGCTTGACAGGGTTTCTTCTGACACTGTGAAGTGTACAGAAATTACGATGAAATCCTAACTGTAAACAGTTAATAATAAAATGTTAAATCAGGAATAGAACATTTTCACATGTGTCTCCTTCAAAGCTGTAAAGACCCTGCTTTTCTGGCCCTCACTCTGGCCCCACCACTGCACCTGCCATGCTGACCTGTACAATGACTTTTTAATAACTGTTTACAGCCACTGGGCGTAAACAGTGCTTGCTAAACATTAATTACTTCTCGTAACATCCCTATTTACAGAGATAAGCCAACTAACTCCTGGTAACATCCCGATTTGCAGAGATCAGTATGCTAAGACTCAGATTAAAAAGACTGTGCCTGTACTGAGCACAATATTTTTATATTGCTAAAGCTTAAAATTCTGGTTACTGGTGAAACGACTACCAATCTGAACATGTGCTACCAGCCATTTTCCTCTAAAAAGCTAAACACTGGGCGCCTGCGTGGCTCAGTGCATTAAGCGTCTGCCTTCGGTTCAGGTCATGATCCAGGGGTCCTGGGATGGAGCTCTGCATGCAGGGAGCCTGCTTCTCCCTCTCCCTCTGCCACTCCCCCCACTTGTGCTCTCTCTCACTCTAATCAATAAATAAAATATTTAATAAAATAAAAATCTAGACATTGCCACAAGAAATTATCTTCTTTTACAAAATAAGAAACTTTCTCATATATATCTACACCGGACTAGAAGCTCCAGGCAGGCAGTTTCCGGATCTGCACTACTCACCAGTGTATCGCTGCTTTCTAGCCCAGTACCGAAATCACGTTAAGAACTCAGAAAACAGGGCATCCGACTGGCTCAGTAGGAGGAGCATATGACTCTTATCTTGGGATTGTGAGTTCCAGCTCCATGTTGGGTGTAGAGATTACTTAAATAAACAAACTTTAAAAAAAAAAAACAACTCAGAAAACACTCGTGGAAGGCAGGCAAGGAGGGAGGGCGAGGTGGAAGCTATAGAACAAAGACTGGCTAGCACACCCACCTCTGTACTCAAGCTGTTAGGCGGAACAGAAACCTAACTTTCATAAATGGTAGCAAACTAATGCTTAATATAATTCTTATGTAGATCTGTTCACCATATTCCCAAACATCCTCAAATCTTTTCTCATGATGGAATTTCAGAAGTTTAATCTGTTGACAAGCTAATGGACAGGTTAATCAGGATTTTTTCAAGTACAAAAGCGTAATTTTAATATTTGCCAATACCATCCATGTAAAATATACTGACAGATTGGCCTACAATGGTTTTCTTTAATGTAAATAAAATTTAATCTCTTACTTTTAATCATCTTCATTCCACAAACTGAGGCAAAAACAGTGAAATTTACCTCTTACATTTATAGATCCACACTGAATTCACATTCATTAACTTACCTTAATCTTTAAAATATCATCATGAGTTCTTGAAATTCCTCATTGAAATGAAATAAGCCCCTTCCACCCACCCAAAAAAAGAGAGAGACAACACAAGATACAACCTAAGTCTGCCACAGCAGAAATTAATGTCTCTACTGTGATGTCTCTAGACTCACTTCAGGCAGAAGCTTTACTACTATAAAGCCCACACCTGTGAGAAAGGTAACACCAGTCCCCCAGGAGCAGGACTGGTACACCTGCAGCTACGTCTCTAGAAAGGCTAAGTTTATGGCACTTCTGTAGTGATAATTCACATTACAGTAAATGTCTTAGGAAGAGAGTGTAAGCAATTTCCTTGAAGTTTCTCCAATCAGTATTTCCTGACAACAAAAAAGAAAAAGCTAAGTAACAGTTGCTCCCCACTAGGAGTTTGTAATCTAGTATATTAAGTACACAAATGGCTCTAACACAAAGTGAGGTAAGTGCCCTAGAAAAACCAAAGAAATGTTCTGCAGGTTCCCAAAGGTAGCCAAGACTGCAAGAGATTACTCTTGACGAGCTTCCTTTCGACAGGCAGGGTGAAGGAAAGGGATTCCTTGAAGAGTGGGCAGCGGGACAATAACCCAAGGAAGCAACAGAGAAGAAACGCTCAAGCCGGAATACAAGCATGGGTAAGGCAGTAAAGGGAGAGACACACAAACATACAAGTGGCCATTATTACCGAAGACCTAGAAAGCTAAGGGGGTCGGACATATTTGAGAAGGCTGTGGGAGAACTAAGTAATTTGAGTGAGGCTAACACGTGGTCGGATCATGATGCTTTAGCACGTTTAATCTTATTTCAGTCTGGAAGATGAACTGGCTCGGCAGGAAGGCAGGAGGTGCTGCGAGAGCCCCAGTGCGAAGTACGGAGGGTCTGAATGCACGTGGGGACGGAGGGAATGAAAAGGGACATCATGCATACATATGGGGCCCCAGGGAAGGTGGGCTGCACAGAGCCTGGCAGACGAGGACACGTGGAAGGTAAGAGAGGAGAGGCAATGACTGATGTTTTGCACCTGGGAGACTGGCAGCACCAATGAACAGAAAACAGGAAATCTGGGGAAGAACTGGTTTGGGTGGAGGGAAGGAAAGAGTTTCACTTTGGCTGGGCTATACTGAAGGTGTAGCAGACAGAAACGTCAGGCAAGCAGTTAGAGCTTAGAAGAAAGGTCAGGTCGCGGTTATAGATTCGGGAGCTATCCAAATAAAGGTGATGGCAAAAGCTTGGACAGGATAAGATCACCAATAAAAAGAACACACTGGCACAGAGGAGAGGAAAAAATATTTGAAAATGCCTACCTGCAGGGTAGAAATGGGGAAGAAGAAAGAGCCTGGACAAATGCTACTGGCCAGAGACAGAAGAACTAAACTCACGCTCAGCTCAGTTCTGCAGAAGTTAACTGGGGGCCTGTTACATGAGGGAATTATATTACGGTAAAATGATGAATAAATTGTAAAGTTCCTACTTTAAAAATCTGATGTCAAAAAAAAAGGGAGGGGTTGCAAAAAGAACTTAGGAGGACATAATTATAGCTACCAAAGGAGACTTTTTTTTTTTAAAGATTTTATTTATTTGACAAAGAGATAGGGCCAGAGAGAACAAGCAGGGGAGGAGGGATGGCAGAGGCAGAGGGAGAAGCAAATTCCCCGCTGAGCAGGGAGCCCAACGTGGGACTCGATCCCAGGACCCTGGGATCATGACCTGAGCCGAAGGCAGATGCTTAACTGACTGAGCCACCCAGGCACCCCCAACAGAGATTTTTAATACCCATAGAAGAATACTATGAACAACTTTATGCCAATATTTGAAAAAATATAGAATGGATAATATTCTAGAAAAATATACATTATCAAAAATTTGCCTCAAGAATAAATTAAAATGCTGTGATAACCATGAAAAATAAATTTTTACCTGAGAGCACCTAACAGATAAAGTAAGGAAACTGTACGACCACATCGTTAGATACAAATTGGAAAACACACACACACAACTATTAGCAAACTAAATACAGAAGGGGACTTCCTTGATCTGCTCAAGGGCATCGAGAGGCCCACTTCACACTCTCGGTGGTCTCCAGTGAGGACGACTCTGCTCCCCAAGCTTTCACACAAAAAGTGACTGCATCAAATCCTGAATTCTGTCTGACACTAAGGAAGACCATCATGTCATTTTCCAGATGGAAAAAACTAATTTTAGGTATCTTCTATTTTCTTTAATCTTCTGTTATGCGTGGATCATCTCTGAATCTAGTTTCATGATTTTTTTTTTTTTTTTACAATTTATAGCCTATCTGGTAGTACTAATTTCCACAAGTTTACTCTTGAATATATAGGAGAGCTCTTTATCCTAAAACAGTCTCTAACAAAACTCCTAGAAGCACTTTTAACCCACCCTCAATTCCAGCATGATGGACTCTGAAGAATTTATCCAAGATCATATTCAATAACCTCAATTACGGCCTCCTCTTCAGTGTTAATAGCTCTAAGAAACAAGTATTTGTAGTTTACTGCCATGTGTCCAGATAGCTCATTATTTTTATTCAACAGAAGAACATAAAGCACTTCTTTTTATGTGTTTAAAGCATAATTTTGAACAAAGGCAAGATAACATGCTGTTTTCACACTCTTCCAAAGAATGCCTAGCGTATTACTGATCTTAGCACAATAGCTATAGAGAACCATCTACAACAGCTTATTGATTGTTATCCCGACTATAACTGAATTCAGGACTACTGAGTTAGTAAATATAATTCATAGGATTTTTCCTAAATAAACCACTGCAAACTATCCCACACTAGCTCACTCAGGTTTTTTGCTCACTCGTTACCTGCAGTTAGGTTTTCTCCCTGGGGCATTCAGTACCCAAACCAGCTACATGCTGACTGTATACACCCTCCTTTACACCATTTATAAAAATATGGAATGAGATTAGTCCTAGCACCAGTTTCTTGCCCCCCCCACACACTTTTTCCTCTAGAGAAATGACAGTTCACAACCAATATTTACTTCCTATTTTAAGCCAATATGACTCCACAAATAAACACTTCTCCTCCATTCTATGGTTACACAAAATTTTTTATTCCTTTTGGATTCGAACTTTGAAAGGTTTTATAAAGCTACACAGATAATCTTCACTGTTTCTCTCTCACCAACATACTCCAATAATCCTCTAAAATAACTCCAGTTTGCCAATTAAGCACGCTTTTCTTCTATAAAACCAGATTCAGTAATTTTTTGTTCCAACGTCTGAATATTAAAATATAGCAAGACTGAGGCACCTGGCTGGCTCAGTCGGTACAGCATGCAACTCTTGATCTTGGGGTTGTAAGTTCAAGCCCTACATTGGATGTAGAGATTACTTAAAGATAAAATCTTAAAAAAATATATATATAGCAAGACAAGATTACACACGATTTTCTGTGACTTCCCAACAAACTTTTTTATAATGGGATTTATACAGATAACCTATCTTTATATTACATAAATCCAGCCAACAGTTCCATTAACTCCAGCCATTAATTTTCTCAGAACTACAGAGTGAACCACTTTATGAAGTAACTGTATTTGTTTGCTAATTAAGCCAAGAATATTCTATTCTTTCAACAGTCCTGTTTGCTTTTAATTTTAAACAAAATTTTAGATCAAGATTCCATCTAAACATACCCCTATTTTTCATCCCTGAGTATATAATTTATACACAAATATCAACAGTTACAAAGATTACTAATGAATCCTTACCTGGGCTTTTTGACTTGAGGAGGGTTTATTTGGATTCATTTTTAATCTTAACAAGTAACTCTTTGATTTGATTTTGGCCTACTTGACTTCTAATTTACATCGTGCACATTACACTTTCTTAATTGGGCAATGTTTGATTTTTCTTTTTTTTTTTTTTTAAGAAAGCTATCTTCTATAATTATGGCTTCTTTTAATTTTTCAAAAGGTCATGGGGAATTTCTACCCATGGATGGGATCCAATTAATCTTCACTCCATACTTCTTCCTGGATACTCAAAACAGTGTTTTAAAATAAACACTAATATTCAACTATGTTTTTATAGCCTTTAAATTAACTTAATAAAATGTTTATTAAGCATCTACTATGTCCAGGCAAAATACTTGGTGTTTTTAAGTGATATCTCTTAATCATTAAGTACTATTATTTTCCTTTTTAAATAAAGAAATTGAAGCTCAGAGTGCTGAAAAAAGTTGCAGAATGTCCCAGAGTTTATACGTGATAGGACTCAAAATTAGAACCTAGATCTCTGACTCTGAAAATTAGTCCCTTCCCATCATGCACACTGATACGAAACTAAATGAGACATAGTCCCTATACCCAGGAAGGTCACTGGCATGTAACAAACAATCCCAACACAACATAAAACTTCTAGCAATCTTCTTAATGTCATTTTGCATTAGAAAACTTTTCTGAAAGTATTTTGGGGTTTCTCCCATACAGATTTATTAAATTAAATTTTGTGCAGTTGAGCATTTACTAACTGCCTTTTACCCTGAACATACTCTGTGCTGTGCTAAGTGCTCATAGTGAAGATGGAGGTCAGTTAAGAAATACATTTTACATCATGAACCAATCAATATACACAATAACCAAAACCAAAGTTGCATGAAAAAGTGTTAACAGTTACTACATGTGATATACTGTCATCTGTATTATATTTTTCTTTTTTTTCCTAGAGAAAGAGAGAGCGTGAATGGGGGGGGGGAGAGAATCCCAAGCAGGCTCCAGGCTCAGTGCGGAGCCTGAGGCAGGGCTGGATCCCACGACCCTGAAACCACGACCTGAGCCAAAAATCAAGTCAGACAGACGCCCAACTAACTGAGCCACCCAAGCACCTCTACAATATATTTTTCTTAATGCTAGTCATGACCCACTAAGTTAATTTTACAACCCACTTACAGGTCATGTACCCCAATTTGTAGAACACTGTCCTGTATAATAGGCTAACCAGAAGAAATCTCCATGTTTGCTTCTGACTCAATCTGTTCATCCTTCATAAATAAAGCTCTTATGGTAAATAACAACCATAAGGGCTAATTTTGTGCTACTATGCTTAGTAGTATTATAACAGATTATTCAAACCACCCTACAATTTAATGTTTTCTATTACATGATGTACTACTTTTGAGAGCTTCAAATTTTTCCTAATTTGAAAATACTAGTTATATCCAAACTATTAACGCAAACTAAAACTTTACTTTGAAAATATTTTTTAAAAATTAACTGCAGCAATCTAGCTTAATATCATTTCACAGTGACAGTCTATTACCTTAAAGAAAACATATTTAAGAAAATCAACCAACTTGGGTGTTTAAAAGAACCCAAACCATCCTTAAACACTGAGTTTAGATAAGCCAACTTTTTCTTTTAAAAAGATTTGTTTTCAATCTGGTAAATCTTTTTTTAGCATAATAGAAAGAAGAGAGATTAGAAATGAAAATGATCATATACACATTTCAAAAATGAAAAAAATAAAGGATTAAAGAGAATTAAGTAATTTAACCGAAGTCATAAATGTCCTTAATGGCCCAGAACTTGGACTAGAACCTGGCTGCTTTATCTATCAGTGTGGTCTGTTTCCACTATGTTACACTTTGTCCACACCTTACAAAAATCACTACCACCAGGCATCTGCGTGGCTTAGTGGGCTGAGCGTCTGCCTTCAGCTCAGGTCATGAACCCCGGGTCCTGGGATCGAGTCCTGCATCAGACCCCCTGCTCAGCTGGGGAGGCTGCTTCTCCCTCTCCCTTTGCCTGCTGCTCCCCCTGCTTGTACTCACTCTCTCTCTGCCAAATAAATAAATAAAATCTTTTTAAAAAATAATAAATCACTACTACCAAGCCAACAATGCTACCTACCTTATCTAAAATCCTAAGGTTAAAAAAAAAAAAATTCTAAGGTAATTATGCTTTGACCTACACAACTGGAGTATACTTGATTATGTAACTGTGGGCACTGTCCTCTGAGTGATTCCTGTGTTTACATTTTAACTTCTCAATAAAGCCTTTAAATATGTCTTACAAATAAACTGACCCTTATAAACTGTTAAGTATGGTAAATATAATTTAGCCATAGAACTACTTGAAAGTCAGTTTCATATTTAATCTCCTTAATTGCACATAATGCCTGCCAAGACCTTAGCCCTGGATTCCATCATGTTGCCATAACCATCAAAAGAAAACCCATTTCTTCTCTAAAAAAAGGAATTGCTCTCTTTATTTGCACAATCTACTCTCTCCCAAGGGTATGACAAAGGTTTCAACTCTAATTTCAAACCCATTGCTATGCATCATAAATAATATGAAAACATATATCATTTTCATCTTAGATTGTCAGGGCATTGTTTTGTATAAAAAATGATTTTAAAGTTATTTTCAAAAGTCATCACTATATACCCATGTTATATTTTCAAATACTAAATCACAAATCTGATTGAACTTTACAACTATTTATTTTCATGTTTTGTTCATGCAGCTTTAGTTTAAGTTATCTAAAAGACTAGAAAGAACAAAATTTATATTCAACTACAAAACACTTAGAAGCTTGTGCTTTCTCATACAGATGCTCCCAAACGTAATTCTAGCAGAAAATCCAGAAATGATCTGTGCATTCCTCTCCTTTGAAGGTGGTAACAACTGTTTTCTCCAGAAGTAGCACAGAATAACTGTACTAGACAGCAGTCTGAAATACATTAGAAACTGTGACATAGCCCTAATCCAACAGTTCAGAGACCAAGGACAATGCCCTCCAACTCTGATAAAAAGTAATAATATGTCTCTATTTTCCCAATGACAAAATCACTTGACAATGGCATCTACTAGAAAAACACTGAAATTCCTTAGACAGATAATATTAAGGGTTTAATATTAATAAAAATTAAAACAAGCATCTACTTCATGCTAAGGGATTCTATGAAAAATATGTTTGCCTAATAGCTATCTTAAAAAATAACAGAACTTTACTTAAGCAAGAGTGGAAAAAGACCTTTATTCTTTCATGTAGCACAAATTTTGAAAAAGAAAAAAACTTGTTGGCTTATTATTCTTAGAGATTTGAACTGTTCCAATATAATGAATTTATTTATGGAAAAAATTAGGCCGATCAAAGCCTACTGTAATTAAAGGTGTTTTGGCACAGATGCTGGTCCTCAAATGTTTGCTTTGTCAGCTGTCTAATCCACATTGACATTGCAGTAATTAGCACACTGCCTATAATATTTTAAATGCAAATTCAACAAAATTAAGCTATTATATATTGGGAAATGAATACTGATCAAGCTATCAAATGTACTTCTATCTCTGTTACTCTAAGATGTCAACCATATGTGTGGCACATGGCCAGATCAGCCATGCACAGTATGGAAAACATGCGAGAATATTCAAAACCAGAAGAAAGACTGTGCTGACCTAAGCTAATGAAATCACACAAACATCCACCTAAAGGGGAACAGATTCTGATACTTAAACAAAGGAATCAAAGTTCAAGTCTTCAAGCCTGCCTATCTCACAAACACTTTCTGAGACAGATATATCTCTTCATTGATTTGTCTTGACATTTACTGAGTCTCTACTCTGTGTCAAACACTACTCTAGGTACTGGGGACAAAGGAATGAATAAAATAAAGGAGAAAATTACCCTCATGAAACTTACATTCAATAAAGGCCACAAACAGGTTTCCTGTCACATACTAACTCCTAAATACTGCCTGTAGGCTGAGAAAACTTCTAAGGTTATGACCAAAATTCAACAGAAAAGCTATGGTTTATTAGCAGTATCTGTTATGATACAAGGAACAGTGAAAGACAGAATGGGAACTTAAATTTGCCATCCCCATTCTAAGTAATTATTTTTCCTGTTTCTGTCCTACTTACATATCACATAAAAGTTAATCTAATAACATGAAGTTTTTCAAAGTGTGCTGACCTCTTTTGTGATTCCGAAAGGGACTAAATGGTTATCTCCACTTCGACAGAAGCAGAGGAATGCTAAATTCAAATGAAACTATTTCTACACAAGAGCGAAGTATTTTCACACTTCTCTGACCAAACACACAATGAACAGTTTTTACCTGTCTTCTTAGAATTTCAAAAGAGTATGAAAGAGATTATTTTATAATCCTTGTCTCTCTTTTTAAAAGTTTATTTCTTTTTTCCTCCCAATTAATGTCCCTGTAGCACAAATAGAAACATTAAACTAATCATTTTTACGGCAACACAAGGACAGTAACACAGCTCTAGTCGCTGTACTCCTAAGAAACTATGAATTATAGAAAATTCTGTTAAAGAAACTATTGTTCCAATGATTTAAAATGTGAAAGGGGGAAGAATAAAGGCTGGAAAGTTCCATACACTATATATTTCAATACTAAAGTAGCTTGTAATAATTATAAGTAAACAGCTCTGTTCCCAAAAGCAAGTAGGTCACAATTTCCTGCTGATTAACTCTTTAAAACCAGCCAAACTCCCTAAAAACAAATTAGTTTCCCTATTAGTTGACTATTACACAAACTGATATGGAAACCGAAGGGCACAGGAGAAATCACTTCACCTTACATTTCTATAATGCCTTGCCAGATTTTGAGGTATTTTCACATTCATTACTTCATTTAGCCATCAAATATTTGGCTGGTTGTCTTCACAAAACAGAAACATCATTAAATATGGATTTGAGTCATTTTTTTTTTTGCCCTCTCCCTATACTGTCTCATAATCTGTTTTCTGTTAGAGTTACTGTATGTGCTTTTTTCCCCTAATATAGTTCTTCTTTGTTTTCCTTACTATCCCCATGCAAAGGTAGTTCAATAAATGTTTGTTCAAGGAGTTCCCTGTGCTTGAAATATATTTCTCCCATATTGTTTTGGCTATCAAATTCTACCCTTCAAAATTTATTTTAAATCTTTGGATTTTTAAAAGTAAGTAAGTAAGTTAGTTAGTTAGTTAGTTATTTTTAGCAATCTCTATACCCAATGTGGGGGCTTGAACTCATGACCCTAAGATCAAGAGTTGCTCGCCTTCCAACTGAGCCAGCCAGGCACCCCTCAAAATTTATTTTAAGTGTACCTTCTGCCACAGTCCAAGATCAACACATTCAAAAAACAGTTGTGTTTCTATATACCGGCAACAAACAATTTGTAAAGGAAATTAAGAAGGGGCACCTGGGTGGCTCAGTCAGTTAAGCACCCGACTCTTGGGTCTCAGCTCAGGTCTTGATCTCAGGGTCTTGAGTTCAAGACCTGCACTGGGCTCCATGATGGACATGGAGCCTACTTAAAATGAAAAAATAAAGGGGCGCCTGGGTGGCACAGCGGTTAAGCATCTGCCTTCGGCTCTGGGCGTGATCTTGGCATTATGGGATCGAGCCCCACATCAGGCTCCTCCGCTATGAGCCTGCTTCTTCCTCTCCCACTCCCCCTGCTTGTGTTCTCTCTCTCGCTGGCTGTCTCTGTCTCTGTCGAATAAATAAATAAAATCTTTAAAAAAAAATGAAAAAATAAAAAATAAAATAAAATGGAAATTAAGAAAACAACTCCATTTATAATAGCATCCAAAATAAAATACGTAGGAACAAATTTAACAGATAAGATGAAAGACTGGTACAAAGAAAACTACAAAACACTGCCTAAAGAAATTAGATATATGAAACTGGTGAATCACTATACTGTACACCTGAAACTATTATAATACTCTATGTTAACTCACTGGAGTTAAAATTAAAACTTAAAAAAAAAAAAGAAGAAATTGAAGAAGACCTAAATAAATGGAAAGAGATTTCATGTTCACACGTTGTAGACTTAATATTATTAAAATGGCAGTATTACCCAAAGTGACCTAATGATTCAATGCAACACCTATCAAAATTCCAATAGCTCCTTCTGCCACTGGAAAACCAATTCTCAAATTCATATGAAATTCCAAGGGGCTCCAAATAGCCAAAACAACTGAAAAAGAAGAACAAAGTTAAAGGACTCACACTTCCCAATTTTAAAAGAAAGAATGGTCTATTCAACAAATAGTGCTGGGACAGTTAAGATATCCCTGCACGAAACAAAGAAGCTGAACGCCTGTGTCACACCATATACAAAAATTAACTCAAGGGGCACCTGGGTGGCTCAGTCGGTTAAGCCTCCGACTCCTGGTTTCAGCTCAGCTCATGATCTCATGGGTCATGGCACAGAGCCCACATTGGGCTCCATACTCAGCGGGTAGTCTTCTCTCTTTCTGCCCTTCCTCCCATTCTCTTTTTCTCCCAAATAAATAAATCTTTTTAAAAAATTAACTCAAAATGGATCAACAACGGAAACCTAAGAACCAAAGCCATAAAATAAAACTCTCAGAAGAAAACATAGTGGTAAATCTTCATGACCTTGGATTTGGCACCAAAAGCAACAAAAAAATAGGTAAACTGGACTTAATTACAATTAGAAACAGTTGTGCATCAAAGGATATTATCAAGAAAATGAAAAGACTACCTACAGAACTGGAGAAAAATATTTGCAAATCATGTATTTGATAAGGGTCTAGTATCCAAAATATAAGGAACTATCACAGCTCAGTAACTAAGAGACAACCCAATTAAAAAAATGGGCAAAGGACTTGAACAGATACTTTCTTCAAAGAAGCCACACGCACACGAAAAACCATTCAATATCACTGGACATTTCAAAATCACAATGAGGTGCCATTTACACCCACTAAGTTGGCTATAATAATAATTTAAAAAAAAAACAGAAAATAACAAGAGTTAGTGAGACTACAGAGAAATAGGAAACCTTGTACATTGCCAGTGGGAATGTAAAATGGTGTAGCTGCTATGGAAAACAGTGTCGTACTACCTTCAAAAAGTCAAACACAAAATTACCATATGACCATAATCCCACTCCTAGGTATATACCCAAAATAAGTAAAAATAGGTACTCAAGCAAGTACATGTACACATATGTTCACAGCAGCAAAATTCAAAACAGACAAAAGATGGTCGAAGCCCAAATGTCCTCCAACAGAAGAATGGACAAGCAAACTGTGGTATATTCATAATATATTATTCAGTTATAAAAAGGAATAAAGTACTGATACACACTACAATGTGGAAGAACCTTGAAAACACTTTGCTAAATAAATAAAAGAAATCAGACACAAAAAGGTCACGTATTGCAAGAGTCCTTTTATAATGAAATATCCTTATGAAGTAAATTCATAGAGACAGAACACAGACTGGTATTTGCAGGGGCTATGGGAACGGGAAATGGGAAGTTACTGCTTAATGAACACAGGGTTTCCTTTTGGGGTAAGAAAAATCTTTTAGAACTACATATAGGTGGTAGTTGTATAACACTGTTAATGTACTAAATGCTTTTCTTCTAATCAACATTGTGATTATCATTCTACATTATATCTGCATTTCAAATACATATACACTACCCTATTACTTTATTTTGTGTGTGGATCATTTCATTTTACCTAATTGTACGGTCCTCTCCCTCCCAGTTCCGTTCTTGTTATGCCTGTTTCTCTTACTAAACTAATCTTAATGGAGTCTTTTAGGAAAGAGAAATGAACACAAAAACTTTAAGACACCTATGCTAGAGGTATCCCTGTTCTGAATTAACCAAACAAATGTAGTAATGTATTCCGTATTTCTTATATTAAATAATCTACCCAATGTAATCAAGCAAATTTTAGTACATTTTATGCTTCCGAAGTCAAGTCAGTATCAATGGGTAAATCATAGAGGCTAAAGTAAAACAGTAGTAAATAGCTAGGGAAATAAAAAATTTTGAGACAATTTTTCCTTATGTTTAGTTTTTAAACAAGTTATGATCTGAGAATTTAGCATGTATCTTTCTAGTACATTTTAATGAAAACTCACTATTTATACCTTCATATCACCTTTCAAATTATTGAAGTCCCAAGACAAAACAACACATAAATTAAATGCTGCCCTACAAGTCTTAACTATGAATTTAATTAGCAGTACAAACAGAACCCTTATATTTAAAGGGTAGTTAATTACAGTATATGAGCCTTTAAAAGAGGTCACTGGAAGATTTTATGTTCATGGTTATTTCATCCCACCAAAAGGGTTTCTTGCAACACACCTGTTTAAAAGCCAGGGTTAACACAAAACCATTCATTTCCACATGATCAGAGGATTGAAACAGCTCTGCTATTAAAAATATTATTTTTTAAATACTAATTCTAATATAGCTTCAGCTAAACACATCACTTAAATAGCAAAAACTACTTTTTCAACAAAGGCCAAACTAAAATAATTTTAGAGACAAAATTAAAATTCTATGCCCAAAGCCACCCTTGCTAATAACTTTGCATTGTTAAATAAAATGACCCTGATTCTTATATCTTATCAGTTTTTAACAACAGCTTCTTCATAACAAAACTATGTCTCTATAGACCACGCATTTAAAATGAAAACTTTAGTATATGGAAATGACTGAATAGAAAAAATTAAATTATGGTTATGAAATTCTAATTCATTTTAGATGCTTATATATAAATTCTAGCTCTTTAATGAGGAAAAATGAGGACCGTTTGACATACATTATCTCCTACCATTCATTCATAAAGAATAGAATATGCCGTTGTCTTCAGGTTTCCCTGAAAATCTATTTTTACAGAACTCAGAACCAATCTGTTCCATTATTACAGAAATCCAAAATAATCCAATTATATATAAATACATTTCTAAATGTCCACCATTTGCAAATGGAATGTTAATACTTATGAAGTTCAACCATTTTTCTAAATGAACTAAATATTTTAAGTCTATTCAAAGGCAGCTGAACAGTGAAGTAGGGGTTAACTGTAATCAGAAACCAAGCCCTCCTTAGAAAGGATCGAGAGGAAATGGCAACTTTTGGAAAATCCCAAATATTTCAAACACAGGAACACATCCAGTTTTGACAAGCTATATGATTGTGGCATAAATGCTTCCATCTTCAATAGCTGTTAAAACAAGCAATTCTTTACAGAGAACAGAATTCATTTCCCCTATACAGCTGCATCGTTTCAAAGTCCATTAAACTTAAGGGTGACAAAATTGATTTTTTTTTTGGAGCATAGATATTTACTGTATTGTCCTAAAAGACCTAATTTACAAATAAAGTGTGTGTGTGTGTGCGCGCGCACACACCCGCACATATGGGGAGGGTAGAATGAAGGGAAGAAGGGCAAAGTCAAAGAGGGAAAATAAGAGGATAATCAAAACCATACCTCCACATTAATGAACACAGGCATACTTGGATGCTCTTGTTAAAAGGTTTTGTTTGCATAGCATAAAAATCAATGCTCAGAATAATCCATCAAAGAAAAATAGATAAATGAAAAACACAAATCATACCCTGGGTTAAAATATTTACAAATATTTACAAATCAACATAATCTCATAAAAGGCTTCTGACCAGAATATATACAGAACTCTCAAAACTCAATAAAACAAAAACAAACAAATTTTTTTTAATGGGCAAAAGATTTTAACAGGCACTTCATCAAAGAATATATACAAATGGTAAATAAATTCACAAAAGTATACTCAACATCATTAGTCATCAGGAAAACTTAAACTCAAATTGCAACTAGATATACCACTACACACCTATCAGAAGGGTTGCAAGAAGAAAAAACCTTACGGTAACAAGTACTAATAAGGATACAAAGCAACCAGAATTCTCTTACAGTGCTAATGGGAATGTAAAATGGTACAGCTACTTAAGAAAATTATTTGGCGGGGCACTTGGGTGGCTCAGTCAGTCAAGCGCCTGCCTTCGGCTCAATTCATGATCCCAGGGTCCTGGGATCAAGCCCTATAGCAGGCTCCCTCTGCTGCTCCTCCCTCCCCACTTGTGTTGTCTGGTTCTCTCTGTCAAATAAATAAATAAAATCTTTAAAAAAGAAAAGAAAAGAAAATTATTTGTCAGTTTCTTATGAAGTCTACAAGTAAACAGGTTTAAACTCACCCTACAACATAGCAAGCCCACTCCTGGATATTTATCTATGAGAAATGAAATTTTATGCTCACACAATCTGTAGGCAAGAGTTTATAGCAGCTTTATTCATAATTGCTGGAACCTGGAAACAACCCAACCATCCTTTAACTGATGAATGGGTAAACTGTGGTATAGCCATACTATGGAATATTATCAGCAATAAAAAGAATCAAGTACTGATATACATAATAGCCAAACCTGTGAGGCTGTATGATTCCATTTATATATCGTTCTAGAAAAGGCAAAACTACAGAAACAGATCACTGCTTTTGAGGGGCTAAAGAATGATGGTTGGGAGGGACTGTAAAAAAGCACAGTAGGGTGCCTGGCCGGCTCTGTCATGCAACTCTTCATCTCAGAGTTGTGAGTTCGAGCCCTACTTTGGGTACAGAGATTACTAAAAAAATAAATAAACTTAAAAAAAAAAAAAGCACAGTAAGGATTTGGGGGTAACTGTTCTATATATATGGTTACATGACTATGTATTTGTATACATTTGATTGTATATATTTGTCAAAACACACAGAATTATACACATTTTAAAATGAATTACACTGCATGTTAAATAATTTGTAAGTTTAAAAAATGCTCAATGTAAGGTCAAGAAAATGCTGGCCATCACCAGGAGTGTACTGAGGAAAAAAACCACTCTACCTTGTTATAAAACTATGTTTTTTCTATCACTTGAATACTATGTGCGGTACTGTTGGATACAACAATGAAAAAACATAAGCAGAGAAGACTCAGAGAATGGCACAGAAATGATAAAGGGAAAAGAGTGCTGTTTTATGGAGATCACTCCAGATAGACAAGGACTGAAAGTAGATGTCTCAATTACCAGGGAAAATATCCATGGAGAGAACATCTTAGTCGCCAATCCCAGAACACTAGGAAAAAAACACCTCTTCAAACCTTCCAGTTTTATATTTAGAACTGAGAACAAACTTACAAAACTCATTCCTCCAATAGAGCATTGCAGAAAGGGGAGAGGAGGGAAGGATGAAACAGTATAAGCAAAAAATATAAAATACCTGGGGAAATGTTCAATTAACTTTAATTTGAAGATAACAGCAAGTCTGACTTTTTAAGGAAAACTACAATTTTTTTGGAGAGAAAATGGGGCGAATTGGAAACAGCAAAAAACAGAGTCAAAGGAACTTGGAGAACTAAATCAGATAATATACACTTAAGTTCAAAAATGGTGCAGTGTAAAAATGCCAATAATAGTTATTTAATTATACTCTTTCTGAGCTATAAACAATAAACACGAACGAGGGTTTTCAAGCCAGGATGCTAATCCCACAGATGATTACTGTCACAGGCCCATAAATGGAAGAGCTAAGACTTGATACCCAATTTGTCTGACACCACAGCCTAAGCTCTTCTGACTGCTGTATTATCTCAGTGCCCAACAATACTTAAAGAACAATTTTATACCAATGAACTTAAGGAGCAAAGCAATATTCAGTAACTGCCAGAAGGTTCTATAAAGTAAGTGGAATCTGGGGTTTGGTTTTTGTTTGGTTTGTTTTTTTGCAGCCTGTACACATCAGCATAGGAATGCCGCGGTAGGGACCAACAACTCTGGATGCTCTGATGTGATTGCAAGTGTTTGCTGCACATCTAGGAGGATTTCAATACAATGGCCAAATGATGCGGTTATTTAGCAATACCTTGCTCTGACCTAACACTTTTCTATTTGTTTTCCATTTTAACGTAATGTATCTCATTGGAGGTAAACGGTTATCTGGTACAGACAAATAATTGGAACAGAAAAATATATTCAATTCAATCCAATGAATGCTTATGGAACACCAACTCATACCACAGAAGACTTTATAAAACAAGCACAACACTGTAAGGAATAAGCCCAAAGAATAAAATCCTGTCCTACTTGAAAACAAGGAATCTCTACATAGAGCTAATTTTATTTTTTCCTTTCTCTGAGCACTTATATAGTTTCTAAATCATCTAATTCAGGACCAGATTATATAGCATACTCTTCTTTTTTTAGCCCATATGGTATTCTTTCAGAGAAAAACACCCTCATCTTATGGACTTCTAGAATGTTAACAATTAAAGCCCCCATTTTCCCATGGTGCCCCCCCATTTAAAGATTTTATTTATGTATTTGCCAGAAAGAAAAAGAGAGAGAAAGAGAGCGAGCACAGGCAGGGGGAGTGGCAGGCCGAGGGAGAAGCAGGATTCTGGCTGAGCAAGCAGCCCAATGCAGGACTCGATTCCAGGACCCTGGGATCATGACCTGAGCTGAAGGCAGATGCTTAATGAACTGAGCCACCCAGGCGTCCCCCATGGTGCCCTTTTGCAATTACAGACATAAATGTTTTTAAAACGCCTTTCAAGCATTCCACACTGGAGTGTGGTGACACAACAAAAAACAGTTCCCTAATTTTGTCTTTCAAAACGGTAAGGAAAGGGGCTCCTGGGTGGCTCAGTCGGTTAAGCATCCAACTCTTGACTTTGGTTCAGGTCATGATCTCAGGGTCGTGGGACGGAGCGCCACCCCCCAACCCCACCAAGGGTCAGGCTCTAAGCTCAGCAGGGAGTCTGCTTGAGATTCTCCCCCTTCCTCTGCCTCTCCCCCTCCCCCCCAACTCGCTCTCTCAGGATATCTCTCTCTCTCTAAAATAAATAAATCTTTTTTTAAATGGTAAGGGGAAAAAAAAGCAAGGGGGAAAATGAGCAAATATATGACAATAAAAGAAGAGGATAAATAAAAAGGTGTAGAAAGATATTACCCAGGAAAATCAATTGGTGAAAGGGCCCTTAATCACCATTTATTTTAATGAAAGAATGAAGGGAAGGGGCAGGAGGAAAGAATGAAATGAGCAAACACGGAACTGAATTACCCAAGTCTGCACCTGGTCAGGGAAGAGAGCTTTGAACAGGAGCCAGGAAAGCCAAGAGCCGTGTGCCTCTCTACCAGCAGAGCACGCTCTGCACTGCCCCGCCTCCAAAGCCACAAGACTCACTTCCGGCCTGCCTGTTGAATCCAGGCCGATTCCAAACCCGGGGACAGCCCTCATAACAATGCGCTTGTGACCACGTTTTCAGGGAGGAAAGTGGTATCCAAAAAGTGAGGTATAAGGATCTGAGAGGACATAAGCTGGTTGAAAGTATACTGTACTCAACTGGTACAAAAGATGGGGGAACATTCAGCGTACGGGCTCACGGAGTTTCGGGCTCACGGAGCTTAAACAGCGGGATCTGCATTTACCTGAAACAAATTATCAATCTAAGAAAAAATAATATTAAGGATATTAAATGTGTCCAGGTGAACTGACTCTTACACGGCTTTAGTCACAACTTAGTAAGAAAAGTCTCAAGACTAAAACACTGAATCCAATACTCAAGGACTTTGGTGAGAAAAAATATACGTGTATGTAGGTGTGTGCGTATGTGTGTGTTTCAAAATGACAGCTGTCAACCTAAAATTTACAAATGAGTTTTTTCTATCAAAGAGGTTTTAATTCTCTATTAGGCTGGCTTTTTCCCTAAACACTCAATTCAGAGTTGTATTTCCACTGTCTGCATGAGTACATGTCTGTAAATAACGTTCAGAAAATAAGCAAGAAAAACCACTCCGCAAAATTAAGCAGCATTGGTTAAAAAAGAAAGAAAAAAGTTACTTGAAAGTTTGGTGTACTCACTAAATGCTCACTGTTCTTTCCTAGAATTTTGATTTTTAGCAAAGATGGGATTCCAGGAGAATTCTAGTGGCTACAATTCACACATTCTGGCAGAATACTAGTCAAATACTAGTCAAGACCTTGTAACTATGAGATGATATATTGGCTTGTTTTGCTTCCATTTCCAGAGTGGAGCCCAGTGTGGAGCTTGAACTCAGGACCCTGAGATCAAGACCTGAGCCGAGATCAAGAGTCAGACGCTTAACTGACTGAACCACCCAGGCGCCCCAAAGTGATTATTCTTTACTCCCTTGATGTGCTAAAATTTCCCAAAGGCAAAAGATGCATGCGGGGTAACAGTAACCAGCATAGTCCAAATCTATATACAACAACGTATAACTGATAAGGCACAGCAGACACCTTCTGTAGTTGTCCTAAAGGAAAATAACAGCAACCCAATCATGTCTGACTTTATGTACAATCTTTAAGACACCATACCAACTCCTTGGGAAGATTCTTTTTTAGAAATAAATGCAAGTTACTAGTAGCCCAGCTTTCCCTTCAACCATTGCTATTCCTTTCATACAAACTCTTAAAACCATTCTCATTTCCCTCTTCTACAACATTGACCTTGCTTCAGTTCCTGTATTTCATTAAAAGACACTGAATACTGTTTTGAAATGAAATAAATTCAAAATAACAGCATTTGTGAGATTAACATGAAAACTTCTGTGCCAATTTCTGAAGCTCTGTGGGAATAATGGAATTAAATGCTACTATTTTTTCCCTTTCTTCCTCAGGAGGTGGACTACATTTCCACACACAGTGAAAAAGACTACCAACAGAGTCATAGTTACACCAATAACATATATAAAATAGGACTGCTGAGAGTATAACATAGATTTTGGAGTTACTGCACAGAGGGCCCAATAATCACGGTACTCCAGCTTTTAGTAAAAACCAGTTTGCAGGTACAAACAGTTTCAATTTAAATGTTTGATAATTAGTTTCCATGTATTAAGTAGTACCATTCAAAGTGTTTGAAAAGTCTCACCGTAAAATAATCACATATCTAAATATTTAGGATTTCTTAAAAGCTACTTTTAAAAAACAACTAAAGTGAAAAACGATTATAAAGACGCTGCTAAATAAAAATAACACAGGTAACAATACAACATGCCCAAGCCATGCCATGATTTCAAGAAGATACTATTCCCCAAAATCAACATTTATGTGACTCCAGGTTCTCAACATTTGACCAATATTTCTAGCTCCAAAAATCTATAATTTCATGAATTCTATGTGTTTCACATAGTTTCATTATGTGCAAAAATACTGAAGTAGATGCTATAGGAATGAACTCAATATAAATTCAGAACTAGAAGGCACAGGACGCTGACCTCAGGAAGATTTCAAATGACGACCAGGAAGTGAGACAAATAATGTAAGAGTTTAATAACATTATAAGACAACGTAAGGGATGACAGCTTATACACCAAATGGAAGGCATAGAAATAGCAGCAAAAGGGGCACCTGGACGGCTCAGTCGTTAAGCGTCTGCCTTTGGCTCAGGTCATGATCCCAGCGTTCTGGGATCGAGCCCCGCATCGGGCTCCCTGCTTGGAAGCCTGCTTCTCCCTCTCCCACTCCCCCTGCTCGTGTTCCCTCTCTCGCTGTCTCTCTCTCTGTCAAATAAATTTAAAAAATCTTTTTTAAAAAGAGAGAGAGAGAAAGAAAGAAAAAGAAAGAAAGAGAGAGAGAAAGAAAAAGAAAAAGAAAGAAAAAGAAAGAAAAGAAAAGAAAAGAAAAGAAAAGAAAAGAAAAGAAAAGAAAAAAAGAAAAAGAACGAACGAACAAACGAGCAGCAACATTCTCATCAAATGTGAAACAAAAGTGTGCTGGCTTGGTCTAGAAAGTTAAATGAGGCTTTTAATCTTCTAAACTGTAAAGCACGCATAGGATTGGGATGGACAGACAGACAAAGAATGCCACAAGCAAGGATCAGTCAATACTGGCTAAAGAAGTTTGGCTCAAGTTCAAGGCTTGTGTTCAGGGCATGAGGCTATAGAACACACCAGGCCGGGACTTCAACCAATAGGCAATTACAAGACTAAAAAGTGAAGGGAGGAATGAAAGGAAAAGTTTTAGAAAGCTTAATCTCAAAGGGAATTGAGGGTGGATTAGATGAAACACCAAAAAGGTAGGGCACCTGGTTTAGTCTGTTAAGCATCTGCCACTGGCTCAGGTCACGATCCCGGGGTTCTGGGATCAAGCCCTGCGCTCGGCTCTCTGCTCAGCGGGGAGTCTGCTTCTCCCTCACCTCACCCCCACCCCCTCCACTCTCCCTCAAATAAATAAAATCTTTAAAAACAGAAAGAAAGAAAAACTAAAAAGGTAAAATAGTACATAATCAAATAAGGCAGGGAAATACAGCCGTTATTTAGGTTTTTGAGTCAAAAGAAAATCTACTACTGAGGCTAAAGTAACTAGCTGTCTATATCAATGAAATTTATCAACTCTTCATTTTATTTTTCTTATAAAACAAATTAAGTATAGTTTCGATGTTTCACTTTATTAGAACGCAGCACTATATTTCTAAAGTGTCACAAGATGAACTATATTTATATAAAAATCTACTTATGAAAAATTAGGACAATTGTTAATACTGGTCTTAAGCCTTTCTCAAAAGGGAATACATGCTGCTTCATAGTTTTGTTGATTCAGTTAGGCCATAGGGTGCCATTTGGGCATTAGAAGAACTCGTGTATTGGTCAGTCACTGCAACTTGTCCCTCCCGAAACTGAGCAATTTACTTTGTCATTCCCTGTAGGAAAGTCTAGTTTGTTACGTACTCTGTAAGTATATCATAAAATTAGCATCTTTGATGTAATGGCTACTAAACTAAAATAGTAAACATCATTAAACATTTTCCAAAAATGCCAGGGGTGCCTGGCTCGCCCAGTCAGCAGGGCATGCGATTCTTGATCTCGGGGTTGTGAGTTTAAGCCCCACAATTGGTGTAGAGCTTACTTAATAAAATCTTTTTTTAAAAAGGACATCAGCTGATAAATCACAGACTCATAGCCCTGAAACAAATAATATGTTAATCATAAATAAATAAATAATAAAAATTTTAAAAGGACAGTAGTCCCCCAAAAAAGGTTTATGATGTTCTTCACACTTTCCATTTCTGTTCTACTTCATTATACATTTACTAATTTCTTTACATTTAACATTATGCCTAAAAAATACATTTCGATGACATTTCAAATGATCTATCATTTTTATCCATTACCCAAATGCATAGATTTCACTTGAAACTCAGTTCATTTGACACAGGATTTATTCTGAAAGTTTCCACACAAATTCAATTTTTGTAACCCAAACAGTTTAAACATACTTTGAAGACCATTTACAACTGTTTCTTTCAAAAAACTGAGATACACCAATGTAAAGTGAGAATCAGCCCTGATTAATCTGCTTCACTAAATTGGGAGTTTGTATTTTATTAAAGTTTGTGGTTTTTAGATAGTGCTATAAAAACTGGCTTATAAACATGGTACTAAAATTACTTCCATTAGGACGGATCAGAGAAATGTTATAAATTGGAATTTAGTTTTTTGATTAGTAAATACACGATGTTGAGTAGCATGGACCCAATTAAAACACAATGAGTTTCACTGCTTGCTCCCTAGCAACATGAGGCAGCAAGAAAGAGCAGAAGGCACACAATCTTGATAATCAGCCTTCAATTTAAATCCTGCTTTTGCCAATGATGAGTCTGAGAGAGTGCCAACCATTCCACATGGTGAGTGTATATTTGGGGGTGGCGGGAGGGGGGTGGTGGCCAGGAGTTGCTAGGACATACCTCCTAGGAATATTATGAAGCTTAAACAAGCCAACTTGAGTAAAGTTCTAGACACATAGTAGGTCCTTCCTGTCCTGCAGCCCATATACCTTCTGTGTTTGCCTAAAGAGTGTAACAATAAGCTACAAAGTAATAAAGGCAGAATAGTGCCTCATTCATCTTTTTTTCAAGATTATAAACTGAATATTTTAAAACATGCACACACAACGAAAAGGTAAGAGCTACAAAAAGAAAACAGACAAATGAAGGTTATTATGTCAGAAAATTTCAGGCTTCCTTTCATGGAATACTCTAGAAATTATTTCCTAATCAAGGAAAGTATATTTTAAATAGTAACAGTTTTGAAATAAAAAATTATTGTCCCATAAGTACATACTCTACTTTAAAAGAAACTTACTTGTTTGTGATATATGACTGTTTGTATCATTTCCACAATAGATTTGTGGCAGCAGGAGAACTGGCACAGTCTTACCTAGCCCATGCTCTTCCACATGCCGTCATTTAATTATGACTGTGATTCTCAGCCAGTGGCTTCACCTGGGCACATCCTAAGAGAATGTGTTTTGTATGCATAAAGATCAACTCTTCTGGGAAAAAAATCTAAACTTTTACAGGAAAAATAATGGATTTAAGCTGAAGCACATCTGCTTCCTCTATTTGTGTTGCTTATACTTTGTTTTCAAAAAAAATACTATTGTAAAGAGGCAAGAGAAAGAAAAAAATGAGAATGTCAAAGGGGGAGAAGTACCCTAAAAGAACAGAAGCCACAATTAGAAGGTCACGAGGAAAAGAAAATACAAGATCATAGTCATAAAACTGAAGAAAGTTGACCAGGAATAAACGGTGTGGGGGTCAACTTTTTTATAATTCTAAACTAGTGATTTAAAATTAAATAAAAATTTCACATGATCCTTTTTTGTGCTGGGTAATAATGATACATTAAGTTACCTTAAAAATAAAGGGCAGCACAACAATGTAAATACATGTAACACACTACTGAAGAGTACACTTAACAATGGTTAAGATGGGGGCACCTTGGTGGCACATTCGGTTAAGCAACTGACTCTTGATTTCAGCTTAGGTCATGATCTCAGGGTCATGAGATTGAGCCCCATGCCGGACTCTGTGCTGAGCATGGAACCTGCTTGAGAGTCTCTCTCCCTCTTTCTGCCCCTCCCCACTGCGTGTGCGCCTGTGTGCATGTGTGTGTGTGTGCATGCACCTGAGCTTTCTCTAATAAATCTTTAAAAGAGATAGTTAAGATGGTAAATTTAATATGTGTTTTTTACCACAACAAAAAATATATAAAATAAAGGGAAGGTTTGCAGAGAACAATCCAGGATTCTTGTACACTTGAAATAGAGTGATCAAGGAAACCTGGCTGGGTCAGAGGGTGGAGCCTGAGACTCTTGATGTTGGGACTGTGGGTTTGAGCCCCATGCTGTGGGTAGAGATTACTTAAAAATACAATCTTGAAAAAATAAATAAAATAGAGTCACCAAATGTTTAGGAGTTCTCACTTAAAATATGAAGCTTGATTTTGTGGAAAAAAGTGAACAAGGAACTTCACTAACAAAGACACTAAAAAAGTAGTAAGTGATTTATAGAAAGTCCTGATATTCTGAAAAAAGGACAGGCATTTTATTATCACAGCTATCAATGAAAACTTTGATCCTAGGCGTATTAATCTGTAGAGAAGGTATTTTTGTTGTGTTTTTTTAAACCACATAAACACAAATATACTACACTTGGGGAAACACATCAGTCCCAAGAGGACATAAGAACTGCTGAAGCTTTTAAAATACATTCACTGCATCAGTTTCCTCAAAACCCTGAAAAGGAAATTCCCTATCACTTCAGGCCAATATCGCAGAACCTCTTAAGACAGTTATTCTAAAAACTGTTAAGTTTTCTTAAAATTCATTATGAGATAATATAATAGACTCTTCTAATGTTAAATTAACAAGTAAAACACATTAAATTAAAAATAATAAATTTTCACAAATGTGTACTGTAATGCATATAATTTTTTAAGGTACTAGGAAAAATTTTTATAGGCTAAAATTATATTAACTGGAATCCACTAGACCAAAGAAAAATGGAAAAATCAGTCAGCTAGATTACTAACAGAGAAGGAAAATAAAACAAGAAAAAAATAGACAGAAAGGTGCATTCATTTTGAAACCCTACAGACAAAAAAAAAAATTCCAAGGAGAATTTAAAAGAGTATTTCTGGAAACCAGATTCTGTTCTACAATTCTAAAAGAGCTTGAAGGTCATCCACCCATACACAAATCACTACTAAAGTTCCTTCAGTTACTGGAAAAGAAGGGAAAAAATTTAATACAGAAATTAGAATTCAGTATTTTAACATGTGTCCGGGAGTGCTAAGGTTAAGGCTTATGTAGAACTCTCCTAAGTGCAGAGGAACAACTCTTAAGTAGGAATCCCCCTCCCTAAAATTCTACTCTCAGAAATGCCCCAAATGTCCGTTTTAAATTATTTTATGATTTACCCTATGCTAAATTTGTGAGGTGGGGGGGGGGGAACTGCAGAATTCACACTCTTCTCGAAGGCACTACCTCCACCATTTAAAAAAAAGCATCAGAAAGCATGTCTATACCAAAGCTTAGATCTTATGAAATACACGAATATGTACAAATGTGTACACAACAAATGTGTACAGTTTGATAACATTTAACAAACATGTAACAATGTGTATTACTACAGCAATCAATATATAGAACATTTCCAGCATTCCAGAAAGTTCCTTCATTTAACATCAATTCCACCCCCACCTCAGTCAATCACTAGTCTGATTTCTATCACTACAGCTTAGTTTTGCCTGTTCTAAAGCTTCACATAAATGGAACACACAGTACTTGTCTGGCTTCTTTTATTCAGCTTAACATTTTTGAGATCCATCCATGTGATTATTATGTTAATCACTAGTTTGTCCTTTTTTATTGCTCAAGAGTATCCCATTGTATGAATATTAGAATTTATTCAACCATTTACCCTGTTGATGGACATTTGGCTTTTTCCCAGTTGGGTGCTGTTACAAATAAAGCCGCTACGCAGCAGTCTTTTTGTGGACATGTGCTTACTTACATTCTTCTTAAATAAACAGTGAGTGATACGGTAAATGTATGTTAAACTTCACAAAGAAGTTTCTAAGAAACTACTAATCTGTTTCCCTAAGCGGTAGTACAGTTGACACTCCCACCAGCCCCGAGTTAGTTCTAGTTTGCTTTACATTCTCCCTAACTTGGTATTAGTTTTTACTTTAGCTCTTTTATTTTATTGTGGTTTTAATTTGCATTTCCCTGATGGTTTAGGATACTGAGCATCTTTTCATGTGCTTATTGACCATTTGCATGTCTACTTTTTAATAGTATCAGTCTAAAGCTTTCAAACATCTAAAAAGTTTGGTTGATTTCTTAGTATTAGGTTATAACATG
The DNA here is from genome assembly GCF_002007445.2 of Ailuropoda melanoleuca. NCBI lineage: Eukaryota > Metazoa > Chordata > Mammalia > Carnivora > Ursidae > Ailuropoda > Ailuropoda melanoleuca. The sequence continues at coordinate 43,137,932 of NC_048226.1, forward strand.
AGTTCTTTACATATTCCAAATACAAGTCTTTTGTATTGTTTTTTCTCCCAGTCTGTGGCTTGCCTTTTCATTTTCTTAACAGTTTCTTTAGAAGAGCAGATGGCTTAGATTTTGATGAAGTCCAATTTATCAATTTTTTTTCTTTTATAGTCAGTGCTTTTTGTCTTCTAAGAAATATTTGCCTGTCCCAAAGTTGGTATGATTTTGTCTTGTATTTTCTTGTAAAACTCTTATATTTAGGTCTATGAGCCATTTCAAGTGAAACTGTATGCATTTTATGAGAAAGAGGTCAAGGACAGGTTCATTTTTTTTCCTGTACTAATATCCAACTGTTTTAATACCATTTGTTGATCAAAAAGCAACTGACCATATATGTATGGATATATATGTAAGTTCTATTCTTTTCCATGGATCTATATGACTGTCATTATGCTAATACCACTATCTTGATTCTTTAAGCTTTATAATAAACCTTGAAATTAGATAGTGTAAGATCTTCAAGGTTCTTGTTCATTTTCAAATTAAATTCTGACTATCCTAGGTCTTCGCATTTCCATATAAATTTTAGCATGAGCCTGTCAATTCATATACTTTTCCACTCTCTACTGAGTAGAAAAAAGCAGGCTGGCAAAGAATATTAAAAACTTCATTTTAGTTTCAATCAAATCTATACATAAAAGTACAGGTGTAAAAGAAACTGAAAGCAAATACAACAATATGTAAAAAAATTCTCCGTAAAGAGTGAAATTACAATAGATTATCTTTCTTTTTACTAATCTTAATTTTCCAAAATGGACAACTTTATAAGGAAAAAATTATATAGAGTTAATAAACATAAGTCTATACAGTAACAAGAAGGAAAAATTAAGAACTGATGGTCATTTTATTTCTTCATCCTTAATCTCAAATACCATCTGTAAATGCAAAAGAAAGGTATGAAATGAGTATATATTACTAACTCTCCTCAGGCAAGAGGACTGTTGCAAAAAAAATGAAAGACCCTCACTTTTTATTTTATGTACTTCCCTAATGTTTGGTTGTTTTGTTACAATGACCTATTTCACGTATTCAAGAAAAATTAAAATAGGGACGCCTGGGTGGCTCAGTAGGTTAATCATCTGCCTTCAGCTCAGGTCATGATCCCAGAGTCCTGGGATCTAGTCCCTCAATGGGCTCCCTGCTCAGCAGGGGGTCTGCTTCTCCCTCTGCCTGCCTCTCCCCCTGCTTGCGTGCTCTCTCTCTGACAAATAATATAATCTTTAAAAAGAAAAAAGAAAAATTAAAATATTCATCAATAAAAATAAAACATGTATATTAGCTGAACTGAAGCACTGTTGAAAAGATCATCCTATAGGCAGGCTATCCGACTCTGTCATCTGAATTTTAAGTTAAAGGCTTTGCTTAACTAGGAATTTGCCTAGGCATCAGGTAAGATAGCTGCTTCAGAAAATCCAAAAGGGGGGGCGCCTGGGTGGCACAGCGGTTAAGCATCTGCCTTCGGCTCAGGGAGTGATCCCGGCGTTATGGGATCGAGCCCCACATCAGGCTCCTCCACTATGAGCCTGCATCTTCCTCCCCCACTCCCCCTGCTTGTGTTCCCTCTCTCGCTGGCTGTCTCTATCTCTGCCGAATAAATAAATAAAATAAAATCTTAAAAANAAAAAAAAAAAAAAAAAGAAAATCCAAAAAGGATTCATCCTGTGTTGCTGGGAATCAAAAGCAACTAGAATACCCTGTTTCAATTACCCCCTAAAATAGCTAGAAATTAGCACTTAAGGCAAAAATAATGGAATTTAGAAGACAGAGTGCTGTAATTTGATATGTTTGTGATAGTATTATTAAATATAAACAACATCCCAGGTTAACGTGCCACTGCTACTAGTATTCTACCCATGTTTTATGATGCTGACTCAGACTTAGGGGCTAGTCAGTAAGTCAAGGGGAACCTGTTAGGGATTCTTACACGCCCAGCACAGTTCTCAACCTTCCTCAGGTGTCAGACAACCTGGAAGAAGAAATTTCTGCTGAGAAAATGCTATCCATTAACTTATTTGGAAAAACACCCTTCCATTCAATCTTAGTAATGAAATACCTCAGTCCACAGGCACGTTGTCTGAGAGCTATTATTCTGTAGCATAACAGTAGTGAAGCAGGCATAAAAGCAGAAACAGGGCAGGAGTAGATAAGTATTTCCAAATACAGAATGCAGTGACAATTTGACAACACTCACCAGAAGGCACACTATCACTTCCTATTTTAGGTCTAAGCACCCTCAAAATTTAAATAGGCCATTAGTTGGTCTCCTTCAGGGAGAGTAACTGATAATTATCACATCTTTCCAACTTTTATGAGCAGAACTCGCAGTAAAAACAGATTTCACACAGTGACCCAGTACATACACACACAAACACACCACACTGGAACACGGACACACAGTGCATACCTACATACAGTTATACTTTGCCTATACTTTGTGTGATACACTCTGAAATTTTTCTATTATATTCTCTAGCTTTGTTTTCAAGCTGGTTATAATGCTCTAAAGTGATAAACCACTAACAGGTCACAACCTACAGTTTGAAAAATTCTATTATAGAAGAACAAGAGAAGAACATGAGTAGACTTAACATCTTTGAGTTGCCAGATTATTAAACAAGTACAAATGCAACATCATTTGAAAGGTCTGTGGTTGAATGGTTTACTTTACACTAAACTTCTATTAAAAAAAAAAAAAAGACCAATGAAATTCAATGGTCATAGACCAAGGCAAAATCTACTCATCTCAGCCCAAAGTGGTTATAGACAAACGCAGCACTTAATACCATTCCCTGTCAAAATCTTATTCAGGTATATCTTTAATCTTCAGTCAGGGGAACTCTGGGGCCCATGCTGGGAAAGAGCTGCCCAAGAAAGTCAATCTCATAGTCACTGATGATGCAAGAATTCAGCTGGCCTGCTCTTGACCCCTGAAGCATCCTGCAAGCTTTAACTAACATTGATGGCATGGGAGCATCAATCTAAATTTTGAAAAATATATATTGACTTTCCACGAATGATGATGATGGCCTTTTCTGCAGTAAATGTGCTTATACAATGTTTTTTTCTCTACACCAAGACTATGATCAACACAAAGAATTTTTAAAAAGTGCTTTATGTATTTATTTTTAAGACCTATTAATCAAACAAGCTCCCTAATGACTCAAAATCCATACTAAAACATAACAAAAGAATGAATGAGCACTTCTGTAATTCTTACGTAGTGGGTAACATGTCTTCCTAAAGTCCTGATTTCATGGAAACTTATTTTAAAAATATAAGCCCATCTTTTTAAAGAAAATCTTATTTCCCATCTATTAGAAATCTACAATTCCAACACATTTATATTTCTTTGAAATATCTTAAAAAGAAGTAATGCCATATGGTGAATTTAAATCGGTATAAATACTCAAAAATGTAATATTTAGTGTGTTACATTTATTAGTAGTAGCCAAAGTATCCATTACAAAGGATTAAATCTTTCATTATTTCCTCTATCTTTAATCAGTTTGGCTATTTTAAGCTATCTTTTGAAGCAAAACAGGTTGAAAAGCTTAAAAAAAAAAGCTTATCTTGTATTTTCAAATAAAACTGTTTTTTGTGCTATTGCCTGATGAACTGGAATTTTTAGTCTAGAATTCCAGGCACTGAATTGAAAAGAATGTTTCCCATTTCCACAATACTGCAAATGGAAATATGTAAATTAGTTCATGGGCAGAATCATTAATTTAGATAAAAAGTAAAAACACATTAATTGAGCACCAAAAATGTGACAGTTCTTGCACAAAATCTAAAACGAGACAGCTGCTACCACTGGAGCTTATAAATCTAAATTAAATGTGAAAAAAAGCAGAGAATTTTAATTCTTGTTTTCCAAAGAAATGACAAGTCTGATAGTCCTCCAATCTTCAAACTAACAATGATAAGTCTGCCTCTGATTTCCATAGGCTCATATTGGCCTAGTTATCAGTACCAAAATCATAGTTTGGGTCTGGGAAGGAAGCATAAAATTTTGCCCCAAGTTAGAACCACAAGAGATCATGTTAAATGGATTCCCTCTGTATCTACTTCCTGGAAGATTTGGGTCAGTAACACAGTCTTAACAGATAATGCTTACACCCTTTATCTATCAACAGCATTGAATAAAATAGCCACAAGCTGATTATAAATAAGATTCAAATAATTATTTAGCAATGATTAAATATGCAGACTTTCAAACAGACTTCTGTTATAATGAAACATTTTAAAATATTATTTTAATAATTTTATATATTGTATAAAATATGTTTAAAATGTTTAAAACTTGACAGGGAAATCTGGCTCTAAGCTGAAGGAAACAGAACCATGTATAGTAATGAGAAGGAATACCAATATTTCCGAACAGGCACCCAACCCCATTATAATGTAGATCCATACATGTCTTTACAGAGATGGCTGAAGTAGTATGCAAAATGAAATGTTGGGGGGTTTTGTGAAGGGGAGGAGGTCCATTTTCCCAAGGGAGATGGTTCATATTTTCAGCAGAATCTCAAAGGGATCTGGCAACTCAAAAAACAATTTCACTGACTTCTTACCATAATCCTATGAGATATTACTACTTCAAAACTGAGGAAGTTAAGGCTCAATGAATTAAAAAAGCTTTCCCAAAGTCAACAATTAGTAAAATAGCAGCAAACAAGAATGAAAGTTATTCCGGTTCCAAAGTCCCAGCTCTTTTAGCTGCTATGCTAAAAAATGAAACATAAAATTAAGAAACTATTATTCTTTCAACTTTGCTAAAGCAGCCCAATGATGCTCACCGTACAGTAACAGTCACTTACAGCACTCGAACTGCATCCCAAGCACTGTTATCAGTGCCGCCTTTAATCCTCAAAGCAAGAGAACCAAACTGTGGACAGCATTATCATGGTCCCCGCAACGCCAGTAGCAGAGCTGGGTTTCCAACCCAAGCAGCTCCGGCTCCTCGGCAGGCTCGGGACCACTCTGAGCCATCTTCATCTCATGAGGACCAGCAACGACAGGATACTGGCAGAGAATGTGGAAGAAAGTCTTTCCTAGATACATTCCTTGATGCTTTAAGCAGTATTTTAGAAAATAATATTATATGGTATTTCCTCCTAATTTAAGCTAACATGTAACACCATGTAAGCCTAAATTATCAAAAACAGTTTTAGGCAATTATCATATGATTTCTCTCATCTATGGAACATAAGAACTAGGAGGATCGGTAGGGGAAGAAAGGGATAAAGAAAAGGGGGGTAATCAGAAGGGGGAATGAAACATGAGAGACTATGGACTATGAGAAACAAACTGAAGACTTCAGAGGGGAGGGGGTGGGGGAATGGGATAGACTGGTGATGGGTAGTAAGGAGGGCACGTATTGCATGGTGCACTGGGTGTTATACGCAACTAATGAAGCATCAAACTTTACATCGGAATCTGGGGATGTACTGTATGGTGATTAACATAATATAATAAAATAAAAAAAAATAAAAAATTTNTTTACATCGGAATCTGGGGATGTACTGTATGGTGATTAACATAATATAATAAAATAAAAAAAAAATAAAAAATTAANTAAAAAAAACAGTTTTAGGAACAGTTTGCAGGTTCCTAAAAGATTTACATAATCTCAAAGTATGATCTTTGTCTCCTATCTGGGATATCTTCTATCATCTTCCACTGTAATACTTAATTTGATGAGTACAGGAGAAATCTTGTTTCAGAAATGTTTATTTAAAAGGTATAGGGGCACCTGAGTGCCTCAGTGGATTAAACGTCTGCCTTTGGCTCAGGTCAAGATCTCGGGGTCCTGGGATTGAGTCCTGCTTGGGCTCCCGGCTCAGTGGGGAGTCGGCTTGTCCCTCTCCCTCTGCTCCTCCCCCTACTCATGCATGCACGCACGCACGCACGCAGGCGCACTCGCTCTCAAATAAATAAAATCTTTTAAAAAAAAAGAAGGTTCAGCATATGACAGCAGAAGGGAGAATCAAAGTTCTCAAAGTTTATCAAGTGTTTCACTCAACCTGTACAGTTCCCTAACAAAGTATCCTTTTCTCTGAATGGGTCTAGACAAATGCATTACTGCTTGATGAAGTCATCAGACTGCCTATCCTCCACTTATCAGTAGTTCATGTTAGCACTGTCACTTTTTCTGTTTCTGCCACAATTTTAGTTTACTGGGGACAGTCGCTGGGAAAAATGAACTGCATTTATTGGTTATACATAGCATATCCCCAAGAGAAAAAAGTCTTTGTACCAACTAAAAATATTAATAAGTTAGATACTAAAATCAGCAACCAAACTCAGTATTTGTCTGTATCCTCTACATAGAACTTTGAGCAACTAAACTTTTTATTCTATCAACTGATTTCTTACAATGATTTAGTTATTAGCTTGCATATCAATGAAAGCTTGAATAAGGTGACCAACTGCTGGTTACAGATTGAAACGCTATATTCTCCCAGTGAATTCTGTATCAAATGATATAAAAGTGTCAATGATTACAAAGTTTATAAATAACTCACCAAGGCTCAAAAAGGCAGTCAGAATAGTTCTAAATGTTTTGAATATGCAAACATGAGCACTTAACATACAGTTTTTATGCCTTCTATAAATAAGACAGGAAACAAGTGTCAAGCAGGTTATTAATGTGAGAAAAAAAATGAAAGTAACAGTAATGCCATAAGTCATCTAACAAACTAAAGACTGATTATATGAACAAGCTTTAAATTTTTCTTTTATTCTCAGTTCCATTGAGTAGAATCACACAAATATAACTTCTTAAAATGAAATCCTACTAGGTTTCAGGAATCAAGTTTGGACAAAATCAATTCTCTCTCTCCTTCAAAGCAAATTCTAATTCATTCTCTTGCTCTCCCATTTCCCGTCCCTCCCCACTTTAAATTCCAAATGACACTGAACACACATAAGATTTTCCAAGAAGCCCCTTTTCAAATTAATTTTTTTCATTCACTCAACAAATGAGTTAGCATCTACAAGGTGCCAGGCACTGTGCTAGGCAAAAAAGACGAGACTCCTGCCTTTTGGAGCTTAAAATTTAGTGTAATTAGTCTAACGTCCACTACTGAGATTCCTTTAGTAGCGAAGGGCTCACTTTCTAAATCTAATAGCAATGTTCTACAATTACTCCACCATGAGGCAAAATTTTTAAAAGACTGGACAGCCCAAGATTTTGTTCCTTCAGTCAGTATTTGTTTATGTACAACGTGTGAATTCTGCTCTTTATAAAACTGGCAAAAAAGATGAATCTATCTCACTGAAAATATATTAGGACTCTGTGATGATAAAAGTTATTATAGACAACCCTACACAGGTACAATGTTAATGCTACAGAGACAGTAAAACTAATTATGGAAAAGTATTTTCATATTTTCTTTTCCAGCCTAGTAGGTGAAATGGGGTTGTTATTGCAACACGATACAATTACCAAATATAAAATAATACTCCTTACGTGGCTCAAGGTTATAGAGGTGATGACAGAAATGTAAAATTGAAGTTGAGATAATGAAGTATATGGTATAGGGATCAAAACTAGATGATTAAAAAAAAAAATTTTAGGGGAGGGGAGAGGGAGAGGGAGAGACAGAATCCTAGCAGGCTCCATGCCCAGCATGGCACCCAAGAAGGAGCTTCATCTCACAACCCTGAGATCATGACCTGAGCCAAAATCAAGAGTAGGACACCTAATCAACTAAGCCACCCAGGCACCCCTAGATGTTTTTAAAATAACACATTTTACTTGACATTTCCCAGTAACCACCTGCGAAGCTCTCATTTAGAGTCAACAGCTAGTCCAGGTATCTTACGACAATATTTAAACATGCCCATAACTACAACAAATAGTATTTGTAATGACATATTATAAAGCATTTAATCTATATTTTCTTATTTACTCTTCATGAAATACTGAGGTTAGGTAAATTACATGAGAATAATTTTACAAGCTACAAATCTGCATATGCCTTCAACTCATGGGTAAAGGAGCCAGAACTGATCCCAAAACATGCCAATCCAAATTCCTTTCACTTAACATTATCCCAAGTTGCTGCTGTAGGACATCATGATTGCATTAAAGATACAAAAACCTAGGGGTGCCCGGGATGGCTCAGGCAGTTAGGCAACAGACTCTTGATTTTGGCTTAGGTCATGATCACAGGGTCCTGGGATGGAGCCCTGTATCGGGCTCTGCGCTCAGCAAGGAGTCTGCCCGAGATTTTCCCTCTCCCTCCCCCCTTGCCTGTCAGCCCACTCATGTTCTCTCTCTCTCTCTAAAATAAATAATAAATAAAATCTTTTTTAAAAAGATACAAAACCTAAATATATACAGAAAAAAAGTAGAACATTAGATAAGCTATCAATAGCCATATATGTGGTCTGGTGAAGGTCAGGAAGGAAGATCATCAGTGGGCTGAGGCCTACATTTCCTCCAAAAAGCTAAGAAGAGAGCCATGTAAGCCAGGACGACGCTCAACTAACAGAAGTGGCGCACTTTCACAACCAAAAAATGAAGTTTTTAACTAGATTATAATAATAAATAGGCTAGAATAAAGGACTATAAAAGTAGACTATGAACCTTACATTTAAAATGCATATTTTACACAGCAAAGGAAACCATTACAAAATGAAAAAGCAACCTACAAAATGGGGAAAATATTTACAAATCTGATAAGAAATTAGTATCCAAAATGTGTAAAGAACTCACACAACTCAATAGCAAAAAATAAAAATATATAAATAAATAAATAAATTAGATTTTAAAATGGGTAGAAGAATTAAATAGACATTTTTCCAAAGAAGACATTAAATTGCCAACACATAAATAAAAAAACTGCTCAGCATCACTAAACACCAGGGAAATGCAAATAAAACCCACAAGAGATATCACCTACCTGTTAGAATGGCTGTCATCAAAAACACAAAAGATAACAAGAGTTGAGGAGGATGTAGAGAAAAAGGAATTCTCATGTACTGTTGGCGGGAATATAAATTGGTACAACTACTATGGAAAACATGAGGAAGGCTCCTCGGAAAACTGAAATTCGAACTACCACAGGATCCGCAATTCCACCTCTGAGTCCAGAGCCATAGGAAAGGAAATCACTATCTGGAAGAGACAGCTACGCCCTCACGTCCACTGCAGCACTATTTACAGCAGCCAAGACATGGACACAACTAAGGGCCTCCCATCCAATGAACAGACAGAGAAAACACAGTGTATATATATGATGAAATATTATTCAGCCATAAAAAAGGAAATCCGCCATTTGCAACAACGTGGATGGATCCTGAGGACATTGTGCTAAATGAAGTCAGACAGAGTAAGACAAATACTATATGATTTCACTTATATCTAGAACCTAAAAAAGCCCAAACTGATAGAAAAAGAAAACAGACTGATGGTTGCCAGAAGCAGGTGAAGGGAGTGAGGGGTAAAGGCGGTCGAAAGGTACAAACTTCCAATTCTGAGGCAAATAAGTTCTAGGTATGTAATGTATACAGTAAAGTGACTACAGTTAACAATTCTTTATTGCAAATTTGACAGTTGATAAGAGAGCGTAAATCTTAAAAGCTCTCATTGAAAGAAAAAAATCTGTAACTATGCAATGCCAACTAAACTTACGGTGACAATCATTTTGCAATACACACGTAAGTCATTATATTGTACACCTTAAACTAAAACAAGATTATTATATGTCAATTACATCTCAATATAACTGAAAAAACTTTTAATACATATTTTGTTTTGTTTCAACAAGGAAGCAAAGAATAAAGAGGTCTCGGCTCCAGTATGATCAAGTCACGTAAGACGAGGAAACACTAATATTTCTTGTCGGGAAAGCTTAAATATAAGTGTTGCTCCAAGCCCACCTACAGTATCTAAAATACAAAATGTAGCTATCAGATATTGTTGCTCAGGAATTCTAGAAGAAGAACCAGGAGGGAAGTTAGCACATATCTACTCTGAATGAGAATGACAGTTTACCTGTAAAAATGAGTCTGATCTAAGTCAGAACATGGATGCATTACCTTTGCCAACATACCAAGCTAGCTAATTGGTACCTACCAACTGGTAAATTACTAAATGATATCACATGCTCCAGAAGGGTTAATACAACCGATACAGAAAAAGCAGTTTACCCCCAGAGATTCATTTTTCCACCCTGATCCACTATAGAATCAACTGTGTTAATAATAATGCTTTGCAATTTTGTATCACTTTTCCTGCTAAAAGCTCAAATGAGTTGATATAGCACATCACAAGCTACACAGATGGTGCCCACAGTTTCCACAGCTCTGACTGAATAGCTCATTTGACTTACTAATAAATGTTCCTATTTCAAGATTAAAAACAAATACGAAAAATTAAGGAAAATGGTAGGAAGACAGGGGAATTTTCATAGCCAATTCAGTGGCATCTCTCTGAAAGGTAAACGTGAAATAAAGCGCCCAGAGCCTAATAGAGTTCCTTCGGATGCTGCACTTCCAGAAAAGCCCTGCCAAGCCACCAGTCTACCTGAAAAAGAAAAGGGGTGCTAGGCAGTGAAAGAGGTTATGCTACTTCCCATGTGAATGTGCAACAATCAGACCTGAAAGGAAAAAATCTCACCGAGGAGGGGACAGACCTGGAATTCTGGTCTAGTCCCTTAACCTGTCATTACTCATTACACATGCTTAGAAGCTTGACTAGAAGTGAAGTAACAGATAATAGTCTAAAGTATAACAGTGTTACTAAGATTTAGAAATCATATTTAAATTGGAGTCCTTCATGCGAAATATTTTTAAATGATTACATTCTAAATACAGATGAGGACTACCATCATCCTAGAATTTTCTTTATGCTATTCAGAAATGTTCTGCTCATACTCTACCAATAAGAAAAGGCATTTATTCCTTTGAACTTCATAAACCAACCTTCTAAATGTACTTCACTGGTAACTGTAACTATCTCATCTCTCCCTGTGGATCTGGAAATTCCCCATTAGGCAATTTAGCTATACAAAGTTGTCCATCACCTCTGGGTAAATCACCGTACTTTATTTGTGTAGTAAATGTGGGTAAACACAACTACATACAGGCATCCTTCATTATGATTTGTGAAATGTCATTTTATCTGTGGAACAGGCCAGATCTTGAAAAAGTCAGAGCCAACTTATCCCTATACAAAACAAAACGATTACTGATGATCAGACTTAACTAGAGGGTACAATGAAGACAGTTGAGGTGGAGAATAGCTAATGAGACTAGCTTTGCTTAGTGATTCAAGGGGTTTCATAGCTTCTATTTATAGGATACATTCAGGATCCAAGAAAAAACAAATACCTGCTTTTGGTGAATAACGTCCACCCATCCTTAGTGAGAGCTTCACTTTTTTCTGAGAAAATTATTGTGCTTTAAGCCACAGTCTGAACTAGTCAAAAACAAGGCACAAGTCTCACACAGTAGTATTCTCAAAAGAAAAGAGGTATTAAATTAAATCAAAACCAGTCAAATAGAGACACCTGGGTGGCTCAGTCAGTTAACCCTCCTTGACTAGAAGTGAACAGATAACAGTCTTACTTTAAGAGTGTTACTAAGATTTATAAATCATATTTAAATTGGAGTCCTTTGAGTGAAAAATTTTTAAATGATTACATTCTCTATATAGATGTGGACTACAGTCATCCTAGAAATTTTCTTTATGCTGCTATTCAGAAATGTTCTGTTCATATTCTACAAATAAGAAAAGGCATTTATTCCTTTGAACTTCATAAACCAACCTTCTAAATGTATTTCACTGGTAACTGTAACTACTTCATCTCTCCCTGTGACTTCAGCTCATGTCATGATCTCAGGGTCATGAGATCAAGCCCCCATCAGGCACACACTCAGCAGGGAATCTGCTTCTCACTCTAATAAATAAATAAAATTAAAAAAAAAAAGTCAAATGACTTCAACATTGAGGTCCCATTAGATATTTGAGAAATCTCCATTTTATCTCATATAGAATACCATTTTCCACCAATACTTAGATACACTAAATAAGCATTCAATCTCCCAGGTTAATTAAAGGTGAATTTTATGTACTTTTTCTGATAGCTTTAATATGATGAATAAAATGTTCTACCACCTCCAAGTAGTTTTAAAAATTAACCCCCCAAGGGGCGCCTGGGTGGCTCAGTCCGTTAAGCATCTGACGGTTAAGCATCTGACTTTGGCTCAGGTCATGATCTCAGGGGTTCTGGGGGGCTCCCTGCTCAGCTCAGCACAGTTGGCTTTTCCCTCTGCCCCACCCGACTCCTGTTTGCTCTCTCAAATAAACCTTAAAAAAAATAATGCCCCAAATTTTTCCAACATAAGAAGCTTTAACTCCATTGATTTAGAACACCCTCCTCTCAATCTTTTGCACAAAATAGCTTTGCCTTCGATACCATGGAACCACATGGACATAAAAAAGCACATGAATGTTGACAGGCCAAATAACACATCAAATAATCTTTGTCCTCCCTCCCTACTCCCACTTGTTGAGAATCACTGAATTAGACCTACTAGGTGCTAAAATGCTACTGTGGCAGCACATTTAAACAGTTGATAATTATAAAATAGTTTACAATGTATCCTTATAGACTCTATAACATGCATTAATTGATAAAGAAAGGTGGTTTAAAAAAAACTTGACCACAAATAATCTTGAACACATTGGTGGTTCTAGTCTTCAGGATTAGGTTCCTGAACAGTTCTTGAATCCCCCTCAATTTGCATTTAAAATAATCTACTCTGAATTGCAATCACAAAAAACTAATCAAGATCTATTGAATGCCAATTGTGTCTCAAACTCTGATCACAGAAGGAGATCCGAAGTAATGATAATAACAACAGTGAACATTTAAGGAAATTGGGGCACAAGGTCACACCCGTCCAAGTGACCGAGCCAGACCACAATCAAAGCCATGTGGCTCCTAAATGTTACTCCATACTGACTTCACAGAATTAAAAGAAACAAAACAAAACAAAAACCAAGAATCAAAACTAAAACTCAAAGCCAAAAACTCCTGCATGTAAAGAACTCCAAAGTTTGTTGGAATGTAGTATTAACATCTCTCAACAGAACATTCAAGTTTTTAGTAAATTCTCTAAGAAAGATTTTATCATCTTTCTGCCCTGCAGTGACATCATCTCATGAGTGACTAGGAAGAAAAACTAATGCCAAGATCTTGAAAGATTGTACTTTCATTCTAGCCTTAAAAGTGAAATGCCTTTCCCAAGGACAAGTCTGTGCTTGATGGTAAGTAAAATGTCAATTACTTCAGTGTATGGTTTCTGATCTTTCTTTAACTGAGAAATGTCTTACTATGGAATTGTGAGCTTAAATACTACACACAAGCACAACAGATGGTTTTGCCGGGTAATCTCCACACTGAGGGTCCCTAACCCTCTACTTCATCTCAGGTTGCTGGGATTCCTAATGGGAAGAAGAATCCCACACCCCTACCCTGGCTCAGGACCTAGACCAGAGGACTCAAGCCCCGATCCCCACAATATCTGGCAGAGTCCCTTGAAGAGTCTCTAAGAAAGCAGAGGACCCCCCCCCATACTTCTCTAAATCTCAATGAGACACTGGAATTTCCATTTGGATAAGCAAAGCAGACAATTTATGCATTCTAAAATTTGGACTAGAGGCTCTTATCATCCATGCTCCCAGCACACGAAAACAGCATCCTTTGAACAAAAAGCTGCCTTAATCTATAAAGTGATCTGCCGAAGCAGCACCCTCCTGGTGCTTTCAGGGGGAACTATGTTAATTATTACTCATACCATGAGTGGCTTTCAGGGCTAGAAATGTTCCTGGTAAAACAAACAGTCCAAAAATATATGCCATTATCATTTAATTGAGAGTTCTACACAGTAAATACATGCATAGGAAGAAAAATAATAGGCCACATTTTTCTGTATTTAAAAAAAAAAAAGGTAATTCCAGAATTTATTTTTTTTAAAGATTTTATTTATTTATTTGACAGAGAGAGCCAGCCAGCGAGAGAGGGAACACAAGCAGGGAGAGTGGGAGAGGAAGAAGCAGGCTTCCAGCAGAGGAGCCTGATGTGGGGCTTGATCCCAGAATGCTGGGATCACACCCTGAGCAGAAGGCAGACGCTTAACGACTGAGCCACCCAGGCACCCCGTAATTCTAGAATTTAATGAAAAATTTTAGGGGCACCTGGGTGGCACAGTCAGTTAAGTGTCCAACTCCTGGTTTCTTTGGCTCAGGCTGTGACCTCACTGTGGTGAGACTGAGCCCGGTGTCAGGCTCTGTGCTCAGCGCAGCGTCTGCTTGAGATTCTATCCATCTGCCCCCTCCTCCCCCCTCGTGCTGTAGCGTGCACAGTCTCTCTCCAAAATAAATAAATAAATCTTTAAAAGAAAAATTTTAGAAAGATTAACTAATGCCCTATAATTTTCCTGTTAATAATCTCTGATAAACAGAGAATCTGTTACCCGAAAATTTCTTTAAAATTATCTAATTCATTCTGGCTGCATTAATAATAAAACCTATTTGATCCTCAACCATTCTGTGAGGCAAACGATCATTATCCCCATTTAGCAAAAATGGAAATTGGACTCAAACATTAAATCACTTGCTCAAGGCGACAGGTCCACCCTATAGGCAATATATACTTAATCATTATTAAATTTACTTTTAAATCACACAAATTTCCTCTGGTTAAAAAAAAATGTACATAACTTTTTATCAGAAAGTTCTTCTAAACGTCTAACTAAAATCCCATTAGCTATAGTTTAAGAACGCTGCCTTTTGTAGGACTAAAGAACAGCCGCTCATTATGTCTCATATGGAAACACTCTGAATAGCTCAGAAGCAATAAATCCTCCTTCCTCTCTCCTCTTTTAAAGGACAGTAAGACTTCCAAATTTCTACAACTTAGCCCATGAACAGATGATGGTTCCAAAGATGACCACAACCTCCCAACCCACATACTCTTCTGCTAATTCAACTTTTAACATTCCTCCCAAGGAGAGCTGGGATCTCTGTTCCCAAATATGTATTCTGAGTCTGGATCTGGGGAGGACAGTGACTAAGACAAAGGTAACCCTCTGTGACTTATGAGATTATGTCATAAAAGGTGCCAGCTTCCTTGGAACTATTCCACTTTGAACCCTGCTGTCATGCTGTGAGGAAGCGCAAGAAGCTAGGTACGCAGGCCACACAAAGGTATTTGAGCCTAACTCAGCCGAGGGCCTGGCCAACAGCGTACATCAAACACCAGGCATGTAAGTGAGCAAGCCTTCACTCGATTCCATTGCCAAGCCCTGGCTTTGAGACTTCATTCTAGCTGAATGCCGGACGTCATGGAGCAGATAAGCTATGTCCATCGTGGCGTTTCCAACCCTGGCCCACAACATGTGTTGGCATAATGCCACCAAGTGCGGAATATATACTTATAGCAACAGTTAACAGAACTCCCTAATCCAGAACACAAACAAGAATTAAAAAGGAGACAAGGGGGAAAAAAGGTCCTATCTAAACATTCAAAATAAATATTCCAAATTTTCTGCTCTAAATATCACTAGTTTTGCTTTGTTTTGCTTTTTTATTGACAGAGAGTACGCAAGCGGGGGAAGGAGCAGAGGGAGAGGGACAAGCAGACTCTGCACTCAGTGCAGAGTCTGATGCAGGGCTCAATTCCTTCATTCCAAGATCATGACCCAGGCAGAAACCAAGAGTGGAAGGCTTAAACTGAGACACCCAGGCGCCCCAAGATCACTAGTTTTACAGATAAGAGTCTCTCAGATTCTCATGCAAATCTTACTAAAAGTGCATATAAAAAATAAAATAGAGGGGCACCTGGGTGGCTCAGTTGGTTGTTAAGTGTCTGCCTTTGGCTCGGGTCATGATCTCAGGGTTTTGGGATGGAGCCCTGCATGGGGGGGGGGGGGGGGGGGGGGGGGGGGTCCCTGCTCAGCGGGGAGTCTGCTTCTCCCTTTCCCTCTGCCCCTCCTTCTGCTCACTCACGCTCTCAGTCAAATGAATAGATAAAATCTTTAAAAATAAACAAATAGTAAAATAGAAACATACCATAATATTTTCTATCTTCATCCTATGCACATGTCTCTCTTTTGAATGCCTTTTCTCTTCTCTGATGAAATCTCAATCAGCACTTGAGGCTCGAATCAAATACTCCAGCAGCTGTAAAGCCTTTCCTCACCTCACAAAATGAACCATTTGCCCCCATAAAATATCTGGCCAACCCTCTAATACAATTTCCTATTCTAATGCATATATTGTAACTACTTGCCCACATGACTCCTTTCTTCCCTGTGAGATCTGAAAGGATAGGGGACATTTCTTTTTTAAATTTCTGTGTTGTCATTGTCCGGTATATAGGAAGTGTTCATTAAATTTTTGCTAAGTTAACAAATCTGGTTATCTGGTTTCTAAACCCACCACAGATAAAATGTAGAAAACCATTAGAGACAAGAGGAACTGTCATTAAAAAATAGTAATAATACACATATATACACAAAAAAATAACACCCAGTGAACAAAGAAAAGGGCAAGTCCAGGAGTTACCCAGAATTCTGTTGCATGGGATCTATAGTTTACAGTTACATGGTGAAGAGACAAACAGATCAGTACCTTAGAAGATGGCACAGACCTGAGTGAATTTTGGCACATTTCAAATCAGTTTGGAAAATAGGAAAATACTTCATATTTAAAAGTATTTTCTCCTAGGGGGGACTGAAGCAGGAACAGGAGACTCTTGGTCTTCGGGTTTTGAGTTTAAGACCCACATTGTGGGGCGCCTGGGGGGCGCAGTTGTTAAGCGTCTGCCTCTGGCTCAGGGAGTGATCCTGACCATTCTGGGATTGAGCCCCACATCAGGCTCCTCCGCTGGGAGCCTGCTTCTTCCTCTCCCACTCACCCTGCTTGTGTTCCCTCTCTCACTGGCTATCTCTCTCTGTGAAATAAATAAAATCNTTAAAAAAAAAAAAAAAAAAAAAAGACTCACATTGGGTGTGGACATTCCTTAAAAGAAAAATCTTTAAAAGTATTTTCTCCTAAATGACTAATTTTAAAAAATGAAGAGCTCAGAGGAATAAAAAACAGAATCAGAAAAATTAGATACACAACCTCTCTGGGGGTTTTGTATAGCCACTGTTTTATAATCATAGCTCGTTCTTCAATATGATTTTTTGTGCCCCTCCCCCATCTGCCCATAATGCCGCTGTTTGAGTTACATTTCATGAAGTGCTTCCCTCCTTGTTGACCTATGCTGCTACCTGCTACCTTATCTGTTTGGAATGTAGCACAGAGTCACTCAGAAATGCAACTACAATTTTTGTCCAACCCTCTCTAATATGCCAACATTTTTAAAAAGCATCACAATAGATATAAAATGACAAGAACAAAGAGCCTATCACTGAGTATGTTTGGAAGACATTTTGGTAAATTTATGCAAAAAAAAATCAGAAAATGGGATTTCTGAGTCATTTGTTTTAAATTCTACTCACTTTAAAATTGCCCAGATCTGGAGGCACCTGGGTGGCTCAGTCGGTTAAGCCTTCGACTCTCGGTTTCAGCTCAGGTCATGATCTCAGGGCAGTGAGATCGAGCCTGGTGTAGGGTTCTGTGCTCAGCCCAGAGTCTGCTTAAAAGATTCTCTTTCTCCCTCTTCCTTCCCCACTGCCCCTCCCCCCACCTGTGCAAGCATAAGCACACTCTGTCTCTAAAATCAATCTGCCCAGATCTGTTAAATAAAAAGGCCTATGTACAATCTCACTTTTCTTTCCATCCTTCATTTCTCATATGTATCTCCTAAGTATATGATATTCCAGTATAAATATTAATTCAATAATATTTTCATCATTCCTGAGCAGCATATTTTGTTTTGGTTTTTGTTGCAGCAAGGGGGGCAGGGGTTGCCATCTCTAAGAAAGGTGCAGTTCAGGGTGCCGGGTGGCTCATTCGGATAGGTGTGTCCTGGGCTCAGGTCACAATCCCAGGGTCCTGGGACTGAGCCCCACATCGGGCTCCCTGCTCCACAGGGNTTCTTTTCTCTGAGTTGTTAGTTAGTGTTTTTCCCACTCACAACTTTTCCGTTGAAGCTTCCAGATCTACATTAAGAATAATTACTACTTCTCTGCTGGATTAGGTTGGTGAGACTAACCAGGTATCTCACTGGTATAATCTGCATGCCTGTGAATGATTTTTACTTTTAGACTCTATTTCTCACACTGAGAATGAATCCCAGATATCCACTGTGATTCACAAGGGAAGAGAGGAGGGCTCTACTATACTTTCATAAGGTTCTGAAGTAGGAAAGAGAATAGGAGGTTAAATAGAAACTAAAGCTAGAAATCATGGGGGCGGGCAGGAAAAGTCAGAAGGGAGAACAAATAAAGACACTGCACGCACGCACGCGCACACACACACACACACACACAACGAAAAAGGAAAAAGAAACAGAAACCTTCAAATTCAAAGTTATGTAGTGAAGCATTCAAGAAACTCAAGTTGCCAAATTCCATTAAATCCTACCAAATTTTTGTCTCTATGGTGTTACTCCAAAGAAGTGCCTGAATAAAAGCTATTTAGCCACGTGTGCTATAAAATTAACATCCCCACCCCCATCCTGTGCCTAAAAGAAATCTACTACTACTTCCCAGGAGGGAAACAATTCCTCCAGCAGTGCTCTTAATGCTAAACGTTCTCAGAGGCCGCGCTGTTTCCATCTCTCATAGCGTGAGGTCGCTCTCTGTGTGACACACTTGTCGAACACATGCCTATGCCCAGACATGAGGGGCATGCCAAGAAAATGTCCTAAGACGCCACCATCCCAAGCAATAAAGCTCCCAAAGGTTACGCTATTCTTCATCCCCGATCAAATTAATATATTTAACAGTTTATTTTATTTTTTTAAGTAATCTCTACACCCAGCGCGGGGCTAGAACTTAAACCTTGAGATCAGGAGGTGCAGGCTCCACCAACTGAGCCGGCCAGGCACCCCAACAATTTAATTTTCCTAACACTTCTGGGAAAACCGAAGTCTTTTCATTATTCTTTATTTATTTAAGTGATTTCTACACCCAACACAGGGCTCGAACTCACAATCCCGAGATCAAGAGTCACATGCTCTTCAGACTGAGCCAGCCAGGCGCCCCTACAGAAACTGAAGTCTTAACGCCGGAAAGGCTGGTTGTACAACAATGTCAATGCACTTAACACTACAAAACCACACATTTAAAAAATAAGATGGCAAATTTTAGAAGTATTTTGCCACAATTAAATTTTTAATGAAAAAAATCTAAAATATAGTCTAAAAAACAAAAACTAAACAAACAAAAACTAGGGGCAATGTTTCATATTAAAAGGACCACAGAACCAAATGCAATGCGTGAACCTGATTAGCTCCTGCTTTGAAACCCGAAACTGTAATGGTTTGGGGACAACTGGGAAAACTGGTTAGGCAGTTGATATTTGACATTAGTTTTCTTGGGTTTAATAGTCATATTCTTATTATATACGGTTCTATGAAATAATGCCTTTATTTTCAGGCAATGTGCTTTATGGATAAAGGGTCACCTGTAACTTACTTCCTACGAGTTCATCCAACACACCCACACCCACATGCACACCCACACGCACACCCACACACACACCCACACGCACACCCACACGCACACCCACACCCCCACAGGAAGAGGGAGAAAGCAGCAGCATCTACAGCACTGAAATAGTTGTGATTGAGCCACGCGTTCTACTGCATTCCTGCAGCATCCCGCGGCGAGAAGAGACACAGATGACACTGCACATCACAAAGCACCACGCTGCTCGTCCACCCAAGCTGGATGCTGTTTCTACTACTTTAACACATAATTAGCTGGTGAGAGAAGGTAAACAGCTGACAGATAGACAACTTTCTGAATTACTCTGCAAATAAAATGATCCCACAAAATAGAGAATTATTGTTTATGCAGAGATTTGGGAAGAAGGTTGAGAATATTTTTATAGGTGTTGTCACAAGTATATATTAATGTGTGGGCTAAAGGTTTCGCTCTTTGGATAGTTGTAGAATTTCATTATTTATCTATTGAGACATCAGCCCTTCGAGTGACGCTTTCATTCTCTTTTTTATCACTTCTTCAATGGAAGTACTTAAGTGCCAACCCTGGTATACTTTTCTTTGTGTTTGGTTTTGTTTTATTACCTTTCCAGAACTACTGAATTTCCCCAAGGTTTTCTTTACCTTTTTTCTCCTCTTTCCACTATAAACTGAGATTATTAATCCCTCTTCTCTCCATAGTGTCAAAATATTCTGTAGGGGAGAAGATAATAAGTCTCAGTGTGAAAAATGTTTTATGTTTTATGTTTTATGGAAGCAACAAAGCCCAAAATTTAAGTCTTTATTGTTTCTGTTTTGAAGGTATGTGGACTTCTGTCTTTTTTTGTAAAATCTGTCACCAATGTAATAAGCATCTTTACTAATAACCTTTGAACACTGTTGGACTCTATGTATACTCTTTTTGTTTTGATCATATACTTTGCTATTAACTAAGATCAATGATATAAACTCCCAATAAATTGAGTTTTATATCAAAGGTTGTTTCCTAAATTTTAGAATAACTCATTAGTTTTCTCGAGGCAAATCAAAGGGCATGAACTTGTATGGTGAAGGCCAGGAAGAACAGACTAACAGGTACAAAGGCTTGAGTAAAGACTAGAAGTAGAGAAAAAATGGTTTTGTGACAGACCTATCTAGTAAGTGTTTGGGAATGTCATTTTGTGATGAGTGGGAACTTGTATTATAAAAGGGATATTTGGGGAAGATCAGTCTATTAATGACTTACAGTGCAGAAGAAGAATTTGTTAATTCAGTCCAAATACAGTTTAAAAATGAAAGCCTTCAAGCTGCTCTATAATACTATTTTGGAGGAGGGGGACAAAGAATGAATAAATAAGTAAAAAATATACACATATATACTCCATCCTTACTACTCAATTTTTAGCAAAAAATTGAAATAATCTTTTTAGCAAAAAATTGAAACAATTTCCTATTGTACCTGTTTCATTCAGATAAGCCAATGCAAGGTCATTTTAAGCATCTTTATTGAACACATTATAGACAAATTTTAATGCTTGATTATTCAAAGCACTTTAGTTTAGTTTTTCCTCTTTGATACTAAACTCCAGAGAATTTATATCAAAAATTCTAATTTATTTCACTGCTATTAGGAACTAATCCACCATTTATCTATCTCAACCTTCCAAAAAAAGTTTGTATAAAAAGCCTGTTCCACTTAAAATAACAAGTACTATAAGTTAACTACTCAGTATGATCAAGTTGATAAACTAGTAGTAGGTCCTTAAAGCTATAAAGACACGTACCTGCTACCCTGGATTTATTCTATATACACCCTCATTAACTCACAGATTTCAGTCAAGGCTAACTCTATTGCATTGTTATCTTCCATCTGCATGGTGCTAACCTTTTTAGCTTAGATTCACCACAGCAACTCCTCTCTAGGCCACTCCAGTTTCTTTCTGAATGTCCTTCCTCCCCCCCCCACCCCCTGGCCAACCCCCCATTATACACTTGATCTCTTTCTCCAAGACCATAAACAGCTCTGAAAAACTGAGGCAGGTTCAGAGAATCTACAATGAGCCTGTGGGAGACACCTGAACCTCAATGGGAAATTTCTTAAGAAGGGAAGGAAAAGGGCACCCATAGCCAGAAAAACTATTCCTTGGTGAGAAGAAGGCATTGGCTTCCCTCACTCCTCTGAGGGCCAAGCCAGGTAAAGGCAAGGTGCTCAGCCTCTGAAAATCATAAGCCCTTGAAGGTCTTCCCTTGCATTACCTGGTCTTTATCTGCTCTTGGGTGGAAGAATCCCCTCATTTCTCACCTCACAGAGCATGGGGGGTAGAAGGGCTGTGGGGCTCAGTGGTACCTGAAGGGAAGAGGCCATCAGCACTGCCCGAATTATGGATGCATATCAGAACGTGTTATACATGAAAGCCAGCTCCTGGTGGGAAATCCAGATACAAACAACAATTTTGCAGGTGAGCACCTGGGACCTCAATCCCCTGGGACTCACCCCATGCTCCATCTACCACAGGCTCTCCCTTCCCTCCCCACCACAGGGTCACAGCTGTTCCCAGTGATAGTGAGAAGGGGAGAGGGGATCTTCTAGTGAGAGTCCTGACCTCTGCAGGAGGCCCAGCTCACTGGCCCTACCACAGGCACTCAAGGCCAGGCCAGAGGTATCCGGACCCAGTTCCTTCCTGCCCAAGGCTTTGCTCCCCTCAAGTCAAAAATCTGGGGTTCCCTTATCTCCTGTCTCTCTTTTCTCCTCAATGCCTTTTCTCAAAGCGAAAATATTTACTACTACAATGAGATCAGCAATAATTACAAGAATGCCATTATGTGAGCATCCTTTAACCAGAGAAGGATAATACTCCAATTTTGCTTTCTAATGTCCTTCAACGTCCAGGCGTTTTGTTGACTTCTGTCACTATCAACTGTCACTGTCAATATATTCAGTTCACAATGAATCATGTTTTATGTGTAATTGCTTAAATCTTTCATTTATTAAAATTCTTAATAAATTGTACACACCTCCCGCTTAAAACAAAAGGTAGCACAGCATAAATCAAAGAGCTTTACACGACATCCACTTCCTTCACTAGGTTCCATTATTTATACTTATCATGTGTTTACTTAGAAAAGACTCTAGTGGTGCTACAATACATTAAAATGACATTTGTAATGGGATAAATATTTTTATATCTCACTTTTACAGGAGAGGCTTAAGGAATCAAGATATTATTACTTAAAACAGCAATAAGAACACTACACATAAGCCTCAACATAGAATTCCAGAAATTGGGGCGCCTGGGTGGCACAGCGGTTAAGCGTCTGCCTTTGGCTCAGGGCGTGATCCCGGCGTTATGGGTTCGAGCCCCATCAGGCTCCTCTGCTATGAGCCTGCTTCTTCCTCTCCCACTCCCCCTGCTTGTATTCCCTCTCTCTCTAGCTGTCTCTCTGTCAAATAAATAAATAAAATCTTTAAAAAAAAAAAAAAAAGAATTCCAGAAATTGAAAATACAATACACTATCAGAAACTCCGTAAGAGGCAGGGATTCCTAAGGCTTTAGGAATTTGGTTACGATTTCCATGAATCTTAAATTGTCTATTTGCAATTTACACCATTTGGGCCACTTGAATCTAATGAACACTTTCAAGACATCTAACACTACAGGGTTTGTAACAATATCCTTAAACAGGCAAGAAATAAAATACATAAAAACTAGGGAATGTAATACTCAATCCTATTAGACAACAGAAGCTCAGCCCCCCAGGCTGCTGGACCACAATGTTGTCCAGCAACCGACTAACTTCCAACAACAAATCAGCCAATTACTGCACTGTGCCTGTTAAGTGATCTATTTTCAACCTAATGGCTTACTTAACAAATAGCCAGCTTCTTCCCTAAGTGCTGTTAGCAGAGCCAATCTGTTTGGTAAAGAGGGAAACCATAGATCATGATCATACATGAAATACTTAATGATAGTAACAGACTTCCTCCATAATCTTTATTGTGTTCCCTTCACTACCAGCCATCTTCCATCTTTAAGAAAAAAAAAAAAAAATGAGAAAGCCAAGGAAGAAGGAGAAAAGGGGGCAGAGGAGAAAAGTCTACAAGGATTTATACCCAAACTGAAGCAGTCCAAAGCTGTGCCATTATTTACCAGCCCATCCTCACTTCAAAGTACTGAGCCACACAGAAGCTGAGCGTCGGTGCCCAGCACACCCAAGCATCCCCCCACAGGCTGCAGGCACCAGGAGGCCGGACAGGACAGCGCTATCACCTGCAACACCCGCGAGCCCCTACTGCCTCTCTCCCTAACTATGAAAACCAACTTCTGTAATTTCAAGAAACGCTATTAATGTTCACAGAAATTCATACTCTTGACATTCAGATGTTTAGCAAGAAATTTTCACATTCCTTATTTAGGAATCTAAAAGTATATGTGAAAGAACTCACAACCTATGTTCCAACAATAACCAGAGGTGAATAACTGATAAACACATTTATGAATAATTCTAGTTTTAAAATATACACAGGCGCATTAAAAATGTATTTTTAGTTTGTTTTAAGTAATCTCTACGTCTTACATGGGCCTCGAACTCATGACCCGAAGATCAAGTCACATGCTCTACCAACTAAGCCAGCCAGATGCCCCTGAAAGTTTGTTATCCATGTAGCAATCTAAATTTCCCCTTCAGTTTGACTCTAGAAATGACTCAAGTAAAAACACAGGTTCCTCTAAGATATGCAACTCCATTTTTTAATTTACATTTTGACAATAACTGAAAGCTTTTCATCAGCAAGCATATTAACAACAGAATTAGAAATTCTAAGATAGATTAATATTAAATATTCTTACAAATGCTACTGTACCACCAAAGGCAAGGGAAGTCACTTCATGTTTGATTAAAAAGCTGGTTTTATAAGCAGAAATAATCCACTAGAAAAGACGATTGTCATTCAGACGGCTACTTCAACGGGCAGAGGTCAGTGAGCAACAACAGGAACTTCCAGAACGCACTCCCGCTCCGCAAGCTAAGCCTTGGAATATGTGGGATCACATTTCACATGGACACACTACATGAGTAACAGAAAATATCATGCATTATATTTTCATCTATGACAACAAGTCTTCAGTCCCCGGAGCTGGAAGGCTAACAGCAGTGTATGCCGCTCCCCACACATGCATAGGTGAAAGAGTTCCCTGAAAGCTCTCCTCACTCCCTGCAAACAATTGAGCAGACAGAAGAATTCCACAAATAGCAGAGCACAAGTCAGATGACTGCATATATTATCAGCCTTCTTTTAAGACTACAATGTCTCAACACCAAGTCATCCACGCCACAGAGATTGCACAAAATCTGTAAAACACGCATCACACGATCACCACCTAATAGTTAAACGTACTAGAATTAAATATATTGTAAAGAAAAAAGAAGCCAAATATCTGTATCGGTGTTTCATCCTTTCTAACCCTCTACCCCACTCGCTGTAGTGCTCTCAATCTCTTTTCTCCCTAGCCCCCACAATCAAGTTTCTTGAGCTTATTTTCATAGCTTTTTATTGTTAAGAAACAGGCAACCTGGATGGGCTTTCTCAAAACACACTCCTAGCCCTTTCCTCTTCCCTAGCTGAGAATTACTGATCTGTGTGACCTCGACAAAGCACTTGGTAAGGCCCAACCACATTATGCTGAAAGAAGTGCTGCCCACCAGCAAACAGAACACACATTAAGGGGACAGAGCTAAGGGGCAATGTCTGCCTGGGTTCGAATCCTCCTCCAATAGTCTGGCTGTGTGACCCTTGGCAAGTTACTTGACAGTTCTGTGCCTCCACTTCACGAACTATGTAATAGGAATGATAATAAGGGCACCCACCTCCGTGTTACAGGGAGAAACACACAGAGTATACACTCAGGGCGCCTGAACCCTGCACCAGGTTTTTGGTAAACACTCAATAAATGTTACTTGTTTTTACTTCATCCATTACAGTTCTTATTTTCTGAAAATTAAAAGACCAGAATCCTGCAATTTAAGACTTGTTAAACACTGGGCTGATGACTAAAAAGCCAGAGACTATTTGTAGATCTTAAGATAAGTAACACCTGTCCAGGTAGAGGCCTGCCTTGAAGTGAGGCTTTGCTAGACACCTGCTGGCGTGATTTGCAGGACTGGAAACCACTCAAATCTATTCCTCCCTTTCATGGACTAAACACCTACGCTGACAGCCTCATAAAAGGCCTGAAAACACGTTCTTTACCAGATTCCTAAAAGGAAGACATTCTCAGACTCACCATTACCTCTGATACTTATGATTTGTTTCCTCGCCCTCACTGGTCAAGGGTGATTCCCCCCGCCCCCCGGAAGTTTTGCTCATAGGCACAAGGACTTAATCTCCCTTAAACTTCATCTTCTGAAAAATGAGGTAACCTCTATTTTACAGGGCTGTGGCAAAAAAAAGAAAGAATGAAACACACCTCAAAAAGCCCCTAACAGGTTGTTGGCACTCAGGGAGAGCTGCTATTATCATTTACGTTGCATTGTCGTTACTCTCCCAATACAGACATTTCAGTCAAGAGCAAGAATGAGTTAAATCTAGAAAAACTAATAATCATAGAAGAACACCTGTGAAAGGCTGCACAAGGGAGTTTTCCAACCTTTAGAAACTTAGGGTGGGAAGGCCCAGATCATGTAGCTTTAGAGCGGCAACAAGGCACACTCTCCACAGAACAGTCCCTGACTAACTGCCCTACCACCTTCGACCACTAAAGATTGCCATGCTGACCACACGCAACACGATTCCAGAGAATATAAAACAGCACTAACTATAAATACTCATACCTCCATTAAAGGAAAATTATTTGATTGTAAGCTAATCAGTTAAGGGGACAGTTAACTTATTATAAACATAATCCTATTTTCAGGGGGGAAAAAGCTCAAACCCAAATCAAAGCAAAATTTTTTGACAATATACAATTAAATTTACACACACCAAAAAACCAGATCATTAGTATCCAAGCAAATTGAAAATTAAGGTGAACATGTACCTTTCCACCTTCTCCACCATAAAAATCACCCAGTCTCTGTTCCCCCTTAAATCACAGGATTCATAATAGATAGTTTCCACTACCAAAGTAAACTGCCAATGCTGGGATACTCAAATACTCATCAAACAAATAATGAACAAATAAATGAAGAAATGGTTAAATGATGCAAGAATGCAAAGACAAGATCTAAAAAGCCCAATATGGGATTTAAGTTACCCACTGGGAACTCTTAAGAGTTCATAATTAGCTGCCTATAAGGCATAAATTCTACCAGATTTAACCTAACTTCAATTCTCCATGTACCTATCAATTGATACTTAAAAATTGTTTTTTCGGGGCGCCTGGGTGGCACAGCGGTTAAGCATCTGCCTTCGGCTCAGGGCGTGATCCCGACGTTATGGGATCGAACCCCACATCAGGCTCTTCCGCTATGAGCCTGCTTCTTCCTCTCCCACTCCCCCTGCTTGTGTTCCCTCTCTCGCTGGCTATCTCTGTCGAATAAATAAATAAAGTCTTTAAAAAAAAAAAAAGATTCTGCATCCAAAAGCCTCAAAAGTAGCTAAGTAAAACATCCTCCTAGGGGCTCCTGGGTGGCTCAGTCGTTAAGCGTCTGCCTTCGGCTCAGGGCGTGATCCCGGCGTTCTGGGGATCGAGTCCTACATCAGGCTCTTCCGCTGGAAGCCTGCTTCTTCCTCTCCCACTCTCCTACTCCCCCTGCTTGTGTTCCCTCTCTCTCTGGCTGTCTCTATCTCTGTCGAATAAATAAATAAAATCTTTAAAAAAAAAAAAATCCTCCTAGGTTCCCCGCTTACTTAATTCTCCTCTAGAAATTTCCAACTAGGAAATCAACTGAAAATTGTCCTGGAATCAATTTTTCCACAATTGCATTATGTCATCATAGCCACTGGAAGCCAGAAATGTGGTTACTGATGAACATTTCACAGGACAGATATAAAATCTTTGCCCTAAAAGCCAAGAGCATTGTGATCTACCTAGACCATCTAGTCCTTTCATTCCATTTACCTTCAAACACAAGATTCCCAGTCCTGTTCATTACCAGTCTTGCCTCAGTTTTACAACAGCTAGGAAAACTAAACCAGCTTCTGAAATATTCACAGAAGTCACAATCTCACCTCTATTTAGAAATTAGTACCTAGAATCCATAAAGTACAAGTTTCTTTATGCTGTCTGAATTGTGGGTCTATGACCTCAAATTGTATTTTATAGCTTTTCCAGACATTACTTTTAATAGACTCTAAAGTGTAACATGACATAACATTCTTTCTACAGTTTGCAATTCATAAACCCTTCTACAATCCTTTAAAACAAAAAAGGAAACAAACACATAGACACTAAGAATATTTTTTTTGTTTAGAAAGCAAGTCACGGAGGTAAAATGAGCTTCAGGTTCGAGAGTGTAAGAAACTGAGGGTTTTGTTCTGTTTTCCTTTTAATGGCTTTCATCATTGGTACGTAAATATACCCTGATAATTTCATATGGGGAAAGATACTAATTTCCACCGATTTTAAGATATACTTCAATAAAAGACCAATACCTTAAAACAGTAACCTATTTTCTCCCTCCCATTCTCTTAATTTAAAATTGATAGGGCGTGTAATAACATAAATTACCAAACAAAACTATAAGCACAGAATATTGAAAAGCCAGTAATTTCTTAAATAACAGTTTTGCCGTAAAAATGGCTAAGCATTAATTAGGGCTTTTAAATATAAGTTTAACCACTACATAATAGTGGTCAAAATATCAAACAAGAACACACAGTGCATTTCAGAAAGCTGACCTTCTAGAAAAATTGTTTGAAGAGACTTTTTTTTTTTGCTACCTAGCATCCTAAGATTGCTTAAAAAGAATCTCTTTTAAACCCAATACAACACAGACATTTTTTTCTAAAAAATTCAAGCTGTCAACTTCTGGGTCACATTTCAACCTGATGTGATTTGAAACAGCTAAGGTACTGAATCCTTAAATATAGGGTGTGTAATGAAAGCCCTGCTCACAGGTCCTCGATTGTGAGGCTTAGAAAGCTTTAATAAGATATAGCCATAGATAAAGCCAAGGAAGGAGCATTACCCCTTTACGCACTCATACCACAGCCCAAGTCCCCCTGAGATCGTTACATTTTACATTTCCAGTGAAACGCTCCTGTAACAGTGAACAAAAGTCATATAAATTATATTTAGCCAATAAAAGGTTAAAATCAGAGCCAAAGTATCTTAAAAAAATATTAAATTCATAATTGGTGAGCTTTTTTCTACCGTTTCAGTATCCTGACATCTAAAAGTCAAAGAACTCCTGTTAAGACTGAAATCCCCAGGAGGAAGAAGGCTCAGATCTAGTCTGAGAGCACACAATGGAATCACAGCTGACGATGCACATCTTTTTCTAGATGTCTCCATATGCTTGAGAGGGTCCCCCCCCACCCCCGCCAGGTTTTATAGGACTTGCTACTCTCTGCCACCAAGAATCTGAGAACATTTTCAAGGATTGTTGTAGAGAATGAAGTAAAATAATGTGTTGCTCTTACGCATACAAAAGAGAGAAGGGCACACGTCAGAGTGGCCATCAGTAACTACATTAACTAATGATGGGGGGTTTTCGATGTTGTCAAATTTTGAATGTTGTTTCATTTATGATATTCCCCACTTCTGGCAGCGAAATGCTTTATCTCCACAGTTTTTACTATTTTATCACTAAACTAGCACCCAAAGGGCTACAGCAAAATGCAATTAATTTTTGTCCACGTAAACACTCAAAACTATACTGAATTGAGAATTCACATTATAAATTTGAGAATGGTATATTACAACAGAACCCATGTGTAGAGTGTGGCAAATACTGTTTCCTAAAACCATAGTTCCTCAATTCTTTCTTATAGTAACCAAATATTAACAAAAGCTTGAGAAAGCAGTATAGATAAGGTAAATACCATGCACATAAGACACCCCCCCCCAAAAAAAAGCCTCCCACGATCAGTTAAATTCAAGGGATACTTAACACAAAATGAATGAATTCGTTCTCAGTTTAACAGGATTCATTCTTTGAACTCCCAAAGATTTTACAAATTCCAGTTGGGAAGAGGATCCTTGCTGCTGTCAGTGTGACCTAAACCTCACCAACAAAGAACAGGAGCAAACATACACACACATGAAAAAGCATTGTAGCAGCTGCTGCCTTTTAAAAGACAGCTTATTCCTAGGGAGCAACCTGTGCTCTTTATTGAGAACCAAAGACCTATCCCTCCCTATTCTTAAAAGTCAGGAGTTGAGAAAGTCACCGGACAGAACCCAACGACCAATATAAAACACCCAAAGATGTCTCCTAACCTTGCATAAACCAGAAAAGTACTCACACACAGTACAATTCGGCAGTGTGTTGAAGAAGAAAACTCATTTATTTTTTTAAGAATCTTTTGTGTGGGAGTAATCCAGCAAACTACACTTTACTTAGACTTTTTTCTGTAGACAAGTATTCTTTGACTAGCTTTGCTTCTTAAATACCAACGCTTTATGTTCCACACAGTGATGCTTTGGTTCCTAACTTCATTTTGTTTACTCAAGAAAAGGGAAAAAAACAAAAACAAAACGCATTACCATAAACGACTTTTTTTTTTTTAATGTCATCCCAAATGCCAAACTTCCAAGCGCACTTTGGGAACTGGCGGTCTAATTAAACAAGGAACCAGTGAAGCCATTACAAACAATGATGCTTTACACTCCCAATAATCAATTGACGTAAGACTATACCGATGCCTTCCTTTTCAGAGAACCCTTGCAAATTCCACTGTCCGCACCCTAGAGTGGCCGAGTGAAACTGAGGTAGAGGTAAACTGATAACTCCTATGATCCTCTGCACGTAAAACCGTCGCTGAGGTCCAGAACACGATCTCTACAATATATATGCCATTTTAGAAACGGGCCTCGGAGAGTTACTGCCACACACTAAGTGGCTCTAGACTTCGTCGTGTCTAAGACGACGTCTCTTGTGGTTTCAAGAAAAATACAGTATCTCGCGTAAACTACTTGCCTCCCGGGTCAGAGACCCTATAAGTGACACTACCGCACAGACCAAAGAACGGGTGACTAGGGATGGACAAGAGTGGCTAGCTCGTCGTCTCCATGACTCCCCCGCCCCGCGTGCAACTCTGCTCTAACTGGTCGGGAAGCGACCCCGCCCCCTTCCTTCCTCCGGTCCCCACGATTGGCTTACCGACACCCGGCAGGTCAGCTCCCCGCCTTCGATTGGCTCACTGCCCCATCAGTCACACGCAGCGAGATTCGGGTCGGTGGGAGGGGAAGGCGTTGGAGGAGGTGGAGTGGGAGTGGGATTAGAGGACGAGGTGGCGGAGGAGGTGTTCAGGCTCGGTCCCCGGTTTGGGAAAGTTTCCCCTACCAGTGACAGACCCAGAAGGCGTTAGGCCCGGTCCAGCTCTGGGCCGGTGAAAGGGGCTCGGGTCCGCGATTCCCGCCCCTCGGTCCCGCAGGCCCCGGAAACCACTAGAGGGAGGGGGAAGAGGGAGGAACCATCTAACCAGGGACCGACCCACCCCCGATCTCGGAAGAGGCGCCTCCGGGACTCCCCGGAGGGGCGAGGGGCGGGGGACAGGGAGCTCCAGCAAGCCGCGGCGACCCCGGCCCCCTCTCTTAGCAGCCCCCAGAAGCCCGAGGGAGAAGTGTCCCCGGGCCCGGGGCGTGACCGTCGCGAGTCAGCCGGGAGGGCCCCTCCCGCTTCCCGCCTGGGGCCCTGAGGGCCTGTCCCTTCAGGGGCGGAGAGAAGGGGGAGAGAAAAGGGGGCGCTGGCGAGCCAACCCGGAACCTCCCGTACCGCCTCCCGCCCCCAGCCCCGGCCCCAGCGCGCCTCCTGCACACATGCCCGCACCCAGAAAGTTAAGTCAGGGGCGAGCCCAGCTCGGCGCCGCCGCGGTCCGGCCCCCGGCTCCCCGCCCCCACCGCCGCCCGGCCTGCTCGGCCGGAGCGCGCCGC
>NC_048226.1:43170148-43382404 GCF_002007445.2 Ailuropoda melanoleuca
GGCTCGGGTCGGTCACGCCGTCAGGTGCCGGCTGCCGTCGGCGCTGACCTTCGCCGCCGAAGCTGTGGCTGAGGCTGCGGCCGCCATGTTCCCGTGTTAATAACTGCTGCCTGGTTGTTTATTTCAATGGAGATCCTCCCCCAACTCCCTCCTCCTCCTCCTCCTCCGCGTCTCCGCACTTGCGGAGAGAGACACAGACCGCGCGAGCTCGCGAGCAGGGGAGGGGGCTCGGGAGCCAGACCGTCCCTCCCTCCGCCTCCCTGGCCGTGGCCGCCGCCAAGTCCTGTCACTGGGGAAAGGACGGGGCGGAAACTTGCCTCCCGCGCCCCCGGGGAGGGGGCAAAGGTGGACGGAGGGTTCTCTGGGGAGTAGACCCTGGGCGCGGGGTCCGCAGCATCTCCGTCGGCAGAGTCCTCTGAGAAGGCGACCAGGGGAGAGGTGAAGAGTGAGGGGGAGAAGGGAAAGGGGACAAAATGGGTGACTGTGGCAAAGGGAGGGTGACCTATGGGTGACTGCAAGTGAAGGGAGAGTAAACAGATGACTCCATGGGAGGGCAAAGGGCAGTGCCAAAAAAGAAAGCGAGAGGATGGGACTGGCCGGGGCTGCAGAGTGGAGGCAGTGGGTTCTTGGGGCTGCAGACGGCGGGGAAGATGCCCCGGACGAAGATCGGGGAAAGCCAAGTGCCAGGTTCGCCCGGGGAAGAGCCTCCCTCCGGCGCTCGGACCGGGCCCCTCCGCCAGTAGCCTGCGCCCCTAGGGCGCACCTCACACGCCCCGCGTCTGCTGCTGCGTCCTGGAGGTGCCTCTCGTCCATCAAGGAGATGCCCCTCGTCCATCAGGTCTCCTTCCGCTCCTACTTGGATTGGCTTCTCTTGTTGCAGCCGTAACTTCCGAAGGGATGGAGGGGCGCGACTGCGGGAGGCTAGCTGAAAGGGGTGCCACCCAGCAATCGCCTGATAAAACAAAAGTGCCCACAGTGTGTAAAACCTAACCTGGTTGAGCGTTCTCGTCCCGACATGAATCAACAAAAGTTTTTTTAATGGAAAGTCCACTTCCTAGACGTCAGAAAGTGATGTTGGGGTTGGGGGTGTGCAGGAGAGTTGCACCAAAAATTCGAGGCGAATTCTCACTTAAATATTACTTGGATCAGTTTTATGTTTTGGGAAAGCAAGCTCTTCCCAACTTAGATATAATTATTTGGAAAAAATGAACAATATTTGCATACCAAATTTCCTTACTTCTAGTCTTAGGAGAAAGGTCACTTGCCATAGACAATAATAGTGTTTATTGAACACTCACTGTGTGTCTGGAACTACTGAGTAATTTATAGACGCTACTGATTTTGATCCTCAAGCCTTACAAGGTAATTACCATTTTTATCCTTCGCAAAAATTTAAACTTAAAGAAATAATTTACCTAGGGTTATACAGCCAGGAAGCTGGAGAGGATTTGAGCCCAGTCTTGGCGGGCTCCAAAGCCCACACTTTTAATATCTTCAACCTCAAATTTGTGGGAATACCACCAATTTTATTTTGGGAAAGAAAATGTTGGGGGGTGAGACTATAGATGGAAAATGGAAGGCTATTACAACAAGTTGTTAGCACTAGGGAGTATAATAAGTGGGTGTGTAATGGGGTGCTTACACTTTTATTTTGTACACTTGACAGTGTTTAAAATGTTTGCATTGACTGTGTATTAATTTAGTAAATTTTTAAAGATTATTTTAATTACCTGGCACAACAGAATTATGTTTCCTGAAAACCCATAGCTCTCCAAAAACTTGGGAGAAGAAACAGGAAATGGAGGGTTTCTAATGGACTGTCTTCTTCCACCAAATACTAGTCCATAGTCTTCCTACATGGAGGAAGTAGTCACCTGAGGTCTGTCACATTGCTGGACTCAGATTTTCTTTCCTGTCCTTACCCCTAACACTGAGCTGTGATAAAGGAAAGATTCTCTTTCTTGCTTTCCTTTTGGCAAAAGTCCGGAGTCCATCAGTCCTCTGCAACAGTATATTTCACACTGTCAAAAACCACCCATGATATCTGTGCAAATAAATGACTCCCCATTGCATTTCCATATTTCTCAGTAAAACTTACCACGTGCTCAAGATACACGACTGATACACGACTGTCTCTACCAAAATAAAACAAACACATCTGACAGCATAGCATAGTAAGTTCCATGTTCAGCTGCTACTCAGTTGCCTGGAGTCTGGAGGAATCCTGTAACCCGCTCTCTGGTCTCCTTCAAGCACTTCATGCTACCGTCTAATAATACTGTGTTGTACTGGAGCTGTTCATATATTAGTCTTTCTCTTTCACTAGATTGTAAGCTAGTCAGGTCTCTCAACCGTGTCTTGTTCTAGTTTTTATTATACTCCTAACAAGGTCTCGCGTAATGTTTTTTTGTTTAGCTGAATCTGTAAAACCTAAACAATGGTATCTCATCCAATCTCCATGTCCCCTTCCCCAACTGACCCTCCAATATTTTGCTTTTAAAATCTGTTTATAAAAAATGTTCTCAGTATTTTGATAGAACTAGATTTCTGTGAGGCCTCAGAATAATTGTTACAAAAACTAGCCATTAGTGAATTATCACTGTGATAATATATGGAAAGGAAGAAAAGTCAGTAAATAAGTTGAGTTGATGCAAAGAAAAAAAAGAGGGGCGCCTGGATGGTGCACTCATTAAGCATCTGCCTCTTGCTCAGGGCGTGATCCCAGCGTTCTGGGATCCAGCCCCACATCAGGCTCCTCTGCTAGGAGCCTGCTTCTTCCTCTCCCACTCCCCCTGCTTGTGTTCCCTCTCTCGCTGGCCGTCTCTCTCTGTCAAATAAATAAAACCTCAAAAAAAAAAAAAAAAGATATAGGAACTAGGTATATGACCAACAGAGGACAACCCGATAAGGGGGAAAAAAATGTGGGTAAAAAAATGTGGGTACAGGGGCGCCTGGGTGGCACAGCTGTTAAGCGTCTGCCTTCGGCTCAGGGCGTGATCCTGGCATTATGGGATCAAGCCCCACATCAGGCTCCTCCGCTATGAGCCTGCTTCTTCCTCTCCCACTCCCCCTGCTTGTGTTCCCTCTCTCACTGGCTGTCTCTATCTCTGTCAAATAAATAAATAAAATCTTTAAAAAAAATTTTTAAAAATTTTTTTTAAAAATGTGGGTACAAATCATAAAGGGGAAGGAAATTATTGAAATTCAGTAGAAGCAGAAACTTGAGAGACCATGAATGGATGAGGCAAGTAGACAAACCAAAAAAAAAAAAAAAAAGTCAGCCAAATTATAAATGCAGTATAAAATAGCAAAGGAAAACGTTATTTATATATTTAACAATATACCTAAGAAAAATGAGAACAATGTGAATACTACAGGGCAAGAAATTTTTTTTTAAGATTTTATTTATTTATTTTAGAGAGAGATGGGTGCTTAAGTGGCTTAGTCGGTTAAGCCTCTGCCTTTGGCTCAGGTCATGATCTCAGGGTCCTGGGATTGAGCCCCACATTGGGTTCTCTGCTTGGTGGGGAAGTCTGCTTCTCCCACTCACTCTCCCTCTGTGCTCTCTCTCAAATATTTTTTTTTTACTTTTTTTTTTAAGATTTTATTTATTTATTTGAAAGAGAGAGGGAGAGTGAAAGGGAGAAGCAGACTCCCTGCTGAGTGGAGAGCCTGAAGCTCCCGGGACTCTGTGATCATGACCTGAGCCGGAGGCAGAGGCTTAACCGATGAGCCACGCAGGCGCCCCAGGGCAAGAAATTTCTATTTTGACTGCCTCTCTTCCCCATTCAATTTCAAGCTACTCACTGTCTTCATACTTAAACTATATAAAAATGGAAGTTTCGATACCATTTTTGTATTATTAATACTACTAGCATGCATCATGCTATAATGAGAAGTAACACGGTATGGTAAAAAAAAAAAACCTATAGAAGATAAGCAAATAAACATATGAGTTGTACTTTGCTACTTACTATGTGACCTTAGACAAGTCACTAAATAACTGCTTCTTCATCTGTACAATTGTTGCAAGACTCAAAATAATGTAAATTAATGTACTTTAACTATCGAGCTCTTTATAGAGACATAAAGGAATATTATTATGTTGACTATATCTGTGCATAGCACAGTTACCTCTGTTTGGTGCAGTCTCCTTTCAAATTGCAAAAGCAAAAACCTCTAGTTCATTTTATTAAAAATGTAATTATCGGAGGGGAGAATCAGTTAAAACATTGGTTTGACAATTTGATTATTGAACAAAACAACTATTTGCTCAACTGTTTCATTATTGTTTGCTCTTTCCAAATTCCTTGAATAGTATAGCTCCTATAAATGTGTCTAATAGAGGTCAAGCATATTTCACATATCTTTATTTCTTTTTTTTAAAGATTTTATTTATTAATTTAAGAGAGAAAGAGACAGCATGAGCAGGGGGAGGGGCAGAGGGAGGTACAGAGAGAGGGACAGAGGGAGAAGTAGGCTTCTTGCCAAGCAGGGAGCCCAATGTGGGCTCGATCCCAGGGCCCTGGGATCATGATCTGAGTCAAAGGCAGATGCTTAACTGACTAAGCCACCCAGCTGCCACTATTTCTAGTCAAAGTAGGCATTATATGTTTATTATTCCTGTTTTACATGTGAGAAAACTGAGATTCAGAGAAATTAATTTATGCAAGATCATAGGGCTGACTTTGCAGCATGACTAACAGATTGTGCTAAGATTGTGTTCTCCATCACTGAATATCTCTACTACTTTAGAACACACATTGTCTTCACCTTTATTTCCTCAGTACCTATAACAATTCCTAGACCATAATACAGGCTCAATAAAAATGACCATGATATGAATGAATAAATGAATGAGGGGCTCCCTTCAAATCTTACTGCACATGGTCACAAGATTAATAGTCCCACTTTTATTCTATTACTTTCCACTTGAAAATACTTAATCCTTCTTTGCCTACAGAATACAATTAAAATCCTTTACCTTATATTCTTCAGTACGACCCTGTTTTTTTTCTAGCCATATCTTCTGAAGCAATAACAGCAACAAAATATTTAATACACCTTCACTCATTCCAGGGTGTTCTGGAATCAGGCGGACTGAGTCTCAGTCTTGGCTCTTACTTACTCTGTGACCTTAAGAAGCAAGTTATTTAGCCTTTCTTCAAATTTTATCCAATGCAATAAGGTAAGAAAATAAAAAGGAAGGAAGTAAAACCATCGTTATTTACTGATGATGTGATTGTGGACACATGAATTTCAAAGGAATCTATAAACTACTAAAATGAATGCAAGATCACAGGATATAAGGTCCACATACAGAAATCAATTGTATTTCCACATATTAGCAAGAAATGATTGGAAAATGAAATTTTAAAAAAATATTTACAAAAGCATGAAAAACTTCAAATACTTAGGAATATATTTAACAAAAGATATGTAAGATCTCTATACTGAAACCAAAAGTATGCTGAAAAAATTCACAAAGGCCTAATTAAAAGGAGAGATGGGTAAACTCAATGTTGCTAAGATGTCAGCTCTTCCCAAATTGGTCTATAAATTTATTGCAATCCCAATCAAAATCCCATCAGGTCTCTCTAGTGAAAACTGAGATTCTAATTTTAAAACGGATATGGAGATACATATTATCAAGAAAAGCCAAGACAAACTTGAAGAAGAACAGTTTGGATAACTTACACTACTGATTTCAAAACTCACTATAGAGCTACAATAATTAAAACCGTGTGATATTGGTGTAAGAATAGACAAATAGATCAATGGAACAGAATAGTGAGTCCAGAAATAGATGTTCATATTTACAGACAATTGATTTTTCTACAAAGTCATTAAAGAAATTCAATAGAGAAAGGAAAGTCTTGTCAATAAATAGCGTGGGAACAACTAGATATCGGTATAGAGAAAATGAATATTGACTCCTACCTGACACCATACATAAGAATAAATTAAAGCTGGATCATAGACTTAAATGTTAAAGCTAAAACTATAAACCTCCTACAGGGAAAATTGGGATAATAAATATTTTACAACTTTGGGGTAGGCAAAGATTTTTCAACAGGACGTGAAAGACACTAACCAGAAAAGAAAAATAAATGATAAATGGCATTTCATTAAAATTATAAACTTCTTATCAAAAATGCCACTAGGAAGAAAAAACAGTCCACAGATTAGGAGAACATATTTGCAATACACCTATCAGGCAAAATAACTGTATCCAAAATAAGTAAAGAACACTACCAAATTAATAATAAAGAAACAACCCAATAACAAAATGGACCAGAGACTTGAAAAGGCACTTTACAAAAATATGTGATTGGTAAATAAACATTTGAAAAGATGCTCAAAGTCCTTAGTCATCAGGGAACTAACTCAAGTTAAAACAATAAGAGATACCACTTATATACTCCCTAGAATGGCTAAAATTATAAAGGCCAACAATTTCTAGTATTGGCAAGAATGTGGAACAATTGGAACTCTCTTTCAGACTTTCTATAGTCTGGCAGGACTATACAACCACTTTGGAAAACAGTGTGGTGCTTCCTTTTAAAGGTAAGCTTACACTTACCATATGACTTAACAGTACTCTCCTAAGTATTTACCTAAGAGAATATTGATCTGGGTGACTATTACATTTTAACAATGGTTTGTCAGAATTATTGAGTTTTATGGTTAGGATATGTTCATTTAGCTGTCTGTAAATTATACCTGAACAAAATACCACTGGCATCTAAAGAAATGGGATTAGAGAATTTCCCCAATGTAAGGAAGTAGAGGTACAAAAAGCCAACTACAAGTGTCAAACTCAATGGTGAAACATTTACAGCTTCTTCCTCAGATTGGGAAAGAAAATCGGGGACAGAATGTCCACTATTACTATATTCAGTATTTTACAGGACATTCTAGCCAAAAAAGGTATAACTATTGCTAAGGAAGAAGTAAAACTGTCATGATATGCAAATGGCTTGACTTTTATGTAGAAAATCAAAAAGAATCAACAAACTATTAGAATTAAATTTAAGATCTCCAGGATGGAAGGTTAATACACAAAATTCATTTACATTTCTATATATTAAAAACAACTAGAAAATGAAAACTGGAGGGGCGCCTGGGTGGCACAGTGGTTGGGCGTCTGCCTTCGGCTCAGGGCGTGATCCTGGCGTTATGGGATCGAGTCCCACATCAGGCTCCTCCGCTGTGAGCCTGCTTCTTCCTCTCCCACTCCCCCTGCTTGTGTTCCCTCTCTCGCTGGCTGTCTCTATCTCTGTCAAATAAATAAATAAAATCTTTAAAAAAAAAAAAAAAGAAAATGAAAACTTGAAATGTACATTGAAAAGTTGTTTGGCAATGTCCATTAAAGCTGAGCATGTCTGCTTTACGACCCAGTAGTTCCACTCCTAAGTATATACCCAATAGAGTTCCTCAACAAGAGAATGAATAAATTATAGTGTTTTTGCTCAATGTAATACTAGACTGAAATGAAAATGAACAAACTATAGTTCCGTGCAATGACATGGGTGAATCATATATAAAAATAATCTTGACTACAAGGTACCAGCTACAAAAGAATAGCACCGTATGATGTTATTTACATTAAGGTCAAAGACAGACAAAACTAGCCTATAGTGGCAGATACCAAGACAGTTGTCACCTTCTAGGGGTAGGTGGCGCCTGGGAAAGCACATGAGGGAGATTCGGGGATGTTGAGAATATCCTATTCCTAATCCGAGTGGAGGTGACATGGGTATTCTTTCATGAAATGGCTTGTGTACAGCTCTTTCAAGGTACACACATGCATGCCTATGTATATTCTATTTCAGTTTTAAAAGCATTATTGTATGCATTTCCTGATGTCTCCTTAACTAGACTGCAAGCTCCTTGAACTCAGGGATCAGATTTTAGATTTCTTAATATCCTTCATGGGTTTTAGCACAGTGACCTCCTAAAATATTACTTTACATAAAGTAAGTAGGTACAGGTGCCAATAAAGTTTATTTGGTTTTAGTGTAAGTACAAAGAGTAAAGAAAAAAAACAAGAATAAAATAAAGCAACATACGTACAAATATAATCAATTTATGAAGTACTGACATTTTTCCTATAATTTTCCTCTTTCTTGCATTATTCTGGAATAACTCCAAAGTAAAGTTAGCTACTAGAAATAGAATCTAATAAATTAAGTGCAATATAAGAATCACAACTCGCGTGCTCCGGTAAGTAAGAGCGGGTATGTGGATCTACCAGGTGTTGACCTAATCTCACTTAATGTGGAAGGTCATGCAGGTAGGCTGATGGGGATCATAGACTAGAGAAGCAGGTTCTAGACCAGCATCTGAACCCATAACCAGTATGACCTGGACATTTTGTTGGTTGATTGACATCTTTTTATTGTGGTGGAATATATATATAACATAAAAATTGCCAATTCAGGGGCACCTGGGTGGCACAGTTGTTAAGCGTCTGCCTTCGGCTCACGGCGTGATCCCAGCATTCTGGGATCGAGCCCCACATCAGGCTTCTCCGCTAGGGGCCTGCTTCTTCCTCTCCCACTCCCCCTGCTTGTGTTCCCTCTCTTGTTGGCTGTCTCTGTCAAATAAATAAAATATTTTTTAAAAAATTGCCAATTCAACCATTTTTAAGTGTACAATTCAGTGGCATTAGGTACATGCAAATTGTTGTGCGACCACACCACTACCCAACTCCAGAAGTTTTTCATGAAAATATTCTGGACAAGGTATTCAGTGCATCTAGGACTCTGTTTCTTACCCGAGTCTTACATTTTTAAGATCTTGCGCAGCTCAGGAATACTGTATTAGGGAGCTAAAAAGTACACTCAGAGGAAAAAAGACTCCTTTGGTTAGAATGTGAGATTCTTACAAAATCCTAGGTCTGGAGGGGAAAGGTTAGTGCTCAGTTATAGCCAGGACAGAAAAATGTCTTCGAGAAAAAAAGCGCATCTGACTAACAGCTCTTTTTCCTTAGAAAGAACCATCTTCGTCCTTCTTTTGAAATAGGCCTTTGTAAACATGGATCACTTGACAAATAGTCCTACTCACCACAGAGGACTCATTCTAGCAATATTTCTTAGGCTTTAAAATATAAAACTCTGTTTTTATTCAAAACATTTACAGGGTCAATCAATGTTACATTTTAATTAGTCTATTATTTATGAATGTCAGGTTTTGACATCCTTGATTAAATGGCTAGGCTCTTGGCTTGTTTTGTTTTTCATTTTTCCCCAAGATGATTATGAAGTTCTAGACACCCAACTACCTGAAAGATTGCAATTGTTCTCTTGCTCCATCCTAAGACCTGTCAGATGATGAATGTCTAAGTTTTAAACTGAGTGGTAGGTATATGAATATTTATTGCTTTTAACATCTGTCACACATGTTAAAAATATTCTATGTATATTTGGTATTTAATAAAAACAACTTTTAAAAATTCCTCCTATGATAAATATCTTACTTAAGCACATTCTTTTGTCACAAAATAACAAAAGCTAATATTTAGATCTTGTTTTTCCTTTAGACTAAGTTTTAAAATAAACCATTACTTTCTAATACGCTCAGTACTTTCTAGTAAATTCAGTCCCCTGATTCATACATGGCCAACCAACCACCTAAGATTGGCAGAGTTCTGGTTTGACTGGAACTTCCTTCCCTTTCTGCCTCTGCCTCGCGTTTTCCCCACTCCTGTTCCCTCTTCCTTCTTCCTGTTGTAGGCTACTCAGTGGTTTCTTTCCCCCTCGTACTAGGGGTTTCATTTAGGATCCCACAATTTCTTCGCATCTGAGACCTACTCCTCTCTGGAGCCGACTGCTTCCCTTGCTCCGAATCCCTGCTGCCATCCCGAAGATGAACTGCCGAGCCCAGGTGAGCTTGAGTACTCTCTGCCGCGTTCTCTCATTCCCCGAGACCCCCGAGACCCCCAAGACCCCCGTGTTACTCTAGACGTGCTTAACGAGCACATGCGCATGAGGGTAACGTGCTCTTAGCCCTGCAGTCCTGGGTGGGACGTCACAGCTCAGAGAACCTAAACGCCTCGCAAAACCTTGTTGCTAGAGAAAAACGTATTCCGTTTCACAACCAACCAATGAAACCAGACACTTTTCAAATAAGCCCATGAGGATGGCCTGTCCTTTTCCCCTAAGACGTCAAGCACTTCGCAAAAGCTTTGTTTCCCGTAAAAGCCGTTTTGCCACAGCTAATAGGTATTTAAGAACTTGCTATATTCACAACTAAGACACATATATTCACAACTGTGGACACTAAGTGTAGGAGATAATGCACAAATTATTACCAGTGGTGTTGGATATGCTTCTTTCCATTTATGAATCCAACTCAAATTTATTGAGTTCCTATTCTGTGCAAGGCCATCATTCTCAGCAGTGGAGACCCAGCCCTGAACAAAACAGGCAAAGGCCGCTATCTTAATAGATTTTACAAAGGATGTAAATACTAAGCCCTTAAATATTTGCTGAATGAATGATTAAATGTGGCTAAGAAAACCATTAGACTATGATATTTATGTTTTATAAAATTCAGTGAAATCAGCAAACAAAGGGGCTGCAGAACATAAATTTGGGGAATTTGTTCCAGCGATCAAGGTTAAAATATTTCCTTATTATAATGAAGCAGTATTGGGTAGAAGTGTTGCGTGATCAGAACCTGAAGACTAGCTCCTCTTCAACGCACATGGCCCTGACTTTGCTGAGCACTGGTTAGGTGACAAGGGCCATCCCACCCACTGCTACCGCCGTAACTTTTTGCAAATTATAACTTTGAGACCAAAGTTTATTTTACCAACAAGTAATTTTGATTTATCATCTTAACTGCAAAGACTCAGTGTCAGTTTATGGCAGCATTATAACAAAGGACAAAATTTTACCAAATACAGCAGAGGCTTCACTCTATAATAATTGGGTTGCATTTTAAATCCCATCTTCATAGATATTCGTAAT
Organism: Ailuropoda melanoleuca; assembly: GCF_002007445.2. Taxonomy (NCBI): domain Eukaryota; kingdom Metazoa; phylum Chordata; class Mammalia; order Carnivora; family Ursidae; genus Ailuropoda; species Ailuropoda melanoleuca. Next base: position 43,181,125 of record NC_048226.1, read on the forward strand.
ATATTTTTTCTTTATGGTATTACCAATGATTGCAATCCCTAAAAAGGAAATACTGACATATCTAGAGAAAGAGAGAGAGAAGAGAGACAGAAAGAGAGATTGAGAGAGAGGTGAGGGGGATTTATTTGAAGGAATTGGCTCATGCAATTACGAGAGGTGGCAAATCCAAAATTTGCAGGGTGGGCCAGCAGGCTGGGAAATCCAGTAGGAGTTGATGCTGCAGTCTTGTCTGCAGGCAGTCTAGAGACAGAGTTCCTTCTCTCCTGGAAAACCTCAGTCTTCTAATGCCTTCAGCTGGTTGGGTGTAGAGCATTCATATCATGGAAAGTAATCTGCTTTACTAAAAGTCACCGAATTAAATGTTAATCACATCTAAAAAAATACTTTCACAGCAACATCTAGACTGATGTTTGACCAAACAACTGGGCACCACAGCCTAAACAAGCTGACACATAAAATTAACCATCACAGTCTACTGCTTATCAACTTGATTTTCATACCCATCTCCTTAAACCATACTTAATTTCCAAATAAAGACAATAACAAAGTCATACTTCCACCTAACATGATACAACTATCCCTGCGTACAACTGAAAACATACTAGCTCTTTCCCTAGAAGAGGTTCAAAGTCTTTGGATCATGTTCACTCCTTTCCTTGATATCTGGTAACTTAAATACTATAATGTCAAGTTAACAATCCTTAAATACGATGACGTAAAGTCATATACATCTTATATGATAAGGGAATAGAGAGGGAGGAAAACAAATGTATGGATAGATATATACATGCCCACATACACATGTACGCACACAGCATATTCACAACAAAATAAGGAAAAATACTTGTAACAGTTACGGTCTTCATTCTGTAACTGGTCACACAGTCGTAACTGATAATTATAACTACCTTCTTCTCCTACCCATTCCATATTCTTTTTGCCCTCAGCAAGCACATTGGTTGATTATAGTTCTTTACCCAGTAGGGTGTCCCAAACCCTCATTCATGGAGAATCTGGGCCATTAACAGTCCTGCCAGAATTAAATCATTGTAGTTTTCCATTGACTTTAATCCAGGGCATAGTGCTAAGTGAAGCCCTAAGGGTAAGCCACCCAATTTGCCCTTGGTAATCAGGATCAATGAGTTAGCCCTTGGTAATCAGGATCAATGAGTTAGCCAGCACAGTAACTCCCTTCCTTGCCTGTTAATTCAGAGGAAAGAGAAGTCCAAAGTGGCCAGATGGCAGTCTAAACTTCCAGTCCCTGTAATCATTGCTGTGTCCTCTGATGGAAGCAGTCCTACCTTTGGAACTAAGACTTCTATTTTTTAAAAAAGATTTTATTTATTCTTGAGAGAGAGAGTGCACAAAGGGGTTTGGGGGAGAGGCAGAGGAAGAGGGAGAAGCAAGCTCTTCGCTGAGCAGAGAACCCGATGTGGGACACAATCCCAGGACCCTGGGATCATGACCTGAGCCGAAGGCAGACACTCAACTGACTGAGCCATCCAGGAGCCCCTGAAACTAAGACCTCTAGACCAGCAGAACTTAAGGTCGCAAGAACAGGAAGCAGAAATTTTTCTACTGGGTCCCTGGGTTAGTTTTAAGTGCTGCCAATCCAATTTTTGTCTCTTGATTCTTGGACCCATCAATCCTGACTCTGGTAGAAACAGCACAGTACATTGGCCACCAATTTCGAACATAAACAGACCCCGGAAGAACCTTGCGGCAGTTCTGCAAGGTATGGCCACCTACCTGGTTCTCTAACTGAATCACTATTCTATAAAGCCAACTGCATCAGGATGGTGGGAAACATGGTAAAGCTAGTAAATTTTATGAGTGTGGATCCGTTACCCCACTTCATTTGTCATGAAGTGAGTCCCTTGATCAGAAGCAATGCTATGTGGAATACCATAATAGTGGACAGGATGACCCATTCTGTGGCTACCAGTCCACCTCTCACCCAGTGACTTTTGTCATCACACAGTGGGTTCATGAACAATGTGACCATCTTGGCAACATAGACTTCCATTCACCAAAGCTGACCTGGCTCTGGCCCCCACTGAGTGCCCAATCAGCCAGCAGCAGAGACCAACCAATACTGAGTCTCCTCTATGGCACCCTTTTCCAGGTGATCAGTCAGACACCTGGTGGTGGATTGATTCCATTTGACCGTTTCCATCATGGAAGAGGCAGCCTTTGTTCTTAATGGACTAGACACTCTGGATATGGATATGACTCCCCTGCATGCACTGCTTCTGCCAAAACTGCCATCATGGACTACTTTGCCAAGGAGCACTATCTCTTTACAATATTTTGTGAAAGAATAAACCTAGCACTGAAACAGTTGCTGTAACAGCCTAACTCAGCTTTCTTTTGTGACCAAAACCCTAGTACTTTATTAGCAATACAGCGGTTTAATAAACTTGTTGTAAGTGCAAAAAAAAAAAGTCTTATTCATAAATTACTATTATTTATAAACATACTACCAGCAATGTGGAATAATATATCTGTAGCACTGAAGTGAGTATTCTATTCGGTATGCTTCCCATCAGTGTCCATAATGAGCTATCAGTGAGAGGCTGAAAAGTTTTAGAGCCCTCAGGCATAATTTCAGGATTTCTTTATAGTTGAAATTTGTACGATTTTTGTAGAATTTGTAGGAATTTTGCAGGATTTCATAAAGAACAAGACACCCAGATTCTTTACTGAGCAAATTCTAGTGCATTTGGCTTGATTTCACTGCTGACTTTTTCTTGACTTTTACTAGGTTATTCATATGTTAAATTTTAAGTACAAACATTTTTGCAATTCTTTAAGAAGTTGGTTTTTTTTAAGTTTTATTTATTTAAGTAATCTCTACACCCCATGTGAAGTTTGAACTCACTGACCCCAAGATCAAGAGTCACATGCTCTTCTGACTGAGCCAGCCAGGTGCCCCTCTAAGAAGTTTTTATTTTCACACTGCTCACTCCTAAAATAATGGGTTTTTAAAAAAGATTTTATTTATTAAATTTATTGAATAAATAAATTTATTTATTTATTGCCCGAGGAAGGGCAGGGGAGAGGGAGAGAGGGAATCTCCCCCAGACTCCGTACTGAGCTCAGAGCTCCACACAGGGCTCACGCCTCGATTCCACGACCCTGAGATCATGACATTAGCTGAAACCAAGAGTGGGATGTCCAGCCAACTGAGCCACCCAGATGTCCCCAAAATAATGTTTTTTTGTTGTTTTCGTTGTTGTTTTTAAGATTTTATTTATTCATTTGAGAGAGAGAGAGAGAGAGAGAGAGCGCCCAAGCAAGGGGAAAGGCAGAGGGAGAGGGAGAAGCAGACTCCCCGCTGAGCTGGGATTCCCGACCTGAGCTGAAGGTCCTACCGGACCATCTGAGCCACCCAGGCGCCCCTAAAATACTGTTTTTCAAATAAACTAAAATGGTATATTTTATATAACATATTTTAAATAAATAGTAAATGATTTTTTTTGCAATAGCATCTATTTTTAACCACTGTGCTCTTATGTATAATCTGCTGTCTTTAAACTTTGTCATTTTTTTCTTCGCTTTAATCTACCATTGTGATAATCTTAACTATAATTTAATTCTACTTTGGAATGATTATGTTTTCTTCATTAGACACTCTTTTACTTTGTTTATCTTGCTCTTTCTCCCTTCCCTACAGATTGTTTCTATTCTATTCTTGGTCTGTCCTATTGGCCCTTTCTCCTGTATCTTCATTGCTTACTTACTTTTAATCTATCTCTGTAACTACCTTTTCCTATAATTCTGCGTAATTTTTAAGTATCATCTATCAAAATGAGCTTTTTTCCCTATCTTTTATACCAATGTTTAACCAGTTTTTGCTATTTCAAGGCACTCTTGAATTTGACCTCAATTTCAAACCTCATTTGCTATTGATATAACTGTGGTGTCTGTCTGCATCCACTTTCCTATAATTTCTAGTCATTATATTTTAAAAACTTGATTTAGGGGGGCTCAGTCGATTAAGCATTTGCCTTCTGCTCAGGTCATGGTGTGGGGGATCTGGGTCGAGCTTCACGGCAGGTTCTTCCTCTGCTGCTCCCCCTGCATGTGTGCTCTCTCTCAAATAAATAAAGAAAATCTTTAAAAAAAATTTTTTAATAAAAATTTGCTTTAGATAAAATGTGATCAAAATATATTCTTAAAGATTTTATTTATTTATTTGAAAGGGGGGTGCGGAGGGGCAGAGGGAGAGAATGTCATGCAGATTCCAGATGGAGCCTGACGTGGAGCTCGATCTCACAACCCTGAGATCACGACCCCAGGCAAAACCAAAAGTTGGATGCTTAACCAGCTGTGCCACCCAGGCCCCCGAAAATAAATTCTATTAATAAGCTTGAAATTAGATTTTGAGATATTCTCTATTCAGAGGAAGCCTGTACATGCCTCTAGCACAGTACATATGGCACTTCACCATGTTTCCAGAAGTGCCTTTTCTCCTACTACTGGGTCTGTAAGCCCCTTGAAAGCAGGGAGTGTATGCGAATCTCTAGTGTCTGGTAATGTAGGTTTTTAATGAATGAATAATTAATTAATTAATGAGAACAGGTCGTTGTACAATTTCACTGGCCCTGTCCAAGAAAACACTTCCCCCAGCTCCAGATACCTAATAAAATTTCTTTTACAAAGGTCAAACCTTTTAATTTCCTGATTGGACTTATGTTGCAGCAAAAATATCTTCAGAAAAACGCATCTGTTTTAACCTGTTCATCCAAGGCAGAGATTGTCAATCTTGGTTGAAGATGAGACGCATGTCCCCATCCCAGTCAAAATAAATGAGTAGCCCCCGCAAGTGATTCCAGAGTGCAGGTGAGGCTCAGAGCTGCCCTACACATAACTGGTGGCAGCTTCTAAGGAGCAAGAGAAGGAGAAAAATAAGATCCTTAAGGGCTTGTGGCAGAGAATTCCTTTATTTATTTTTTTATATTTCAAGTTTTTATTTCAATTCGAGGCAGAGAATTCTTTACTGGGGGGAAAAGGGGTAGTAAGTTTGAGAGAAGCCCAGCTCTTCTTTCAGGAGGGCTGGGGAGGGAAATACGTATTTTAAAAGTAACTATTGTCTTGAAAAATTAAAAGGAAAGATTCTAAGTACTTTCTAAAGAGGCAAACTTTGAAGAGGAAAGAATTTAAAATTTAAATTTAAAAATGAGGTCAGAGATTCCAACAAATGCTAATAAAAGGGCCCTTTGAGTTTCTTGGGCTTTTTACAAAAATATTCCACAGGCTCGCAAACACAGCACACGTATCGGGTGCACAGACTAAGAGAAACGCATAAAGGAGAATAAAAGTTGACAGAGAGAAACTTGACCAAAGCAAGACTGTTTTAAAGAATTAGTGCTTCCCAGATAGGCGGCTATGTTATCATTGCAATGGCATAAAAGCTATATGTGGATATGGGTGAGAACAAGAGAGGATTTAAACAATTGGAATGTTTCGGTGTATTGGACTTCAAGCCTAAAGTTTTAGTTCCTGCTTTGCTCCGAGTTTGGTGTACTTTTTAGGCTGGTCTCTTCACTTTTCTGGTGCTGTGTCCTCAGCTACAAAATGAAGGACCTGAAAGCTTGAACTACGTGGGTTCTTCCCACCAAGCTTCCCTAATAGACTAGACATGCACCTCCCGGGCTCAGTGTGGGGGTAGCCTGAAGCACCCACTGCAAGTCCAAATCTTTTTCAAGTCTCCTGTTTTGTCTTAAAAGTTTATGTCCTGGTGTATCAATGACATCTTAATAAAACCATTTTTTTTAAAGTTCATGTACTTTTTATCCCTTACTATTCTTTTTGTGTGTTTCCCTTTAAATACAATTGAGCCTGTATTGTATATGAAATTTATATTCTGGTTTGTTCACTAAGTATTATATCTTTACATGTTACATGTGTTGTTAAAACACTGTTACTTTTCTTTTAATAGCAATACAATATTCAGTCATCCGGCTGTACTATCATGTATTAAGCAGCTCCTAATTGGGATATTCATGGTACAACACGGTGTGGTTTTGCCACCATACTCCCTTAATTCCTCCTGCTTGACTCCATGTAAAGGCTGAGATTTCTTTATAGTTTCTCATTGAATCCTCTGAAGTGTGAAGATTATAAGGTGAAAATAATTTTTTTCCCTCTTATTACTGCAGTGTGTTAAACGATCTCTTGGTGACATACGTTGTACTTCATTCTTTAAGGTCCCTCTGCTAAAGGGGGGAAAAAGAAACTAACATTGACTGAAGGTCTCTCCATACAGGGTTTTTTGTAAAAGTTATCACGTGTCATCCACCCACTAAGGTAATGATTCTATCCCACTTCATGTAATCATAAGCGGAGACTCAAAGGAACTGGTGAACTGGCTAACGATGTGGAGTACAAAGGTTTAAATGGGGTCTCATCTCCCCGAGATCTGTCCCAGGCCATCCTGTTCGGCACACTTTGGTCCCAAGCAGTAGCAGAGGGAGCACATGGCCACTCCGGTACTTCCCTCAGCCTGGATCCCCCTGGCCAATCTCTTTTCTTAGCAGTGCAATGGTCTCTCCCACGAGCAACATCTTGCTTTCTGAGGAGGGTCCTTTGTGCCATAGTAAATTGTTTGTTTTCCAACAGATAAATAAATTAAGGATTATTTTAATGCTTATGGCAGGAGTCAGTAAACTATCTGCAAAGGGCCAGATGGTAAATACTCTAGCCTTTGCAGAACATGCGCTCTCTGTCTCAACTACTCAACACTGCCCTTGTAGTGGGAGGGCAGCCAGCACAGTAACTGACAAATGGGCGTGGCTGTGTTCCAATAAAACTTTATTTAGGGACACTGAAATTTGAATTTCATGTAACATCCGCTTCTCACAAACTATTATTCTTCTCTTGATTTTTTTCTCAGCTATTTAAAAATGCACAAACCATTTCTAGCTCATAGTCAGTTAAAAAAACCCACAAAACCTCTCGTGGGCCGTAGTTTACCCCCAGCCTCACCCCTAAATGGGCGGGGTGTTCCAATGTAAAGTTGCTGTGATCTGCAGCCCTAGGTGAGTTGAGTGATGAGATAGATGGGGGTCATGTTCCACTTGGTCCATTAGGAAAATTCTAAAAGATGTAGATAAAATAGAGATCTCAGCCAACAAATCCCTATTTGTACATTAACCTATGTTGACAGTAGGTAAGTGCTGTCAGAAATGTATCTCCTAGAGGCCAGGCAATAATGAATCCCCTCCAAAGAAGTGGTTCAGTTAGCACTCTCATTTCCTGGAAGGCATATTTGCACTAAGGATGATAGATCTTGTTTATTTCCACCTTGCTGTTCCCCTTTAAAGACCACCCATCGCAATGTCAGCCACTCCGTCCTGTGGCCATACTGTAGCCTTAAACCTTAAACGGGCTCCCCCCTGAACCCCTTGCCACCACCCCCATTCCTCAACTTTCTTACTCTTTCTCCCTCATTTCTCTTACTACCTCAATTCCAACAATCCTTGTACGCCGTTGGAACCTATAATCAGTTGTCCCTATTACGTGTCTCTTTCTTTCACCTACATCAGACCCTCACTTTCCTCCTCCTGCTGCCTAAACTTCAAGGTCAATCCTGACACTGTCTTCTTTGCTTATGCCCCCAGGGGCTGATTTTTAGCAAGTAGCCGGTATCTTTAACTCAGGAAACAATGGAAAAGAAGTGGAGGGTAGCAAAAGATGATGAATGAAACCCCACACCCTTCCCCAGGTTGCATTGTCCTTGAGGGCAACCCTTTTTGCCAAAGCCAGCTGGCCTGGGGGTGCACAATTCTGGAGGGGAACATTTCTCTAAGGACCGCCTGCTCTCCAGCCTGTCTTCCCCTAAATCCACTACTCATCTGCTTTTGCAAGCATCAGGCCTAAGGCACAATCAGAGAAGAGAATGTAAATGAAGCTAGACTTTCCAGAATTATTTGGCCCACCATCTCCATTTCTTTCAGCGCTATCAGGTATGTTTTTCATGGACTAAAACTGGGTGGAGAAAAAAAATTAGATACCAGATACACAGCAAAAACTCTTCTCTCTGTAGTTGGATAATTTGTGCCTTCTGGGTCAAGAAGACAGATGACCTCATACTTCCTACTGGGAAATAACAGGTTTGGGAAACAGACTAGTGATTCTCGTCCATTACAACTGATAAGCTGAACTAACATGCTCTTAAAAATCCTGAACATATGTCCAAGCAAACAAAATATATAAATGACATGACACTATCTTCATGATCAATAAAAACATTCAGAAAAATCTTAAAAAAAAATAACCGCTTTTAAACAGAACTATAAGATTAATAGACGAAGTCTTATACTTTATATGTTTGATGTCTGTAAACCATTCATATGGTTACATGAAGTTGTACTGAATAAATCAATTCAAATTGACTAAGTTACAGGCACTAGCAGATAAACTAAGAACTGATGAAAAGAGCAGCAGAAAATAATGGTCTTGCTTCAGGTTAATGGTATGCACGGTGAACTCTCCAATACCTGGCATGCCCTTGACTACAAAGCTTTGGTGTGCGGCTCTTTTATCTACCCATTCAATATTACTTGATGCAAGTTCCTAGAGATCGAAGTCCATGTTTGTGCATCCATTTGTCATTTCATTTCTTGTGCCTAGCGTTGTGCCTAACATGTAGTAATGTCAGTAATAGCTGGAATGCGTGATGATTGAATATGGTGGTGGGAAAGAGACTCTGAAATTCTGAATTGGTTTTTAAAGCATTGAAGACAGTGTAAATTCTATTCAGTGTGTCATATAGTCTAATTACTTGAGTGTTGTTAATCTGCTAGTGTGTCAAATGGTAACTTCTCAATTAAATGGGTTTCGTTTATTTTCTCAGCAGAGGATTAAGGTTTACAGACATATTATTGGATGGTAGATCCAGTGTTAATATTTTTAAAGGTGACCTTGAAAGTAATAAATACTCTCAGTTTTCAGGGGGGAAAATGGAGAACATTTTATCAAAACAGAGAAACTAGTAAAATTAAAAATAAAATGAAAATTAACCTAAGAGATATGAATCTTTAAATATATAACTTTCACTTCAAAAAGGAAGATTAAAATATTGTCAGGTGTAGAATTATGTCTGAGCATAAGCAGTGAGGTGTTCACATGAATGCTTTACTAATATCAGATATATTAAGTACAATACCTTCTTTTCATTTACTAATCTTACGTCTCTGTTTAAAAGCAGTTGATTTTTTTTCTCAGATTAATTTTCTTTTAGTATGGATACTTTTCTTGGTCAGCAAAGTAGTGTCATGTCATATAAATATTTTAGCACTAAAGAACAAGCAAATAGTTCAATAACCTACTGCTTGAATGTTCTGAAGCCCTTGTAAACTGTCTTAATGTTACAAGAAGTTGAGCAGTGGGGTTCCTGGGTGGCTCAGTCAGTTGGGTGTCCAACTCTTGGTTTTGGCTCAGGTCATGATCTCATGGGTCATGGGATCGAGCCCCACGATGCACTCCACACCCAGCAGGGAGTCTGCTTAGGGATTCTCTCCCTCTGCTCCTCCCCCCTCATGCTCTCTCTCTCAAATAAATAAACAAATCTTAAAAAAAAAGGAAGTTCAGTAGTTATTTCCCACAATTTTCACAAACGGGTATACCTTCCCTGAGTTCTAGGCCCCTCTTCTAGTACTTTTAGTTGGGTATATAGACAAAATCACGAGCAAGCCACAAGTGCCAATTTACAGAAACCTGCGTATACTATGGCTTTTTAGTGTAAGTGGAAAGCCAAAGATCATATTTTTATTTTTTTATTTTTTAAAGATTTTTATTTATTTATTTGAGAGAGAGAGAGAGTGCATGAGCAGTGGGGAGGGGCAGAGGCAGAGGGAGAAGCAGATTCCCTGCTGAGCAGGGAACCCGATGCAGGGCTCTATCCCAAGACCCTGGGATCATAACCTGAGCCCAAGGCAGATACTTCACCGACTGAGCCACCCCCATTTTACATAAAATATATTCTAATATCAGGTTACAATGACATAAAATTATGAGGAAAGTAGTGAGAAAATTAACATAGTTCTCATGTAGGGTTGATAAGGATATATTTTTCTCTCCAAAGTTTTTTTTTTTTTTTTAAAGATTTTATTTATTTATTTGATAGAGATAGAGACAGCCAGTGAGAGAGGGAACACAAGCAGGGGGAGTGGGAGAGGAAGAACCAGGCTCATAGCAGAGGAGCCTGATGTGGGGCTCAATCCCATAACACCGGGATCACACCCTGAGCCGAAGGCAGACGCTTAACCGCTGTGCCACCCAGGCGCCCCTCCAAAGTTTTCTTAAGAATACTTTTGCCATTAGGGCATCTGGGTGGTGCAGTCAGTTACCTGACTGACTCTTGGTTTCCACTCAGGTCATGATCTCGGGGTCATGATGTTAGGGCCCTGATCTCAGGGTGGTGAGATCGAGCCCCACCTCGGGCTCTGAGCTCAATGCCGAGTCGGTTTAAGTTTCTCCTTTTCCCTCTGCCCTATGCCCCTCACTCTCTCTCTCTAAAAGAAATAAATCTTTAAAGAAATAATACTTTTGCTGTTTTATGTATAAAAATTATTTTTTCAGGAAAGCATTATAATCTATCTTGAAATCTTTAATTTCCAACTGTTCTGCTGTCACTGATGATGGGAGACAGAAATTTAGTTTAGTACTTTGCCTGAAGCAAGGCAGCATACAGCTATTCTGCAGGGCAAATTGCTCAGCAAGCTATATGCCCTCTGTGTGGAATCCAGCATGTGCCATGCTGAACTAATTAGCTAAAAAAAAAAAAGGTCTAGAATAAAGATTTCACTATATCTCAGTTACTTACTGTGGGAAACTACTAAATGTGTTTTGCAATTTTCACTTTAATAGAAGAAGAATTAAAAAAAAGAAGAAAAATGTATTGTGGTTGATGTCAATATTTAATCGTTTTGATTCCCTGCATTTCAAAACCTTAAAATTTCAAAATTCCAGTTTGTGATTTTACTGCCTTGTGCTGAAGCAGGTTTGGCTGGGTCAGGCTGAGTACAATACCCATCAGTTTATCTTAAGGAATTATAAATGCACAATTTGCGGATGTTTTGTTGCGATGCTATAACAGGCTCAGTTCTTCTATTTATTTGAAGCCTGATAAAAATATGTGTGCGGTGGTTGGGGTATGAGGCTGAGCACCATCCTCTCGGATTGTTCCTCCCCAGTGAAGGTTATCTCTCTGCCGGGAGGGAGTATGCTGTCCCAGAAGGTGACAAGCCTTTCAACTAAGCAGAGCTCCTTGAATATGTCCCTATAAAAAGGAGAAGTGCTGTACATGTGTCACAGTTCCATTTAAATTAGCCATCTTTCTTCATCCCTTTCTTTCCTCTCTTTCATCTTTTCTTTCTTCCTCTTTCATTTTTAAACTTATGCTCCTTTCTAGACCAAAGTCACTTGATACATAACGAGGGGCAATTTCTCCCAGACTTGTGACATTTGTAAAGTCATCCTTAAGGATCTTGTTTGACATCCTTTCCAGGGAAAGACTTAAATTTATTAAATATGTGTAATGGAAATATGAAACAATCGTAATTAATCTTAAGTGCGGAGTATAAAAAATAATAAATGTGAGGTTTTAAATTTTAATCACCAAACTGAAGAACAAGAGGATCAAAGACCAAGATCATAAAGATATCAGCCAAACATGATTTGTGAACTCAAAACAATGTATGATTTTAGTACATTTCTAAAATTTTTGTTAAAAATCCTATTCTTTGCTTTGGCATTTTTTAATGATAACGGTAGGTTGCAACTATGAATTGTAATAGAAAACAAGCAAAATAATACGTAGAAAGTGCTTGCCTTAGGTAAGATTCCCTAAATTTTCTAATTTACATCACAAATAAAATGAGTAGAGGGAAAAACTCTTACCCCTTGAGGAATGAGTAGAGGGAAAAACTCTTACCCCTTGAGGAACAAAGAAATCCTATTCTTTGCTTTGGCATTTTTTAATGATAACGGTAGGTTGCAACTATGAATTGTAATAGAAAACAAGCAAAATAATACGTAGAAAGTGCTTGCCTTAGGTAAGATTCCCTAAATTTTCTAATTTACATCACAAATAAAATGAGTAGAGGGAAAAACTCTTACCCCTTGAGGAACATGGTATAAATCAGTCATTTGATAATTACTTTTACTTTAATAATTACCTTCACTTTTATAACAGAACTACTTTTTTTTTTTTACAGCTTTATTAAGGGATAATTGGCATGCAAGAAATCATGATTAAAGGTACAATTGGATAAGCTCTGACATCTGTATGTATCCCTGAAACCACCACGTTGATGAAGACAGTGAATATTTCCATCACCTCCCCAAGCTTCCTCTTGCCCTCGGTGGGTGATTCCTTCTGCCCCCAGCTTCGTCCAAGCCACCCTCTTTCCCCAGGGCAACCACTGATCTGTCTGTCTGCTGTCACCAAGAGTTTGTTAGTGTAGCATTACTTTTGATAATCTATAACTGAATTAAAATCATCCTTTTCATGCAGTTTAGATAAAGAAAAGATTTGCTTTGTTTCCTAACTGGAAGGAAAAGTAACAAGGCTAGAGCAAAAGGGTGGCACACAGGTCATTAGAAAGCACCCTTAATTGAGTAATGATTATGCAGATTCTCTTTCATACTCCACAGCCTAATGCTAATTGGATTAAAGAGTCAAGAATCCAGGAAATGAAGTAAAAGAGGAGGTGTGTTGATTTTAATAAATAGGGGTTTTTTTTTCCTGTCTCATCTGTCAGCTTATTTCTAATTAATAAATGGATTTTCAGAACCTGACGAAAAATAATAACTGTTCAAACAAACTATATAGATCTTTAAAAAAAAGCAGCTGTATGTTGGAATTCTGTGTCAATAATAAAGTGAATTGTTGCAAATGACATGAAAACGTTACCTAAACTCTACCTTACAAAAATATAAGTTTATTCTAATCTATCATTACCATATGTAAAAATTAGGTTGGCATATAAGTAAAGACTGGTTGAGAACATTAAAAGCTACAACAGTTCAATTTCAGTGGTTTTGTGGAATTATGTATTTGTTTTGTGGAATTATGTTTCTTTGTCTTTAAATAAATATGTTTGTAATATATGTATAATAAATTATTTGTTTCTATCCCTTTCCAATATACATTATTCTGTTAAACTTGAAGGCATGCTTCCACATTTTGAGAGTGTTTTTGTTAAGATATGATATTTAAAGCAAACGTAATACTTCATTTTATAAACAGCACATTTTTCGTTCTCTCGACATCACCAAATGAGAAAGTGGTACATTGGAACATAAAGCAAAGACAGACCCAACTTAGTTGGAATTATAATATATGTAGCACTAATGCTACTTACTGATTATCACAAAGGTGTTTGCATTTGCTTACGGCAGCATTTCCACTACTGAGCGAGAGCTAGAAGTACGGTATTTGGGAAAGGTGGTTGCGCTAAAATGTTTTCACGTGGTGAACCCCTATTCCATACTCTCATCAAGCAAACTCGTCTTTCACGATGAATGAAATATTAGTTCTTTGGACTCTACGTATTTTAAGCCTTGAAAATGCTTAGATAATTTTCATACCAATAAATCTATGTAGACTACATGGTCTAATATATATTATACATGGGTTGCATGTGAATTTTAATTAAAATATGTTCCAAACAGTCTATTCGTTCCAACCACTGTTTACAGAGTTTTGAAAGATATGGTAGCGACCAACCTAATTTTACAATTTACTGAATTATTTTTATTCATATATTTCTGATTTAAAAGATAGAGAGTTATTCCCAGATTTATTCACATATTGAAACACATTTTTTGAGCACTCTGAACATAGCACCAGACTAGAAATCAAAGTATATTCACATGAAATAGTAAATCGCAAATGGGTGTATGCCCTTGAGATGAGCACACACAATTGGAGAAGAATTAAACACGAACTAGTGGTTGATAAACGTAAGCATAGATGGGAATATGGATAAGTCCTGTATTTACATGACTTGCTAATACTGAAAACTGAAAGAATTCTGCAAGTCCAATTCTATTACTAGTTTCAAATTTCCTAAGAATTTTCTTGACAGTTGAGACCAAAGTGGATAGTTTTGATTTTCAAATGAAATATTTCTGTGGATCTAGTACAATGGGAAGTACAGGACTCTGATTAAAAAAAGGAGAGAGAGTGGGGCGCCTGGGTGGCACAGCGGTTAAGCGTCTGCCTTCGGCTCAGGGCGTGATCCCGGCGTTACGGGGTTGAGCCCCACATCAGGCTCCTCTGCTATGAGCCTGCTTCTTCCTCTCCCACTCCCCCTGCTTGTGTTCCCTCTCTCGCTGGCTGTCTCTATCTCTGTCAAATAAATAAATAAAATCTTTAAAAAAATAAAAAAAATAAAAAAAAAGGAGAGAGAGAAAGAGAGAGAAGATAGGATGTGTTTGTTGTACAGGATTTTGTAAGATAGAGTCTTCATTCCACACTGGTACTAGGCCAAAACCCTGGGCCTTTGAACCAGAAAATCCTGAGATTCACTCACAAAACAAAAGAAATATTGGACCCTCAAGGATTCAAATTATAATGTAAATTCTTTTTAATGATAATTTCACGTTTATATGTATTTATACTTCCTGTAATGAGTTTAGATTTGGTAAATATGCTTGAAGCTACTGGGTAACTATGATTCAATGAACTTTGTTTCCTTCTAAAATTAAAATTTATGTTTTGGTTAAAGTCCCAAGTTTTTAGCAAAAACAGTTTATTCTCATCAATTTCTTTTAAAGATTTGTGTGTTGCTTGGGAATTCTGTTGTTTATATATTGATTACAAGCTATAATCACATTAAGTAAACTGAGAAAGCATGTCACAAACTGGTTTTAGCAATAGCTATATTTTTACGTATTTGTCTTTTGAAAGAGCTGGACTGGATATCTATATTTTACTTAGTAATATCTCAATTTCCTCAATAAGTAAGTCTGTAAATTGAATTTATAGTTTATTTTGTCTTTCCTCCCATCAAATTATATGAATAAGAAATACTGTGGTCTCATAACATAATTTTATTTGCAAGAGAAAGAACATGCAAGTCTGTAAAATAATAGTCAACAGTGACATGGTTAAAATATATATATTGAGCATCTACTGTATGCAGGACACTGCAGGAGTGATAGAAATATATTTAGTCTAATGTCCTTGCTTTCAAGAAGAGCACATTTAAAAAGAGAAGAGGGTACACTTTAGATAGAAATCCATGTTTAGGCAAAACAAATAAAGACCATGTTTTCTTTTCTCCCCCCCCCCATGTTTTCTGATCTATATATCAAAAGTAACTTTGGTGGAATTCAGGGCCTCTGGATTTCAACATTATTAAAGTAATGATGTTAAAAAGAAGTTACACATCTCAAAAGCTCAGGGTTTGAGTGGCAATGGGATGGTGTGCCCAATGCAGACAGGTAGGCAGAGGCCAGATCGTAGAGGGTCTATATCCCTTAAGCAGTGGGTAGTTATTGAAGGGTTTCAAAGCCGGGAGCAATTTTCCAGGCAGAGACAATAAGACTTCAAACTTAGGAACAGTAGTTGGACTGCGGGGGAAGGTCTGAGAGATGGTAATTGTCATAAGCATAATTGTCAAGGCTTGGTCACTGGCTGAAGGTGACTGGTGATAACAGGTTGGCAGGTTTCTAGCTTGGGTGATGAGCTGGATACAATCGTCACCCCCGAAAGGGAGAAACCAAGAGAGAGGCACACATAGAAGAAATGACTACATTTTGGATATGTTGGATGTGAAGTGACTTGGGAGACTTTAAGACAAAATGTCCACTGGGCAATCTGGTCCTTTGGAACTTGGCGGGAGAAATCTTTGCTAGGATTAGAGGCTTCAGATTCATTAAATAAATGAGACACATTAGCATATATGTTGTCATTAAAATCATAAAAGTGGATGAAATTGCACAGGGTACTCAATAAATGAATAAATGTATCAGAGGGGGAGATGAAAAGAGAGACCATTAAGAGGTAGAATGAGTTGCAAGGTAACAGGGGAAGTGCCCGGATAATCTATACTGACTCCATAAATTTCCCTAGAATTATCTTTGGTCGTAGGAACATCGAGCTATGTAACTAAGACAAATACCAACAGAAGTAATGGGTGTAAATTCAGCTTTAGTTGAGAAGTGCATAATTGATTAATTGGAGATAGCTAAACTAGCAATTTCAGAACAGTTACATTTTAGCAGATTGTGAACCCACATTGTTATGCAGCTCATGGATCCACATTATGAATGAAATGTAAGTGTTACCCCGTCAATTTGTTCTCTGAGAAAAGAAAAAAAACACAACATGAAGACTGAGAGGCATTGTTAAATGGGAGTTGACGGCACAAGCCCTAGAGTAGTATCTCTCAACCTTGTTTTTATTATTACCGCCCCCCACAAGGAGATATTTTAGACCTATTTTTCCTAACCAACACCCCCCATCCCATGAAATGTTACTACCATTGACTTACCATATGTCTATTTATGTACTGTGGCTCTTCGGAAGACCGCAGACCAAGGTAATGTCTAAGATTGTCTCACCTCTCCACCCCCAGAATTAATTTTCACCTCTGTTGAGAACGTGGGCTCTGGAGAGCCACACCACCTAGCCCCAAATCTTGGGTATATTGCCTATTTGTTGTGTGATGTTGTGCAAACTATTTAACCTCTGTGCCTGAGTTTTTTGCCTGTAAGATGGAGATGACAATAGTACCTGTCCTCCTAGGAACGCTGTGAGGACATAATCATACATGTGAAGTCCTAGCAAGCCTAGCCTGGAAGCATTGGTCATTGGTCCTTTCCTACTTGATTTACATCTTTCTCTCTTTTTTTGGTCTTCTTGGTCTATTTTCATTTTACCTTGCTATATTGGTTTTTGTGAATGGTCGCGTTGTGTTTAAAAGTTGAGCTGCTTATAATTCAGAGAATACTTTATCATTAATATCATCCATGATAGTTTTTCCTTTCTTTGGCATATAAAAATGAATTGAATTCATAACATTTCATTGAGCAAGTGTTTAATAAAGCCATACTTTAAAAGGGGAAAAAATAATTCTTTTCTCAAAAGCTAAGTCCCAATCTTCAGAGATACCGATTTTATTTTCATGCCTCATATTGTTTTTCTGTTCTAGCCCAATTTTTAGACGCTGACTATTTACAACTCTTTTTTTTTTAAAGCTTTTATTTATTCATTTTACAGAGAGAGAGAATGAGAGAGCTCAAGCAGGGGGAGCGGCAGAGGGAGAGGCAGAAGCAGGCTCCCTGCTGAGCTAGGAGCCTGATGCAGGACTTGATATCAGGACCCTGGGATCACTACCTGAGCCGAAGGCAGGTGCTTAACCGACTGAGCCACCCAGGCACCCCTGATTATTTACAACTCTCATAGAAATGCTTAGTGCTATGTAGCCATTGTTTATTACATATGTGGAAGTTGGTTGTGGATAAAGTGAGCACCTGCCTTTAGAGGTCATGTGTATCCAGCACCACAGAGCATTCCCAGGAAATTTTACAACACGGTAGAGGCTATTAAGCCCCACACACCTGTGAAGGTGGACACTGAGCTGTGAGTTGTTTCATGATCCCCACATCTCTGAGTCGTATCTGTAGGTATGTGATGACTCCAGTTTATCTTAGATTGTCAAACCCTTTGTGTACAGCATAGAACTACGGTCGGCGTTCACTCGCACTTTTGATAGTGAAGAAGCAGGGCACAAATTGCTGAATATAAATTAGAACCAGAAGCATTGATGGAATTTAATCCATTCAAAACATTTATTGAGCACTTATTATGTATGTGTGGAAAGCAGAGGTGAATAAGCTCACATCCCTGAAACTGTGCCTCACATGAGGGAGAAAGGTATGTGTAGAAATAACCGTAATACAAGGTAGGAAGGGATAGATGAGACAACATAATAGATATTACCAGAGGGCTTTGGAGCATCGAGGAAGGAAGCAACATATTTGGCTGAAGAAAAAAAAAACAGGGAAGGCTTTTGGAGGAGGTAGCATTTGAGAAAGGGCATATAGGATTTTGAAGACATTCACTGAAGGGTAGGGAAGAACATTTTAGCCTATGATGAAATATATTCGGTTGGTTTGCAAGGCCCTTGCAAGGGACATAGTCTGGCTTCCACCTTGTATCTGGAGCCTCACCTGAACACACTCCTATCTTCTTTCTGGTCTAGTCAGACACGCTGACCTCTCTCTGTTACAAATACCCTCTCTCCTGCCCTAGGATCTCTACATAAGCCATTCCTTCTGTCCGGAGCACCATTTCCACCATCTGTCCACCTCACTGACTCCTAATTATCCTTCCTATGCCTTCTCAGGGGCCACTTTCTCAGGGAAGCCTTCCCTGACCTCCCTGAAATCCCTCATGTCCTCCAACAACGGCCCTATAGCAGTCATTCATAGAATGGCTTGATGAACATCTATCTGCCCCAACAGATCAAAAGCTCCATGAAGGTACCAACTGTGTGTGTGTTTCATATCTTTTATTACCAGCATCTAGCATGGTGTCCAATACCTATCAGGTGCTTAAAGTTGTTAAATGAATAAATAAATAAATACGAGCCAAGGAAAACAGATGAAAGAGCACAAGATATTTGGAAACTGGTGAAAAATCTGGTTTGACTGAAGAAGTAATCCTCAAAGTTATTTATTTATTTTTTTAAAGATTTTATTTTTTTTAAACGATCTCTCCAGCCAGCGTGGGGCTCGAACTTACAACCCCGAGATCAAGAGTCTCATGTTCTACTGACTGAGCCAGCCAGGCTCCCCAGTAATCCTCAAAGTTATGTTCTGAGACCACGAGGATGAGCAAGTTGTACAGAAGTTTTTTGGTTTTTTTGGTTTTTGGGGGGTAAAATTAAAAAATGGCTGTATTTTCCCAATGCATAAAAAACAGTAGATTTGTGAATAGATTTCTTTACTAAAAATTTTCTCTGATACATATTTCTTAAATATTTGAGGGCAGTTAGGGTGTTTGTTTTTTCCTGCTGGTAAGTAGTGAAGAACAAAATAAATGAAATGTGCAGCAAATAATATTAGAAGAGAAAAGTTAAGAGACCCCTGGGTGGCTCAGTCAGTTAAGCGTCTGCCTTTGGCTCAGGTCATGATCCCATGCATACATTTAACAGTTATATTTTTCATGAGTTAACTTGTTCCTAACTGATATGATACCCTTTCTACTGCAAAGATGTGGAAAGGGTTGGCCAGAATGGAACATTCCTAGGAAAAATGTAAGTTCATAAAATCATCCAGAAATATTATAATTTTGCAACTGTGTAGACAAAATATCTGGGTGATTAGATGATTTTTTCATTTTCTACCCAAAGGTTTTGGAGTTATACACTCCTTCAATAGCCTAATTTCACTGTGGTAACTTTACCTTATGCGTGTACAGTTTGCTTTTGCTAAATATTAATTATCTGAAAGTAATTTGGCATTTACAGATCATAATTACAATACCACTTTCTATCTGTTCAGAGAACTTCACTCTGTTTTTGTATTGTTAACAGAGTTCTGGGGCACCTGAGTGGCGGAATCAGTTAAGCGTCTGACTCTTGAGCTCAGCTCACGTCTTGATCTCAGTGTTGTGCGTTTTGGCCCCTCATTGGGCTCCACACTGGGGGTGGAGCCTACTTAAAAAAAAAATTAAAGAAAAGAGAGAGAGAGTTCCCCAGTTTTCCTGACTATTTTCTTATTTAAGAGCTTCTGTTAAGGCTATATTGTAATTCAAAACTCTAGTTTGTTCTAAAAAATTTTTTGCCCACTTTATTTTCCTAAAGTATTCATTTTATTCTTTTTTCTTCCTCTCTTTTATTTAATCATTAAATTATCTTATTTTATTTGGGCTTATACTAAAATAACCCAATATATTATACTGACCTCACCAAAGCTAGACATATGTACAGCATTTACTTAATTGAACCTTTCTGGCTTGTCTTGTTCTATATTTAAGCTTCCATTATGCAATGCTATTTACTTGATTTATTGGGTTTGGCTTACATGTTTTATAAATTGTGACTGTTGGGAAAATTTTAAAGAGATTGACTTGGCCTGATTGGGGAGTTTTATATTGAGGACTCATTGCCATGAAGTTACATTCGTTTTAAAAAAATCCATTATAATAAGGATCTTGATCTAGGAGTAAATAACACTGGCTTTCAGAAGCTAAGACAAAGGGTTTCTTCCAGGTTTAGATTTTTACCATATTTGAATTTGGTTCAAGTCTCCGCTTTAAACTAAGTCTATGTGATACCAAACACCAGGGTGAGGCGTTGGAAATGCAGTCACCGAGACGTTTCAGATCTGAATGGAGGGCATTATGTGGGCCCTAAATTTAAATGGCTTTCTATGTTGCCCTCTTTCCATCTAGAAGTTTGGGCTCCCGCCTAAATCCTCTTCTGAGGGCTTATCCTCCTTTTCCAAGGCTACCTTTCTTTCAAATAGATAGTGTAATAGTTACCTTGTTAACAAAGTTTAACAGGCATTACTTGTTAAATAATTTAATATCCTTTAATATCCTCTGATGAAAGGGACTAATTCAACATAAAATACTGCTTTTGCTTTTACCTGTGGTTTGAATTCCTAATTTTGTAGGGCTTTTGCTATACTTGGTCCTATATGGCATGCTGCTATGTGCCAAGCACTGTGCTGAGTGCTAGGGAGCCAAAATGAAATTAAACACAATGCCTGCCCTTAAGGAGCTCACAGATACATGATTAAGTAATGGTGACATGCACCAGGGGTAGTGGGGACATTCATGAAGGGGGGGGGGCACACTGCCCAGCCAGTGGAAAGGAGGATCAAGGGAAACTTCAGAGAAGAGGTGGTCCTTGAGCTGAGTCTTACAAGAAATTTGGATCTCAACAGTCAGACAGATGGGGAAGGCATTCCGGGAGAGGAAACAGCACAAATAGAGATGCGGTACCTCATCATTCATGCAACGGTTCAACAAATATTTACTGAGCAAGTTCTATGAGCTGTGAATAGAAGGCATGGCTCTGCCTCAAGAAGGATACTAATGGGAAAGGGGAGACTCAATAAGCAGATAATGTCAATACAATACTGTAAGCATAATAATAGGGGAACTCGCAGGGAAATATGGAGCTCAGAGGAAGGGCTTCCCATCCAGATTCCTTGTCCAGCTTCACTGAAAGCATCAGTCCATTTGGAGACTCTTGCTGCCCTGCTCCAAGGTACAGCCTCCTGGGTCCAGTGTGAGTGAGTTGACTGTTGATTCTGACACTATAATTTGGTTGTCAGGGTTACTGCTCCAAGTGCCTACCCTATGCTCTGTTACTCCCCAGCCCTGGCTCCACTTATCCAGTTGCCCCAGGGGTCCCCACAGGCTTGTGCTCAGACCTTGGAATTAAGACAATGTGTCGAGATAGCAATCTCTTTTTTTTCTTTCAAGACAGCAAACTTGCCAAAGACTCAAAGGCCTGGAAGAGCTATGGAAGACTGGTTGTGTAGCTCACTGCTCTCTCCAAACCAGCAGCAGCATCTCACTTGGAAACCTGTCAGACATGCAACATCTCAGACCCTTTTTCAGATGCACCAATTTTAACAGGATCCCCAGGTAATTAATATTCCCATTAATGTTGAGGGTCACTTGGGTAGTTCACACATTCAGGTACAGTCCATCTAAGCCATTCCAAATGGATGGACGTCTATTTCTAGGGCTGAACATTTACCAACTTTCTTAGGTATCTTAGTCTTCACTTGGATGTTTATATACATGATTCCCTCAAACAACACACTTGAAACCTTTGTTCTAACCTCAGCGGACATGGAAATAGTCATCATTCTTATATATTAACCTTTACATATTTTTTAAGTGCTTGGTTTCCTTAGCTCATAATTAATTTGAAAAATTAATTTGAAATAGCCTTAATTTGCACAAAAAGGGAAATTCCTTGGGTTAGAAAATTTTGCTA
Organism: Ailuropoda melanoleuca; assembly: GCF_002007445.2. NCBI lineage: Eukaryota > Metazoa > Chordata > Mammalia > Carnivora > Ursidae > Ailuropoda > Ailuropoda melanoleuca. Next base: position 43,203,108 of record NC_048226.1, read on the forward strand.
ACTTAAATAGCACATGCCTAAAAATGAAATAGAGGGTCAAGTTTCTCCTTACAGTGTTTATTTTCTTATAATAATGCTTTGTCAACAACAACTACTGACTTCTGTTTTGCACAAAGGGTCCTAGCATGTAGTGGTCCTGACATACTACAGTATTTTCCATTTCCCCTGAAGTCTTTGAGAATTGCTCTAACTAGCCCTTCTGCTGAAGAATGCTTCCAATTTGCCCTACAGGAGGAATGGCTCTCCTTGTACCTCCTCAGAGCCACCGCTATGCCTAGCACAGTGTTACCAGTACGGTGAGGTGGTCAGAGACAGGACCCCAATGGTCCACATTTTAGTATCTCAGAGTACCCCCAAATAAAAGCAGTGGTATTGACTAAGAAGGGGCATTTCTGACTGAACACTCTATGTGGCCCATTCTACAAAAAAGCTTAAAAATTCCTCTTATTTGCAAAAACACAGTAAACGTCGAATTTTAAAACGACATAGAAATATATTATAATAATAGGCATAATATATTTTCTTTATTCTGTAACTTAAAGGAACCACTATCTTTAGACAACAGTGATTTTCTGTACTTCCTGTATATATTTTTGTAACTTCTTCAAGGACATGAACACTCCACATCAGGCAAATTGCCCTGTTGGTAGTTCCTTGAACCCGTCCTACGCAAGCCGACTCTGTACCTTTGGTTTAGAGTTCCTCCTGCCTGGAGGGACAAACCCCTGACTTCCCCATTTTTCTATGTGTACGTTCTTCTTTTAACGTTTAGTTCAAGTCTGAACACCTCCAAGAAATCCTTACTCAATTAACTGAACTCTTGGTAATTCATCATTTTGCTGGTTTCTGTACCTTTCCACTAATTTAGCTCTTAGCCTATGTGATTATGGTTTTGTGAAGGTGCTACTTCTTCAGGCAAAAACTCAATCATTGCTTTCATCGCATCCCCCATGTTGTAGGAAGGATGATGAGGTAAATCTGCTGTGAGGGTCCCGAAAGCTCTTTTTTTCCCACCAAAGAGTTATTCTTTTATGGACAAGACTAAATTTTTTAAAACTTAAGTTTCCAGATTCTGGTTTACTCTCTTATCATTCTTTTAATTTTTATTTTATTATGTTCAGTTAGCCTCAGTTAGTACATCATGTTTTTGTTGTAGTGTTCAACGATTCATCAGTTGCCTATAACACCCAGTTATAGACAGGTGCCCTCCTTAATACCCATCACCCTGTTATCCCATTCCCCCACCCCCTCCCTTCTGTAACCTTCAATTTGGTTCCCAGAGTCCAGAGTCTCTTGTGGTTTGTCTCCCTCTCTGATTTCTTCCCATTCAGTTTTCCCTCCCTTCCCCTATGATCCTCTGTGCTATTTCTTTCTTTCTTTCTTTCTTTCTTTCTTTCTTTCTTTCTTTCTTTCTTTCTTTCTTTTTTTTAAAGATTTTATTTATTTATTCGACAGAGATAGAGACAGCCAGAGAGAGGGGGAACACAAGCAGGGGGAGTGGGAGAGGAAGAAGCAGGCTCATAGCGGAGGAGCCTGATGTGGGGCTCGATCCCACAACGCCGGGATCACGCCCTGAGCCGAAGGCAGACGCTTAACCACTGTGCCACCCAGGCGCCCCTCTTTCTTTCTTTTTTTTTTTAAGATTTTATTTATTTATTCGACAGAGATAGAGACAGCCAGTGAGAGAGGGAACACAAGCAGAGGGAGTGGGAGAGGAAGAAGCAGGCTCATAGCAGAGGAGCCTCGATCCCATAATGCCGGGATCACGCCCTGAGCTGAAGGCAGGCGCTTAATGACTGCGCCACCCAGCCGCCCCTGTGCTATTTCTTATATTCCACATATGAGTGAAACCATATGATAATTGTCTTTCTCTGTTTGACTTAGTTTACTTAGCATAATCCCCTCCAGTTCCATCCATGTCAATGCGAATGGTGGGTATTTATCCTTTCTGATGGCTGAGTAATATTCCATCATATATATGGACCACTTACTCTCTTATCTTTAACATAAACTTCACATTGCCAGATTGATTACTCTGAAGCAAAGTTTTTATCATATTAGTCTCATATTCGAAAGGCTTCCTTATCTTGTAATTACCCAAACTCCAAAGGCCGATTGTAGGGCTGACATTGAAGGCCACAGCATCTGATCAAAGGCACTATCTGGCGTCACTACTCAATGATTCCCCACACAGACTTCTGCTCCAGTTGATAAAATATTTTTCCTGCTTCTTAAGTTTTACATTTCTTGCTTTTCTTTTTTTTTTTAAAGGAAACTCTACACCCAGTGTTGGGCTTGAGCTCATAACCCCAAGATCCAGCGTTGCATAGCCTACCAACTGAGTCAGATGGCACCTCCTGCTTCCTAAATTTAAAATGAGATATTTTGCCTTCACTTTTGCCCTTGCAAGTGAGGCTTTCCCTCTAGTCCTCTGATATGCAAATACTCATCACTCCAAGTTCGGCTCAGGTCTAGGTCTCTTTAAAGTCTTCTCCATGTGTGAGTGATTCTTACTATCCATGCTCTTGTTGTGCTGCTTACATCATTCAGCGTCCAGCATGTAACTAAAATGTAATTTCTTTGAAGGCAGAATCTATCTCATATTCCCTCATTGGGCTTTGAGTCCCTTAAGGACAGGGCCAGTGTTTCAGTCATCTACGGATTTCCAAGGCGTAATACAATTCCTGGTATACAGTAGGTGTTTAATAGATGTTTTGAATGAATGAATGAACTCCTCTAAAGTGACACAAGGCTCAATAAGTGCCCTTCTCTGAGTAGGCTTAAGTTGAAAGGAAGAGAAAATGTTACAAAAGTGTATCTTATAACCTGAGACTAGGCAAAGGGATCTCTGTTGTCAGACAGTCTACCCTGGCCCCAGTGGATCTTTCTACTATGCATAATTTTTAGCAATGTTGAGCAATTGCCCCAGCTCACCACACCTGTGGGTTAGCTCTGCTCTATTCTTCTTTCCATCCGGCACAGTGCCTGGCAATGTGTTAACATCGTAATGGGTGCTTATACATATTTGAATGAAGAGCAGATATTGAATTATGAGTAAATAGTCCAGCAAGTTGCTCTTGAGATGTATAGTACTATATTTTTATTGCTAAAAGAATAATATATATCTTGCCTGAGGCTGTGAACACCTGATCCTAATGTGACAAAATTGCACAGAACTAAGCACGCACACCCACAGACACACGAGTACACGTGAAACTGAATGCGGTTGCTGGCGTGTATCAGTGTTAATTTCCTGGTTGTGATATTGTACCATAATTATGCAAGAAGCTGCCCGGGAGTAAAATTGGGCAATGGGTACGTGTATTATTTCTCACAACACTTTGAGACTTTACCGTGATCTCCAAAAGTCTTTAAAAACATAGCAATTTCTCTGAACCTGGAGCTGTTTTAGGAGTTCATTAGACAAAATATATAATGCAGATCTTGAAACAGCTCACTCTATGTGTGTAAGTCATGAATGCTATTTTGAATTCTGAAGGGGAACCTCAGCATTTGGCTTTGCCATTCAAAATCACGGCCAACTGGTGGACCTCATCTTGATAGCCTACCTTTTAAATGTGCAGTTTCGGGTTTTATTCATTTTGTTCACTTATTAGTGTCCACTAGCTTTGCTAACAACTTCGGTAAATGTTTCTACTACTTAAGAGATTTTGTGTGAGACGTTGAATGCTGTATTATGCGAGCTCTCTATAAATACTGTTTAAAATTATATGGCAAAGACTTTCAATTTACATCCTGCCAACTGTTTTACCACACTTTTTTTCTTGCCTGTTTGCCTGCTATGTTATCCTCTATAATGAGTGAGTTACAGTAATTGTAGCTGGAAAAATCATCATGCAAGGGGGGAAAAAAAAGCTCAAAACCTGCCTTATTTTTAAATCAGTAAAGCTTCTGTCATTTTTTGGCTGCCTTACAGCTTCACAGAGAAGTCAAAGAGCCCGTGGAGTAAATGCCACGTGGGGAGAGCCTCTGTTGAAGCATAAATTAACTGTATTTCATTTTCCCCTTAATAAAGAATTTCAGTTTTTCCACAGTTAACTGTATAATCAATTTGCTCCCCTGCTGGTTTGCTAACTTGCTGTTGGCTTTACTTCAATAATATTGAGCCGAGCCTGGAACGAGAGAAAGAGGAGGAGCTGATCTCCCTGAGAATACTCCGCTGTGACAGAACATAGTTTCTCCTTCTGGAATGTGGCTGGGCCTTGTCTCCTTAAAGAGCCTACACGCGTTGCCCCTAGACCCCACGCCCCTCACCCTGATCTTCCAGTTCTCTCTCATAATACGTGGTATCTTCATAGAGCTGGTTCAGTCAGGTTTTGGTGACAGGACGATTTTAAAGTTTTTAAATCCTCCGTTTTCTGCAGCCTTGGGCTTTCCATCCTCTGAGTGCCTCTGGAAGTCTTTGTGTTTTATTTTATTATTTTAAAAGTCACTTAACTGTGCACGAATCGAGAGTGCTAAGTCAGAAAGGATTTCAAGTCAAGTTGCTTCTGCGAGTAACGCCACACAACTTTATATCAGACCGTGCGGGGCAATCAGCACTTTAATTGTAAGATTATCCTCCTGGAAGGGCTGAAGAGAGCGCAGAAAAAATCCATTCTATCCCAACTGCTGATTTTGTTCTTCCTGCCCTTCCCATGCCTAGAAATTATACCCTATAGTATGGGTTTGTTCACTAACTTACTTGTAATTCCACATTTTTTTCCCAGCGCTCTGGATTACAAGACACAAGTTAAACATACAAGATAAACAAATATTATCTTTAGTCACAGAATCGCCAGACAAAAAGCCCTTCAGAGCAGGCGGTCTCCACCCCTCCACATTGCTATTTCTGCTCCTCAGTCCTAAAGCAGCACTTCCATGCGAGGGCAGGACACTTGGTGGAATTGGGAGAAGCAGTTATGCACCAGACTCCAACTGCCAGCAAACCCCTTTATCCGCTTCAGGCCTGGGCCCTAAAATTTGATTCGTTTCTCAGATAGCGTCATACGCACATTTACCCCTCAGGTGCCTTCCAGAGGGCTGTGGAAGAGTGTAGGATTACAACAACTTCTTGATTCTTGGTCCAGAGGGACACGCAGAACTTCCCACTCTCATCATTGGGTACTTTCCTTACGTTGATAGTTTTCTCTAGGAAAGTTTTGCTATAGTTCTGGACTATAATTCTCACTCCTGGTTCATCATTACATAATGATTTGGGATGAAGTTCTAATTAATCTAATCCTATTGTAAATCTCTGTGTGTTTTTTTTTCTTTCTCCCTGCCTTTCCCCAGACGGTCCCCAGAAGTATTCTAATTAACCGAATGAGTTCCTCCAGTTCACTCAGTTTTTCCATCTGAAGGGAAAGTCCATTGAAATTGATTTTTCTGAAAGAAATGATTCTTTTTCTGCAAGCTTTTTGAGAAGGGGTAAAGAGAAATAAAGGGATGAAAAATATATGCCATTTAATACAACCTCTGCCCCTCTGGAATCTTCAAGGTTTGATATACACCCTGACCTATGCCTCAAAGGCAATGAAACATTCATTACTGTCCTGCCATCTGAACAGAACTCTAAGGCTGCTAAGCAATGCTAGGCTTCCTGAAATTTTTTTCAGTGAATTGGCCCAATCAAAAATTAAGCTGAACTGGCTTGAAATCAGGGCAATATTGGAAATTCAAACACACTACAGTGATGGCGGTTCATTCCGGTTTTACAGGCTCCACAAGAAAATTAATATGAAGATCATTCTGATTGAATTTCTCTTTAGTCATCTTTGAGAATTATTTTTTGAAAAAAATACATAATTAAGAATGATTTATTTGAAGAAACCAATCCAACAGACGCATTGTCACCAAAACAGGATGTTCCGGTTAAAGCCATTCGAACTGCCATTTCTCCTCATGATCTCAGCCAGATGAGGAGCACAGTCAGTCTCATCAAGGCTCAGAACAGCTGGATTGGGGCAAAAAAAAGCACATTGAAGACAGTGTTTGACTGCTTTGGGACAAGCCATGACAAGCCTAGGCAATAATTTGAGAGAAACTTTTCCAAAATGTCATGTACCAAGCTCTTAATTTAGAAAGCAGTAGGGATCGTGTCCAGTCAAATAATGGCGGCCACACCCATTGTGCCCAGTCAGATAACCATCCAAGAGATTTATGGTGTGACTCACTTGGAATCCACCAAAAAGATGTTGCACAAATGTTTTCTTTGAGGCTGAAGTTTTTTATCTTCTAATCCCTGGTTGCGAGTGTATCTCTGTTCCCACTACCATTTTTCTTCTCAGCGCTTGCTGAAACGGTCACCACGTCTTTGGTGTGTTAATTCAGTATTACTGATCTTTGATAATCTTTCTTATTTTCATTCTTAATCACATCACTTGGTTAAAAAGACTCTGCAAGGGCATATTTGTTATTTCGGATAGACATTTTTTCTTCAAGTTTATAGAAAGCCTGCTACAAAGGGATAAGATGAAGGCTAATGCTACAGCCCTTTCTACTTGCCCTCAAGACAATGAGAGAACGGAGGAGCTCATTTATGAAAGCAACAAGTTTTAGTGGTCTGTGTAGGGCAGGTAGTTATGGATATCTTGCTTCTGTGAGAAAGCTGGTGTTTTAAAAAGAATGTCTTTTGGGGTGCCTGGGTGGCTCAGTCGGTTGAGTGCAGGACTCTTGGTTTCAGTTCAGGTCACGATCTCGGGGTCATCGATGGAGCCCTGTGTTAGGCTCTGTGCTCAGCAGAGTCTGCTTGAGGTTCAATCTCTCTCTCTCCCCCTGACCCTTCCCCACCTCAAATATAAGTCTTAAAAAAAAAAAAAAAGAATGTCTCTGGATAACTGCTTAAAAGTAAAAAATTGCTCTTTCTTTAGCATGTCTATGCTGAACACAGATACACACACTCACTCACCACGCTCCCCATAAACAATCAAAACAGAACAGAAAATCAGAGTGAACAAAGTGAAGGCAAAACTGAAAGAGGTAAGAAGACTAAAGTTAAAATTTATTGTACTGCACTCCAGGGTTGGTTTTTTTCCCCCCTGCTCTGTGATCAGAAGCATTCAGTGTAACAACTGGCAAAGACAGAAATCAGAATAATGATGAACAAAGAAATTGCAAGAAAAAGTATATGAAGTTTTTGAAATGAGAGAAAAACTACCATTTTCTCTTTTTCCTTTGGTATTAAACTCATGGTATCACGCACATACACACACACCACTTACACTGTATAACTTAGAAAAAATTAAATTAAAAAGAAACGTCCCTTGGTTCCACCTTTACGTGCATACAGAAAACGATGTACTTAAGTACTGTGGTGATACAAAAAAGCAGATTTATCATACGATGAGATAGGTTGCTTGACATTTTAAAATTAAAAATAGATTTCCCCAATAGATCAGTTTATTCATTGAGCGAAACTGAGAATTTACCAAGGCCATGGCCATTATCAAAAATCTCATCTCCAGGGGCGCCTGGGTGGCTCAGTCGCTTAAGTGTCTGCCTTCTGCTCAGGTCATGATCCCGGGGTCCTGGGATCCAGCCCCACTTCAGGAGTCTGCTTCTCCCTCTGCCCCCCCGCCCCCCGCCCCCAGGCTCATGCTCACTCTCTGGCTCTCTATCAAATAAATAAATAAATAAATAAATCTAGAAAAACCCCACAAAAAAAAAAATTCTTACCTCTACCCAAGTAATTGTAAGAGGAAACACGGTGAAATGGAAGCATGTACTCCCTATTTACTCATTTATTAATTTTTTTCATTTATTAATAATTTAACAAATATTTGGGGTTTTTTAAAGATTTTATTTATTTATTTGACAGATAGAGAGACAGCCAGTGAGAGAGGGAACACAAGCAGGGGGAGTGGGAGAGGAAGAAGCAGGCTCCCGGTGGAGGAGCCTGATGTGGGGCTTGATCCCATAACGCCGGGATCACGCCCTGAGCCGAAGGCAGACGCTTAACGACTGTGCCACCCAGGCTCCCCTTAACAAATATTTGTTAAGCACCTACTAAAGTATGGGGTACTATGAGGGATTGTATCAGTTAGGGTCCCAAAATGAAACAGATGGCACATTCAAATTAGGAATAATCTGAGGGAGTTTATTTACAAGAGGGCTTAATTGCAAAGGTCTGGGTGGACAGGGATTGTGCGGGAACCCAAGGCTAACATCCGTACAACTGTTACTACCCCTAGGTCCTGAAGGGATAAGGTGAAAGGAGGGTCAAGGAGCCCAGCCGAGAGAGGGTTGCAAGGAGCTCAGGACCTCACAGGAAAGGAGCCAGGAGAACTGGTATCCTGATCTCTCTCTCCTTCCTCCCTCCAGTCTCCATCCAGGGCTCCCCACCGACTAACTCAGCAGAATCTAGAGCTCAGAGCTGATTAACAGAACCCCAACAGGACAGCCACCAGGAGGCGAGAGCAGAGGGGAGCAGCGTGGAAAGAAGATGTGGCTGGATGGATGGAAGACCCTGGCACGGGCACAGACAAGAGAATAAGAAAGCGCCTGTCCTCACAGAGCTTACTTTCTTATTAGAAGGTGGCTGTGTTCACATGTAACGATGAGACCCTTAAGTGCCATTAGGCAAGTACAAAGCCAGGGCTAATGTCCAGCGGGGCCAGTATGAAGTGCAATGAGTAGCAACAGCATTAAGTCAAAGTACTCTGAACAGCTGCTATATTTCTTCAAGAGTAGCCTTTTAATACAATCCTAAGCAGGGTGGTAGAATAATATATACGTTCATCATTTTTAGAGACCTTGCTCCTTATGGGGTGATAATTTAAGAAGCTGGAAAAGGGAGACCAGAACCATTGTGTGAAACACATACCCTATTTTCTTTTCTTTTCTTTTTAAAATTTTATTTCTTTATTTGACAGGGAGAGAGAGAGAGAGAGCAGCAGCAGCAGAGGGAGAGGGAGAAGCAGACTCCCTGCTGAGCAGGGAGCCCAACTCGGGACTTGATCCCAGGACCCTGAGATCATGACCTGAGCCAAAGGCAGATGCTTAACCGACTGAACCACCCAGGCGCCCACACATGCCCTATTTTCCATTCTTTCTCTTACCATAGGAGCATACGACCCTTTAGCACGTCTTACACATATACTATGTTCCCTTGGTAAATCCTTTTAATAATACAATTTCTCTTGATCTCAGTGCTCCCCAGCCTTCAAGGCTGGAAGTTCTCTTAGTACTCTAATACTAATTTCTTCCTTATTAGTTAATCCTTACTTTATTAGTTATTTGTTTATGCATATGTTTTTCCGGTGCTTTCATCTTGACCTTAAGTTGCTTAAAGGCTTATGAATTCTTAAATATTTCTTTAGATTCCTTTCCACAGTATCTAGCAATATAAGTAGTGCAGGGAGAGTATGTAGTTTGATTAATTGTATTTGATTATTTGGATAGGTAAATTGTCCCATTGAAAGTAACAAAACGTTTATTCTTCAACCTGCGGGATCAAGGTCCTCAGCAGGTGGCTTGAGCATGTATCCTGTTTTGCCTGGGCCCGTGTCAGAGTAAGCCTATATTATCTGAATAAGTATTAACAGCTCTCTCCCTTCATTTATGAATGTATCCTGAAGAAAGTTTTTGTAAGTCCTATACCAGGTAAAGGTCTGGTGTCTGTTATTCACAAAGAACTATTACGACTCAACAGCAGAAAGACAAATAATTTAAAAATGGGCAAAGGACTCGAATAGACTTTTCTTCAAAGAAGATATCCAAACGGCCAATAAGCGCATGAAAATATGCTCAACACCACTAATCATTAGGGAAACACAAATAAAAAAAACACAGTGAAATACCCTGTCGCATCCACAAAGATGGCTGTTATCCAAAAAGAAAGATAAAAAAAGAAAGAAAAATAGTAAGTGTGGTGAGGATATGGAGAAATTGGTACCGTCAGAAATTGCCAGTGCAGATGTAAAGTGGTGCTGTCACTGTGGAAAATGGGGTGCTGGTTCCTCCAAAAGTTACATATGAATTCTCATACGAGCCAGGAATGCCACTTAGCTATATAATCAAGAGAAATGCAAACAGATACCCACACACAAAAACTTGTACGTGGATGTCCGCAGCTGCATTATTCATAGTAATTGGAAGGTAGGACCAAACCCAGTGCCCATCAGCTAATGCCTGGAGAGACAAAGGTGGCTCAGCCATACGATGGAGTAGGACTCAGTCATGAAAAGAAAGGAAGCACTGATGCATGCCCTCACAGGAATGAACCTTGAAAATATTATGTTAAGTGACTGAAGTCAAAAGGCCAAAGATTATGTGATTCTAGTTAGATGAAATGTCCCGAATAGGCGAATCCATAGAGACCAAAAGTGGATGGATGAGTGGCTGCTCGGGCTTGGGAGAGAGAGGAATGAGGAGTGACTGCTGACTGTGTGTGGCATGCCCTTTAGGGGAGATAAAAATGTTTTGGGACGAGACAGAGGTGATGGTTGCACAACCCAGAAGATACTAAGAACCACTGAATTGTACAGTTTAAAATGGTGAATGTTATGTGAATTAAATCTCAATTTTAAAAATTGCAAAAAAACTGTAACAAAACAAAATCTCAATGTGTCCTGGTTTGGACAATTCACTATACAATCACCCTATTCATAGGGCAATTACTAGGGAGTAAATGGAAGAAAATAAAGATTACAAAGATGGCAAGGACCTGGGAGCTGAGACTAGAAGGAAGGTCTTTTTCCAAGATCCAATTCTCTAGGAGATAGACAGCATTACAGGTACAAAGGTTCGATTTTTTTATTTTCAATCTGTTGTCATTCAGGACCAAGGTCCGGCTGAAATTTTAGAAAGTCTCTTGAAGAGTAAGGGTTAATATTCCTTAGTACAGAAGGTGGCCTACCTAACAGACTTTTCACTTAGAACTTTCAGATAGAGGACCAAGACCAGAGGCTTATTAGCCTCAGGTTAACTGAGCAGAGGGCTGGGAGCTTGGGAACTTCAAGGCTAGGCAGGGCCAAAGTGCTGCTGTTGACACTTTTGTATCGAGCCCCCACTAACACCTTGGGTCTTCTGGCATATTCCGATGAGCCCAGGGCCAGGGTCAGTGGCAGGTACACCGCAAGGAAGGCCCTACACGCTGCCCTTGCAGAGATGTCCGGGGCAGGGGTTGCCTCCGTCTTCACACGTGCCATGAAACTGAAACCAATACATTCTGCACAGGGCAGACTGATAGAAGGAATGTGTGTTAACCCGGGTCTAGAGCTAAAAAGATGAACTCACATTCCCTTTTAGGGGAAATGCATTTGAGAACTGTGAGTTTATAAGCCTAGACTGTCTGTAAGTAGAAGGCTGTATGGAATCTACTCCCTTCCTTTATTTTAACTCAGGTGTTGTGTGAGAGGTTTCCTGATTAAATAACATGCCCGGAAATCTCCACAAGGCTCTCTCAGATGGGCATCGCCTCTGCCTCAGTTGGCCACACCACTGTCTTGCCTCTTCCTTCTAGTCTCTTCTCCCTGGACTTTCGTCAAGGACTTTCTCAAGACTTAGCCATATGAAGAGCACACAGGGATAAACCTGGGTATCTGCCCTCCAAAACATTACAATCAAGTTGAAGAGACAAATGAAATACACAGAAAATGCTAAATAATATTATGCTTTAAATAACACATGAGTGTGTCATCAAGTAATAGATGATGAAATTCTAAATGAGTGGCTTAGGAATAAGTACTATGAGTTTAGGAGGGTGAGATCACCTTGGGTAAAAAAGATTGAGGATAGTTCGTGTTCCATTTAAAGTAACCCTCAGGGCGCCTGGGTGGCTCAGTTGGTTAAGCGTCTGCCTTCTGCTCAGGTCATGATCTCAGGGTCCTGGGATCCGGCCCCACCTCAGGCTCCCTGCTCAGCGTGGAGTCTGCTTCTCACTCTCCCTCTGCCCCTCCCCCCACTTGTGCTCTCCCTCCTCTCTCTCTCTCAAATAAATAAATAAAACATTAAAAAAAAATAAAGTAACTCCCATGTTGAAGAACTCTTAAGGATTTTCCACTGACAATTGAAATATGTTGCCCATTGACCAGGATTTGAAAATAGTTTTGTTTCATATAATTGTAATCAGATTTGATGTGTACTGTAAAATTCTAATACAGTCTTCCTTCCTAACTCCAAATTGGATAGCCTCTTAGCATTTGTGGTAACAGGATTTGACCTATAATACATTGTGTTTATATAATACCCTATATTTAGCATCAAATGGAAAAGTTTTCCAATAATGAGGTTTTGGAACACAGTCAATTCATAGGAATCAAGTCATGTTCATGACAGCTCAGCAGCTCTGAACTGTTCTTGAGAAGAGAGTGAGTGACAGGTTGCAAAACTAGCAATTGTGCAAAGAACAGAGCTGCTCCCTCCATCAAAACTTCACTGGAAACTTTCCTTCTAACGGACTGTTTGGTCGTTTGACCTTTCTCTGGGGAAACTCTCCTTAGTGTCCCCCACCCTCCCACCCTCGTCCCCTTAAAAACCTTTTGTTCTATCTCAAAGGTAGTTCTAGACCGTCAGCGAAATTATCTTGGAACGTCGGCAGGCTCCAATTTTTAGCTTGACAATTACTTCAATGAAGCATGTTTTTTTCTTTCCTTTCTGAAAAACCAAACCAATCCACAACAAAACAAATTTACCAAAAATACCACCATCCCTGCCAATAACAAACATACCCCTCCCCCCATAGCAATAACAACGAAAACATTCCACAAGACAGAACTGCCTGGCTGACCTCACTTTGCAAAGATTTTAGGGACATGCTTGGTGAGCTTTCCACGCTGAGAGTGTTCTGGCACAAAGAAATGAGAAGTTTTCCTGTTTCAGGTGTGGTTTTAGGAACAGAATTTTCCATACTGGAGTAGATCATTTTTCCATCAAGGCCAATATCCTGCTTAGCTGACATGAAGTTAATGATGGTGAAATGCTTTGAAAACATAAATACCACATCCATGTGAGCAGTAATGAGCCTGCATACTAGTGACTTTATGGCCCTAAGCCCTGGTTCCTGGAAAGAACCTTAAATGCATAGAAGAGACAAAGTATTTAAAGATTCACTTCTTGCTTTTCTTCACATTTTATGTGTCTTGAGGAAATAAATAGTTTTGTTTTGTTTTTTCAAACTTGGAAGTGTTCCAGGTAAGGGTGTTTCCAGAACCAGTGAAGCATGTGTTTTGGGATCTTCTTTACAATATGGAAGTGTTTCTTGGGTCTGGCTGTGAAGAACTGAGTTAAGCAGGTTGCATGCAACTACAGGGCTCGCTGCCTAGAAATGATTATTTTAATTCTTTCTTCTCTCCTATTGGACGGGGAATAGGAGGGACGGATGCTCTCCCAAATAGTATTTCTAAAGCTGTCTAGCTTTAAATGTGCTCAGAGAGAGGGAACCATTTTAGTTCAGATCTGTTTACCTGGTGTTTTTTCAGGTGAGTTCAGTTTATTTTCCGCCTATGGGAAGGACTTTAAAATAAAGAGTATAGTTTAAGTGTTGTTTTTTGAACAGCTTCTTAGATTATCAACAACTGAAGAGTGTACGGGATTCATCCGTGAATTAGGATTGCTTTGCTCTCTACAAAGGCTGAAAAACAAGGGAATTTTTTCTACACCCAACAGACTCCCTTGTTCTTTTTGTTACTTTTAAAAAGGGATCTCAGATTTTCCATTTCACAAGTTTCCGGGTAAATTTACCATTTGGTCTTTATTTAATGTGGACCTGTTTAGATCGTGTCAATAACACTTGCTTTCTCCAACATTTCAGAACAATTAAGATTCTGATGCTTTAGGAGCTTATCTTTTTTTTTAGGCTTCTGAGCATCTATCTAGATTATATCTAATTTTTGTAAGCATTATTAAATGGCAGACTTATAAATATATAAATATAAAAAAGGCGCTAGACTAATACTTTGTATTTATATCTAGTTTTGATCTCAAATACCCCAAAGCACTCTGCATACAAATATTGAGTCTAGTTTATCGATGAAGAAACTGAGGGACTAGAACAGCCACAGTAGCGCCGTGTAGCGAAAACAGGCCCTTAGCTGGAAATAGACACTGTTTTTTGAGATTTGAATGTACCATCATAGGCCTGGCATTTAGCCTCCCTGGGCTTCAGTCTCTCCACCTATACAACGAGGGATGTGGATTGGATATACTGAGGACACTACCCTTCTACACGTCTAGACTTGGGGGAACTTTTCAACAGCATGAAAATGCATAAAAGCCAAATTTAATTTGTCAGCCCTAGAGAAGGGGCCTGGGACAGAAGGTAGAAGGGCAGTGGAAGTGTTGGCTTCACGAGTAGGCCTTGCTCTGGTTGAGCGCTGGACCTTGCTGGGAATCGTGGCAGGTGATCTGAGCTTGCATGTATATGTGTAGGCAGGCATAGACTGGGATGTATGCAGAACAGAAAGTTCCAGTCAAGGGGCATCTGGGTGGCTCAGTTGGTTAAGCAACTGCCTTCAGCTCAGGTCATGATCTCAGGGTCCTGGGATCCAGCCCTGTGTTGGGCTCTCTGCTCAGCATGGAGTCTGCTTCTCCCTCTGCCTGCCCCTCCCCCCGGCTTGTTCTTGCTCTCCCTTTCTCAAATAAATAAATAAAATCTTAAAAAAAAAAAAAAACAACCAAAAACCAAACAGTTCTAGTTGATTCAGTGAGGGGGGAAAAAGAAAACCAGTCAGGCCCATTGTTTCCAGCCATGTATGCCTAGTAATCACTAGATTCCCAGAGCTTTCATATCTTTGTGAACTTACTTTGGACTTGTTTTTCTAAAACCAGCATAACCTGCTGGGATGTAGGTTCGTAGCCCTAATTGTACATACACAGTGCCAAGCAATAAATTAAACTTCCTTAGCTTCCTAATGAACGGATCCTGACAAATGGCACAATTAAAACTTTTGCTGGTTATAAAAGCAATGTCGGTTTTACTGAAGCACATTAGAAAAAGTTTTTAGAAACTAAAAGTGAAATAAGGATCGGCAATAATCCTGCCATCCAGAGAATGAATGCTCACTCTAAACCTTTCCGTATGTTTCCCTCTGAATTCCTTCCGACGGGCATACATACGATTTTTGTTTTCAAGACCGGGATCACATTGTATACATGGCTTTAAACCTCTCTTTTTTCCTACTAAGGAGATACTGGGAGCTCTTCACATCACAAACAGACTTAGCTAGAAAGCTGGTATTTAATTCTGATGCCAAACATCTGGACGAAATGTAAAAAGTCTGTCAATTATCTAGATATTTTCAAATACCCAGATGTTTGGCATCGTATCGACAAAACATTAAAATCCTTGACCAAAATTTGCAGCTTTTGCACAGATGTCTGGCATTATGTAGGCAAACTCTCTCTGAACTGACTGGACCTCTTGGCAGAAGAGAGCACTTATTACACGCGTTAGGTCAAGTGTTTCAAAGTTTAGCTTGTGTGCACATGGGTCACTTTTTCATTGTTTCATAATGGATCAGCGGTGCGAAGAAAATACACATCTTAGGAACCCTTCATCTAGTTCGGTAAAAGTCTGCTAACTACGTTTTTAGTCATTTCTCAGCTGATTTGACTGTTTGTTCACCCCAAGAGCTTAGCATAAAGTTGTTGCTTCATCCCGGTCTTGGTCTTGGGGATTTGTCCCCTACTTGGGGGTTTTGTTTTGTCTTTTTGCTCTGATTAAGAAAGTTCATTCTGGCTGCTAATTTTATTAACAGATTGCTCTGAATATTTAAAAGTCATGTAAACACACCAATATCCCTGACAACAGTCCTGCTTAAAATACATTAAGATTTTTTCTAAAAGAGGTTTTTATGATTTCCTAATTATCTTGTTCCTTGGGTCACAGTCCTCCTAGCTCTGTGTTATATATTTTCGTATGTACGTCCTTTTTCGATTCCTGAAGGCATCATTTATAAACATTCCATGAAGTTCACTGTTATCTTCAGTTGTGCCACACCAAATTACGTAGTTGAAAACATATTTGTAATTATCTCTGATACTATATCCTTAATATATTTTTCTACTTCTCGACATTCTCAAGTGTAGTTGTCTTTCATTTCCATCCTATCTGATTTTCTCTTTGTTAGTGTTACTGTGATTATGTCTGCTCCATATCTATTAGTGTAAAAACATCTCTACTTCTAGTTGCTAAAATGAGGGAAAAAAGAGAATCTATCCAAGTTATGCCAAACAGAGCTATGTACTGAATAATTCAATGCGTGAGTCAATTAGTAATGGGAACAAAGTTCCTATCTTGCCTCTCACCCACACAACGCTGTTTAGCTTGTCCTCTACGATCTCCTCCTGGCTCTCTTGCCGACTTGCTCGGTTGCCGTAGGCAGGGCATTAGCTGGGGCTTTGCCTCAGGTTCTTCATCCTTCATCCATAAGAATATGAGACATTCCCGGGGCGCCTGCGTGGCACAGAGGTTAAGCATCTGCCTTCGGCTCAAGGTGTGATGCCGGCATTATGGGATCGAGCCCCACATCAGGCTCCTCCGCTATGAGCCTGCTTCTTCCTCTCCCACTCCCCCTGCTTGTGTTCCCTCTCTCGCTGGCTGCCTCTCTCTCTCTGTTAAATAAATAAATAAAATCTTTAAAAAAAAAAAGAATATGAGACATTCCCATGTTAGTATGTCTTGTGAAATAATTTGTAAAGGTTCTTTGACATCGTAAATATTAAATGCTGTTACGGCTGAGTAACTTGATTTATTTGAAGGAATTGCACTGACAAACCAGGTGGATAGGTTTTTGATTTTTTTTCAAAGATTTTACTGTTTGAAGTAATCTCTACTCTCCCAGTGTGTGAATCGAACTCACAACCCTGAGACCAAGGGTCGCATGCTTTACTGACTGAGTCAGCCAGGAGCCCTGTTTTAGATTTTTTTTTAAAAATATTTATTTCATTTCTTTGAGAGAGAGGGACAGAGAGAGAATCTCAAGCATATTTCCTGCTGAGCACAGAGACTGATGCGGGGCTTTGTCTCACCACTCATGAGATCATGACCTGAGCCGAGATCGAGAGCCAGATGCTTAACCGACTGAGCCAGCCAGGAGCCCCCCTGCAGTTTTTGATTAAAAAAAAATACTTAAATCACCCCACATTTGAGGACTGACTCTTTGTTTCTTGCAAGGAGGGTAATTGCCTCATTTTCAGTTTTAGTATCTGGGTCTATGTGTGTTTTGCTATCATGAATATTTTCTTCAGATATATTAAGAGTCATATGTTTGGTGTTCTTGCCCAATTGCAATTTACTTATAATTTTATATTCTAGGTGCTTTTCTGGGATCTGAACAGGTCTAAGTAAAGCAGTCACTAATGAGGTGATATGCCACTGCTATTCTGGGATGATATCTTCACATGATTGCTATGTTTCTTATGACAGCAAACCTTTGGATAGAAATGAGAAATTACAGTTACTTAGCTAGACACTTGAGAGTCTCTAGGTGTTTGCCTTCTCTTCATCCCAAGTACTACAGTGCTGAGCTATAAAAACAGTACCCTTAGAGTTCTGATCTAGTGTCCTACAGATGTAGATTTCTACCTGGCTACATAGGTTGTATATATTAATAAGCAGAAAGATATACATGTGGCCATACATACAAAAATTATTGAAAGAAATCATGGTTTCAGTTTAAGCATTTATTTGCAGTTGATGATTAAACTCAGTCGCTAATTGGTTGCTTTAAGGTTAAGTAGTTGTTTGACAGCCTTCAACTCTTCTTCCTTATTATTGGTGTAAGAGTATATCTGGGTGCGCATATTCCTATGCAGCTGAATTTTAGGGACTATTTTCGGATACCTTCCACTGGTAAGAAAGGTCAGACTCCCCTGTTTCTCTCATATCCCTCATCCAATCCATCAGCAAGTCCTGTGGCACTACCTTCAAAATATATTCTGAATCTAACCACTTCTCCCCATTTCTAGGACCTCTACCTTGGCCTAGGCAACTGTCATCACTTGCTGGGACTATATCAATAGTCTCTGGCCTGGTCTCCGTCTTTCCAGTCTTTTGTCCCATAGGATCTCTTCCCTCCACTGATGCCAGAATGGTCTTTTAAAAATGTAGCCTGGACCCTGTTACTTTTCTGCTCCAAAGTCCCCAAAGCTTTCCAAAACATTCCAAATACAAGCTGACATATAAACCCCTGCATAATCTAGATTCCGCTTCTCACTCTTCCTGCCTCTCTCCAGACACACAGGCCTTTCACTATTCCTTGCATATATGAAGGCAGCTTGCATCTCAGGTCTTCTGTGCTCACTGCATTGTCCGCGTGGAAGCGTCCTGCCTTGTAGAGTCATGTTATGTCAGGTTCAGTGTTGCCTCCTCAGAGAAACCTTCGTGTGCCGTGTTCTCTAAATTCGGTTGCTGGCCCCTTGTCGTTCTCAAAACCCTTTACCTGCTTAATCTTTCTCCGCGGTCCTCTTCACGATCCTAATTTATATTAGCTATACTTCAGTTTATACTTTGCTATCTCTCTCAGCTACCAGCATATCATCTTCATGAGAGAAGGAACTTGGTTTGTCTTATGCATTGATGTATCCTGGCACCTAATTTGGTCTTTTACGCGGTACACGCGCAGTAAATATCTTCTTGCTGAAGAAATGACCTAGGATTGACTTTGGACTTTGGTTCTCCAGATTTAGATCATTCTATTCCACAGCTCTGAGCTTGCAAAATTGTATTTCTTGGAGGCATGAGTATCAGCAAATAATGTTTCCTAGACAGTTGATCTAAAGAAGTCTAGGTAGTAGGTGGAGATAGTTGAGTCAGATCATCACCAGTTGATCAATTACCTAACTTGTGTTTTCAGCTGTGGTGGTAATTTCTGCCAGGCAACCCAGACATGTGTCCTGTTGGCTTACAGCATGACTGGGGTCAGATATGCCATCCTCACATGCCGTCTGGGGAATGGGACTTACACACTCACTCTGTGTGATTTCAGGGTCAGTTTTCTTTCTCATCTTGGCTCACCTCACAAACCATTGAATATTCTGACGCCATGATCATTTCCTATGTTGTTAAGAGCATTCTCTTTTCTCATATTATTAAAGATAAAAAAGACAAAAGTTGATCTGAAATGCCCAGCCACTGGAGCAGAACCCTCGTATGAATACTTGTGGTTAGTCCCATAACAAGTACGTGTTAAATTCTTTCCAAGTGTCAGATTGTGTGATGAGCACTAAGAAAAAGCAAAAACACAACAGACCTTTTGTTTGTATCACACTTTTTTAGAGCTTTCACAGATATTCTTTATTATTGTTATTATTACTAATACTACTATGTAAACCCTACCATCAACGTGGGCTCAAACTCCCGACCCGAGGGTCACATGATCTACTGACTGAGCCAGCCAGGCACCCCTATATATTCTTATTTATTTCATTGATAGTCTCTGCTCTCAAGAAGTTTATAATCTATTTGTGGCTTTAGAAGTATAAAATAATTAGAGACTAATGTGAAAGTATACAGTTAAAGGCTAAATTGCTTGGTTGGAATAGATATTATAGGAATTGAGGGCTGGTCAGGCTTGGACTGGACTGGACCTTTCACAGAAGTTTCCAGAGAGAACTTAAGGTTGAGCCAAAGCTTTGTCTGACTTCCTCACTGGATCATTGCTTATCTTAATATAAGACGTATTTCATGCTCCCAAAGATCCTATAAGTGAGTAGAAAGGTTAAAAAAGTAACATTTTAAAAAAGCTGAATTTGGTACTAATATAAGAATGATATAAGCAAAACAGAACGGGACATCAGAGGAAAAAGTGTTAGCTTCACATCAGGCTATCAAGGAACACGTCATAGAGAAGGGGACACAGGACCTAGGCTTCAAGGATGAGGACCACTTCTGCAGGCACAATACATTCACTCAACTGGCAATGACTCAGCATCAATCTGGCCAACACTATCGAAGCATTTTCCGTGTGTAGCTACAACGTAAACACTTACCCAGATAAATGCATCCTTTAGGTTTACAACGAGCAGTATTACTGACATAGTCTATGTCAGGAAGCTACTCGAGAAAGCGATTCAAACCTACATGCAATTAAGCAAAAAGGATGATCACACTCAAAATGGAGTAAATACCTATGCGCAGTCAAAAAACTTTACTCCCCAAATCCAACAGAATAATACTATTTGCTCTTATAAAGACAAAACTTAAAGAGGGGCGCCTGGGTGGCTCAGTCGTTAAGTGTCTGCCTTCGGCTCAGGGCGTGATCCCGACGTTTTGGGATCGAGCCCCACATCAGGCTCTTCTGCTATGAGCCTGCTTCTTCCTCTCCCATTCCCCCTGCTTGTGTTCCCTTTCTCACTGGCTGTCTCTCTCTCTGTCAAATAAATAAATAAAATCTTTAAAAAAAAAAGACAAAACTTAAAGAAAATAATTAGAATATTATGTTGCTACGTAAATTAATGCAGAATGATAAAAGGAGACGCATCAGGGAATGTGCCCTTTACACATAGAATTGGTAACTCTCTCGCTCAAAGAGATGTGAGGCTCAGGAGGGTTAATCAAGTACCCAAAATTCCATAGCTCCTAAGTGACAAGACTCCTGGAGACTGAGGGCTACCGGTCTGTCTGGCCCCATCACCACAGAATGAGCTGCCGTAACGAAAGCCCGTGAGAAAGCAGGCTAGGTTGAAGCAGGAAGACACTCGACGGTAATCCACAAAGTGGACTGTTAACGCCCCTGCCGAAAAATCTGCAAGGTGCACGACGGATGCACCGACTGTCGGTCCAGGGTGATCGCCTGCGGCAAATCTTGCTTTCTATTTTTAACAGCCCTTCCGCTGTTTCCAATCATTACTTAGACTTTTTAGTTTTGCGCTTTAACAATGATTTTTACATCAAATTTACCTGTTAGCAAAGGAAGCACTTTGACTCAATCGCAAACAAAACACAAAACAAAGTTCTCTGAGTCAAGAAAGATGGAGGGACAGAGGTTTGGGCTGGTGAGTCCCATCTGCGGGGAACATGAGCCGTCTGTCAGTTGGCACCGGAAGGCAGAGGGTCGGGGACTAGACATTGCGAGAAGGAGGCAAGACTCTCTTGACTTGTGCCTCCACTTAATTTTGTTTGAATTTTGAAAACAGAGCTGTCCAGATGTAAGTATGTCTTGACAGAAACACATTTCAAAGCCAATTCTCAGTGCTGTTTACATCGGCCACCATTTTACCTCACTCTCAGGCAGGGTTCTCTCCCATTAATGCTATTAACTGTTGGTTTGTGCTTAGAATGCAAACAAAACGTAACATGTCATGGCTATCGCCCTTGACATATTTCGAAAGAGAAGTAAGTGACACTGGATATGACAATTCAAGGAAATTCCTGAATAGAGCACCACCTCTGCCTCCAGTTTTCCCCGTATCTTCCAATAGAAGTGCTGATTTTTAGTTCTCATATTACGTATTTGTTGGTTCCTGCTTACCGGATGGTGGTGAGTTCAGTAGATTGCCCTAGTGGTTTTGGGGAAGCAGGAGGAACAAGACTTGCCAAACTTATTCTGGAGGGAGCACGGAGGAGAGAAAATTGGCAGGCAGAAGGATGGAATGAGGTACCAGGAATGGGCTACAGCAATGGGTCCAGTACTCATGGGCCTCCCTTATGTGGCACCTTGGTGACATAAGACCAGTTTTGAGTTCTTAATATTGGCACCCATCCACTTGCCCATGTAGTAATTATATTAAGACTTACTATTACTATATTGTTTTTTCATGTATATGTATATAGATAGAGATATAGTTTTCAAAATCCTAGTGTTACTGTAATAGTCTTTCTATTTGGTCTTAGGCCACTCCCGCCAGTTCTAAAAACCAGTAGAATAAAAACCTTCAGTCCTAAGACACACTTTATTTTTTACTATTTTCTCTCATTTGTTATTTTAACTTGTCATAAAAGAACACAGAAAAATCTCCTTCAAACACAGTGGGAAGATGACAGTGGGTAGCACTTGGGGCGTACCAGCAGCCTTTACGTGTGGATTATATTACCAGAAAACTTACTCTAAGTGGAAATAAAGTGCATCAAATATTATTTTCTCACAGAAATAGTGCTGTAAGCAAAGGGTAAAGTTCCTGACCTAAGTAGGGCCTTATGCCAACTTTTACCAAATGCAGGACTTCATAAACTATAAATGATATATTTCATGTTTCAGAACATAAAGCTTTCTAAAGCATGCATAAATCAATTAAGTGGTGCTACAAGGAGTCAATAAACATAAAATCCATTTAATATGATGCACTGTCTTTGACCACATTTTCCTGCCAAATATTATACCGTAGCAAAACAACTCTAAGGAGTGGGTTTAGTAGTTTTATGGATTTCAAGATGATTTCCTTCAGGACATTTTGACGAGCATATTGAAGGAAAGTTTGGGGCAGTGATTTGATGCCATTTGGGGGGAGAGGAAACGAACTCCGTGTTTTCTTGGTCAGTTTCCCTCATTTTCTTATAGCCAATTTTCCTGTCAGAAAGCCTTGGGATTCGAGCTAATCATGGCCTGCTAGTGTGCAAGAGCTTGGGATTCATTTCCTCAAAAGGGGAGAACAACATATGTGCATGTGAGAAGCTGCCTGTGCGAGTGTCAGAAGTTACAACATGGGTGTAATTGGCAGAGTGCTGTACGTGTGAATTGCTGTGAGTAGAAATCACCGGCAGCATTGCTTCCATGATTTCCCCCTCTCCAGTTTACCACTGAGTGGAAGGGACATTGTGGGGAGACTTTGGTTCTTATCACCCCAGTTAATAAATTCAAAGCAAAAATCGGAGGACTCCGAGAAGGTCTGAGAGCTCTAGACTAGACCTTAAAGTCATCCCAAACGTCATTACGTTAGATGTTCTCATCCTACAATGAGAAATCATTAGTTACCTTTTGTGAATCCAATAAACGTTGAGGGAAAATGGATCTCTAATAATTATTCTCCAAATCTTGCAATAAAATCCTGAGGTTTCTGTCAAGCCAGTCTGTGTGACAGGACACAGTGAACGGTACAATTTGTTCTAATTCATGTAGGGGGAAAAATGGAAACTATTCATTTAATCTTGTATTACATCAAAATTGATTTGGGAAAAAGTCACAAATTAGTTCTGTCATTCCTGACAACATGATTTTTATCAGATGACTAAAAGCTTAGTTAAATGGTAGGGGGCAGGGGAAAGATTTTATTTCAAATCTTGAGAAAAAGACCCTCGCATCAAAATTATTCAACTATCATTTGCAGATATCAGTGTTCAGAATAACTCTCCTATAGCTGTGTTTATTTTTTGCAGAATGCACTTTGTCAGTTCCATTTACCTTAAAAGGCCCAGTTATTCCTTTCCTTAGTGTACAAGCAACCCCACTGAAGGTGTGTTTATCTCTGCTGGTTTCCTAATCTAGTGGAATCAAGGAGGCAAGATGGTCAAGTATGATTTCCCCTTGAAATGGAAACTGCTGTTTACCTAGCATGTTGCAAAGCAGTAGTCTTGTTTTCTAAAATCACCTAAAACACAGTCGAAAGCAAAAAGGTTCTCTTCTAAAAACTGGTAAACACAATGTCACAAACCAACGTCTCTATGATAAAGGCACTAGTGTTGTTCGGAACTTGTCTTTCAGCAGGTAGAAGAAGTGATGTTCTCAGGTTTGGGAAGGAGGAGAGCCACCATCCCTGTTAGGTACCAAAAAAAAAAAAGTACAAAAAAAAAAAAAAGAGTAAGTGAAGCAGAGATTGGTGACTCGTTTTGCTTCTTTAGCAAACCCAGCTTTCTTCACGCGGTCGCTTTTTTGCCTTCGTAACAGTGAGTGAATTCCTTTGAAACAAGGAGGCATTTCTTTCAAGGACGACTTTCTCTCCCTCTGATCTCCAAACCCAGCCCTTGTTGGACTGGACAAGTTGGGGAATGGACGCAGGAAAATTGTGTAGCAGCTGCAGATTGGAAAAAGAAGTAAATCAAAGCGTCCAGAGAAGGAACACCAGTATGAAAGGGGCGTTGAGACCTGGCAGTGCTCCACCACTGTGGCCACCAAGAGCGAAGATGCGAGCTGAAGCCAGCCTTTAAAGAGAACGGGCCCCACCAAATTCAAAACATGCTTACGTGTTAGCGCACCTTGAACAAGGAGATAAGTGATTTAAGCACAACAGTGAAACCCATGAAGAGGTACTTGTAAGATGTAAACTGAGAGAACCTCTCTCAGGCGACTTCTTGGGGGGGCCGGAGTGGCTCATCACCATCCTTACAGAGAGGGCTTTGACATTAGCTGTATTAAGGATGATAAAATAATAATATCCACCATTTATTGCACTCTTGTCTCCCACCAGGTGCTTTACATATCTCATTTGACTTGCATAGCAGCCCTATTAATGATCCTCATTGCTTCCACTTTACGGGTGAGCACGTGGCTACCTCTGGGCCAGCAGGAGTGACAAAGCTTGAACCTAGAACTTTATGTTTTTTTCCTGCTACACAGAGAGATTTCCTTCAAAAGAAATAATCAACGAAACTGCTTTGTAAGCAGTAAAGTTCCATGGTATTTTATCGTTAGAGCTTTCCTATTCTGCAAAGTCTGGCCGAAATTCAAAACAGAACTCTGTTCTGCAAGGTGGCATGAGCCTGGGTTTCGTTATCACTCACTGTCTGCGTTAGACTCGCACCACGTTATTTATTTGTCAGAACCTCAATTGTTTTCATTTGGGAAATGGTGATGATAGTAGCTGCTTAAATACTGTTTGGAAGAACAAATGAGATAATACGGTAACAAAATGCCTGGCACATAGTGGGCGAAGCTGGCACTCCGTAAATGTCCCTTTATCCTCTTTCCTCCTAATTGTTCAAAAATAATAAAAGGTGTTCTCACTCGGTGAATGCCATTTCTCACCCATTCAGTCGCCTAAATTGCAAAAGCTTGATATAATCACTCACTGATCCGTTCAAAAGATACTTTTCGAGCACTTTATGCCTGGCATTGTTCTAGGCACTGAGATCAAGAAGTAGGCAGAACAAATGAAGACAATTTAACTACTGTTTTCCATCTCCCCAACCTTTCAACCAAATAACCACCGAAGTCCTGTCTCCTGTACATCAGTATGTTAGAAAGTGAGATCTGATCTTACTAGAACATCTTAAGTCTGTCCGTCCTACTCTTTCCTACTGCCACCTCCCCAGTGTGGAAATGCTTTCCCTGTCATCTCTCCTAGATCAGTGGTTCTCAACGTTAGCAAGCATTGGAATCATCTGGAAGGCTTGTTCAAACCCAGATCTCTGGGGCCCACCCCCAGAGTTCCCAGGGGACACTGATGCTG
Source organism: Ailuropoda melanoleuca (assembly GCF_002007445.2). Lineage (NCBI taxonomy): Eukaryota > Metazoa > Chordata > Mammalia > Carnivora > Ursidae > Ailuropoda > Ailuropoda melanoleuca. Next base: position 43,228,371 of record NC_048226.1, read on the forward strand.
TTGGTCGGGGGACTACACTCTGAAACCCACTGACCTGGACTATCACCTAGTTTACTGACTCTCCACTTGTAACCTCACCATCTTCTAATCCAGGGATCAACAAACTTGGCTCCTCAGGCCAAATCTGGCCCACAGCTTGTTTTTGTCAATAAAATTTCATTGGAACACAACCATGCCCATTTTTTTACACATCGTCTATGGCTCCTTTTGTGCCACAAGACAGATAGAAGTACTTCTGACCGAGACACATGACGTATGGTGGATGACCCACAAAGCCTAAAATATTTATGATCTGGCCCCTTACAGAAAAAAATGTGCTGACCTCATCCTCAACAGGCTATGAAAATGGTCTTCTCATAAACAAAGCCCATCTTGTCACCTCCTCATTTAAAAATATCAGATGGCTCCTCATTGCCTACACCGTCACGAATCCAAAGTCTTGTATGATATGACGAGCTGTCCAACGATCGTTTGGCCAACTCTCTGTACCCTATCCAATAATTAGCCATCCTGGACAGCTTCATTTTCTCTGAGCAGGCCAAGGTGGTCTCCATTGCCTGGCCTTCCCCATCTTGTCCCCCTATCTACAGCACCCTTCTCCCTTTCCTTCACACGGTAAGCAGCTACAAAAGAGGGGAGTTTAATTTTTGAGAATTCAGCTGTACGCTCTACAAAGAGATATGGAGAAATGGGACAATTCAACCTGCCCATTCTCCTTAATGACTTTATGCTTCTGAATGAGCATGAGACGGGAGGCTCGAGTCTACTGTTTCTTCAGTCTGCTCCGAGCCCCTGTGCCTCTCATATGTTAGTGTGAGTATCTCACTACAGAGGGTGTAATCCCAGTGTTTAAAGATAAGTGTTTTTCCTACCACAGAGCCAATAAACACAAGCCAACTCTTCATCTGGTACTCAAAGAAGAAGTAACAATCTGTTCCTAAAGTGGAGGAAAATCTGGCTGTGTTGGGCTTATAGTCACTAGATATCTAGATACTATATATGTAGATAGTACCTTATGGGGGATTTAAAGGGTTCACTTTAGTTTCACTTATGTATTTTTTTAGGATTTTATTATTTTTAATTTTTCAAAAAGATTTTTATTTATTAGAGAGAGAAATAGAGAAACCAGGAGCAGGGTGGAGGGGCAGAGGGAGAGGGAGAAGCAGACTCCCCAGTGAGCAGGGAGGCTGATGCAGGGCTGGATCCCAGGACACCCGGATCACGACCTGAGCAAAAGGCAGATGCTTAACTGACTGAGCCACCCAGGCACCCCTAGAATTTTATTTTTAAGTAATCTTGATACCAAACATGGGGCTCAAGATCAAGAGTGGCATGCTCTACCAAATGAGCCAGCCGGGTGCCTAAACATCATTTATGGGGCGCCTGGGGGGCTCAGTCGTTAAGCGTCTGCCTTTGGCTCAGAGCGTGATCCCAGGTCCTGGGATCGAGCCCCACATCAAGCCCTGCATCAGGCTCCTCCGCTGGGAGCCTGCTTCTTCCTCTCCAACTGCCCCTGCTTGTGTTCCCTCTCTCGCTGGCTGTCTCTATCTCTGTCAAATAAATAAATAAAATCTTTTTTTAAAAAAAATAAATAAACATCAGCATTTAGAACCCTAAATAGGACTGTTCTTTTTGGGGGGGAGGGGTGGTTTACTTTTTTTTTTTTTTTGGAAGTAGAGTTGACACACAATGTTAAATTAATTTCAGGTGTATAGCATAGTGATTCAGCAAGTCTATACCTTATATATACATATTTTAAGGTTATTTATTTATTGAAGTAATCGCTACATCTCCTGAGATCAAGAGTCACATGCTCTTCTGACTGAGCCGGCCAGACCATCTGTCATCGTAGGATGCTATCACAGTACCATTGACTGCATTCCCTATGCTGTACCTTTCCTCCCTGTGACTTATTCATCCCACAACTGGAAGCCAGTGCCTCCCCCTCCGCTGCACTCATCATGTCCCTCTTCCCACCCCCAGGACCTGAGTCATTCTGTAAGCCTTAGCACGATGTCATTTCTTCTCCTTTCCTCTGATGTGGGGTCAGTCTTCCTCTTCTGTCCCACAAATACCTTCTGTTCCCTTTGCAATTTGTACATGTCTGTATTTATGACATTGAATTGTAATTATTTATTTCATTTTCAGGCTCTCTCTATTAGACAATGAGCCATTCAAGGACAAAGGCATATTTTAGTTATCCAGTGTCTATGTCTTCCCCAGAACCTAACCTAAGTATAAATATGTAGCAACTGTCTGCTGATGAAATGCGTGGAGTCCCACCTCCAACTTTAGACCACTCCCTTTTCTCTGAAATGATCTAGGAACTCCCACTGAACTTTCCGCTAATGCCTTATATTTAACATTTCAATGCATGTTAATTCTTCCAGTATTCATTTTCTTTTTTCAAGTGGATTTAAGCTTGTTCAGGGAACAATCTATAGGGTTACTCCATTATGACAAGAAAATAATAGTGTTAATGGATTCATTGCTAAATTGAGTGCAATATGTTAAAAACAGAGATAAACTAATCAAATAGCTTTTACTTGGTCAGAGATTTGTTTACACCTGCTTGTCTACAGTTATAAAGACCTTCCTAGAGAGTGAATGTTTCCGACCATCCCCTGCCTCCCACCCTGAATTCATATGTTGAAATCTAGCATCCCAGAGAGCTCCCTCACCCCTGCCGTCATGGGAAGACACGGTGAGAAGATGGCCATTTATGAACCAGGAGGTGGCTTGTCTTAGACACCAAATCCACTGGTGCCTTGACCTTGGATTTCCCAGCCTCCAGAACGAGACATAAATTTTAGTTGTTTACAAGCCACCTAGTCTATGGTGCTATGTTATAGCAGTCCGAAAGGACTAAGACAAGTGCCAAATGTGGCTCCACTTTGAATAGAGATTATTTCTTCTTATTTCAAGAGTCCATATTTGTAAATGAGCCATACCCACCTTGGTATTATTGTCTGCAGGTGCCTAACCTGTGTCCTTTGCCTGGAATGTTTTTCCTGGCTGGCTGGCTTCTTTCTCACCAGCTGTGCCCAGTGCTGCTCCCTACCCCTTTATCAAAAGTTGCTCTCTTCCATAATCCAGTTTATTTTTTCTTAGAGCATTGTGAAGAACATAAGTTAAAGATTCCAAGTACATATTTGTCCAATGAATGTCAAGGTGCCACAGGTATCATATTAAAGGTGGAAAACAGCTAAGCTGTTTGACCCTGTTTTCAATTTTTCTACCTGTGGCAAAAAACATTAAGGAGGACATAATAGAGAATTGATTATTCAAAACTTAACCAACCTTAAAGACCATCATGTAAGGTATTTATTACTCTGGAGTATTCAAATGACATTTTGGTCTCATTTACCAGGGATTTTCTGCAGAACTTCATTTCTTAGAATTCTAAGCAATATTTCTTTTAAAAATAATCATGATTTATCATGGTTTTGAAGCTACTTCTGATAGCTCTAAGAGACTTTAGAAAATATTTCCCTCTCTCCTACATCTTTGAAAGTGAAATAAAGGGGCGCCTGGGTGGCTCAGTCAGTTGAGTGTCCAACTCTTGGTTTCAGCTCAGGATTGAGAGATTGAGCCCCACATGGGGTTCTGTGCTCAGCAGGGAGTCTGCTTGAAGGTTCTCTCCCCCTGCTCCTCCACCCACTTGCATGGACTCTCTCTCTCTCAAATAATAAATCTTAAAAAAAAAGAAAAAAGAAAAGAAAGTGAAATAGAAAGATCAACCAATAAAATTATGCTAAAAAGTTTGAGACCAAGCAAAGGAAAAGTCCCTATCCTAATAAGTGTCACTATGAGATGCCCAGAGTTGCCTAACCTGTGTCCTTCACTGGGAATGCTGGTGGGTGGATGTGTGTTTGTTCATTGGTTTGGGGCCTGGACATTTAGGGCTGAGTCCATTTAGAGATATCAGACTTTTTGCCTAAAAGCCAAGGGGGAATGGAACATAGTGGATTTAAGGACTAAAGCAGGTGGTAGGGTTTCTCTCTCTGTGTTCCCCTTTCTCTTTCCCTTGATTTCTTTTATATAGGCTTTTGTTGTCTACCTTTCGTCCCTTCCACATTTCCTTTCTTCTCATACACAAACCACCAAGATTTAGAACTAAAATTAGAGTTGCAAAAGTTGCTAGTTATAATTATTTTAAAAAATACTTTATTTTTTCTGATACAGTTTTTCATTTGTTCCTCTAATATAATGTTCTGTTGCTCAGGTTGCTTTTAAAAAGAGTATTCCAACCTTCTTTGCTTGCTATTTTTAAATGGTCTGAATGAGTCAATAGTCCAAAAATGTGCATTTCTTTGACCCAGAAACTTTGCTTCCAGGAATTTTTATGAAGGGAATAATTAAACAGGTATGTGAGGACATTTGTATAAGGCTGTTTATTCTAGAACTGTTCATCATATTGAAAAATTGGTACCAATAATAATGTTTTTAAATAAACTTTGGTACATTCATACAATTAAATGTTACGCAGCCTTTAAAATTAATTATGTAGATAAATATATATTCCCATAAAATATATTTATGCTACATAGTTAAGTGATAAAAGTAGTTTACCAAACGATGTGTATCATGATGTCTGTTTTACATGAATATGCAAGATACTGTATTAAGGAAAAATAGCTGGAAGAAAATATGATAGAAATTCAATAAATTATATAGTAGCTATTTCTGGTGATGTGATTATGGATTTTTCTTTTTTGTTCACATGCAATTTCTAATTTTCCTATAATTAGAAAACTTACTACTATAATAAAAATAGTTTACTATAGCCAATAAAGTGTAGTCTTATTCTATGTGATAGTCTACTAATTTGTATAGAAAATGGCATCCGTTTTTGTTCTAATTAATTGTACAATCTTGTTCTCTCACTCTCTTTCCAACTTCTTTCCTTCTCTGCCCCTTCTCAATTAAAGAACTTCTCAAATCTGGGAAAATCACTGGTGAGCAACTTGTAGAAGCCTCGAGAGGCTAACTGTGCCTTGAAGTTAAAAACAGATAAAATGAAAAATTCACTGCTCAAGGGAACTGTTCTCTGATGGAAATGTTCTTTAGACGACTAGGATTTTCTTTCAATCTGTTTGATTTTAATGGGTTTTCAGCTTCAAGATGTCTGAGGGGGGTAGATTTCCAAGGGATTTAGTTCAACATAACCTCCTTACCCGGACATGTAGTGACACATAGTCACTCTGCAAAAGTGCCCATTTTAGGGGGGGTATGTACACGAGCAAAGTAAACTGGCACTCGAGACAGTTTTCCAAGGCCTTCGAACTGCTTTTCCCTGACCTATTTGTTTTTTTCCAGACAAACGCCACCTTGCCCTGAATTGTCCTGTAATTCTGCATTTTGCATATTTCCAAAGCTGGAGGCCCAGGATCCCTCCCTCCTGCGCTTCGTCAATGGCAAAGCCAGGTCCCTGGCTTGCACGGGGGTAACAATAAGCTCCATAGCTGGAGAGAAGCCATCACTCCAGGAGACACACGGACTCCTAATATCTTCTAACATCGGGACCCCAGATGTGAGGTTAAAGGACCTGAGTGAGGGATTAGGGCCTGGCAATTGCACGTGCTATATTTAGCTCCTGTGTTTGGTTCCAGGTCATGTGGGGAAGCACTCATCCTCTCTGCTCATTGGTTTCCAATCGACAAAATGAACAGTGTGATATTGTAGGCAGGGGAGCTGCTTGGTTAAAGGCAAAAGAAAGAATGCCACAAACACAGTATTCTCAGCAGAACGAACAATGATAGGGGAGCCCAGAAATCTTTTCTAGATTTTATCTCTGACTTTGTGTCCCCGAGCACTTAGGCTATTTCTGTGACCTCAGCTTTCTCATGCATAGACAGGTAATAATGCTCTGTTCTCTCTACTTTCATTATATGGGCACCGTGAGGATAAAACAGCAAGTTAATGAGATTTAAAATAGGAAGAAAATGTTTTTTTTGAAGCCTTTAGAGCAGTCTGAGATTTTTCAGGTCATGATTAAATAGAAGGTACTGTTTCGAGAAAAATCTGTACAGTTCATATCGTGTGCATATTGTTTGCTTGACTGCTGTATTTATTTGACAATTTATTTTTCCTTTCTACACAAATATGGAGGAAAAACGGAGGCAAAGTAACATAATAAGAACAAGCAAGCCTGAAAATGGAAGTTGCCCATCACATTAAGCCTCGGACCCATAATCTGATGGAAAGTAACATTTAAACTCCCCTCTGATAGATTCGGAAGCATGCATTTAATGGGGTGACTGAAATGTCCACCCCGGCAAGTGCATTTCTCACGTGGAGAAATAGTGCTGTTTTATCATAGGAAAACGCTGAGAACACATACAATACTGAGGACATTTCCTGGAAAACCATTGGCCTTTGCCTGGGACAATTGCATCACACGGAGATGTTTGTGGTTCAGATTTATAAGCAGTGGGGGATCTGAAGCCAACATACGACTTTGGCTCAGAACAAGCAGGAGCCAGATCTAAAATGTGCGGCGTTTTCCTATTTTACCTTAGGAAAATGTTTTTCCAAGTTTTGCAGGATTCCTCTTTTACCTCCCTAATAAGTCAGCGAGTCTAAACAATAAACTACCTTCTACTGAGGAAAACAAATTTATACAGCTGACTCAGATCTTAATGAGAATCCCCTGTGTGCCTTTTCTTTCTCTTGTTCTAAACACACCTCAAAAAGGTGTGTGGGGGGGACAACAACAAAATTTAATATATTGTCCTGTGAATGTTATGTCAAAAATATTTTGCTTAGAGTGTGAACTCTGAAAGAAGTGTTCTTTTTTTCAATGCTATAAAACTCTACATTCATTCTGGAAGGGCAAACAAAACTAATGGCAGTGATCACCTGCTTTGGAGTAACGGGAAATGGGCGGGAGACGCCGCCTTTTCCTAGTGTTTGATGTTCGCACCTGTACTGATTATCCACACCCAAATTAAAATAGTAATAAAGACACGCTTACCTATGGGGAAAGAAATTGGCAGTGGGGAATGAGGAGTTGGAAATTTTTTTTTAATGGAACCATTGCGATGTATTTGCATTTTTACACTACGGATGAATCAATGTGCATTCATAATTTAAAAGCACGAACAACAGGAAAAAACAGAAACAAAAATCTCTGTATTCCCTACACTCTGAGTAAGAAAGGATGAGCCTCCTGCTATTTTCTTACACTTGGATATCTTTTCCATGTGCCAAAGAACTACTCCGCGGTCATAGGATGAAGGGAGAGGGCAAAGTCCATTTTAAAGCCCAAGCCAAATGTGATTACGTAGCTTTCTCTGTACAGACATAATGGGGTTACACATTCCCCGTGAAAACGCTACAGACAGATTACACCAGTCAACAGATCACCACGCACAGAAACTGTAAAGCCATTTTAACACTTACTTCAGATATTATTACATGTGACAAAGTATTTGAAAGATCAACCAAATAAACTGTTCCTAGGAAATGTTTCCAATAGAATACTTCTGGAATAATGTTGCTTTTCTTAGGTCACTGGGAATTGAATTAAGACACTGAAACATTGACTCAAGATGAAAACCTACATTTTTAGCTGAATACTTTTATAGAAGCCTCTGGATACTATAATATTTCCCATTCCTTTTTTTGGCATATAGAAAAACTGAAATAGATTGTCTGCTTTACATGGCAGAGAATCTCTATGTGGGTATTATAAATGTGACAAGATTTCAAATTTAACAGGACATATCTATATAACCATTTATCCATGCGTTCCTCCATCAGTCATTTATCTTACTATGTGTGAGGCTTGGCCTGAGATGCCCTGGAGATAAAGAAATGAAAAAGACTCCGTTGGAGGAGGGGAGGCCGATGTGAAAATCAGAGATCCCAGGCTGGTGTGATAAGGAAGGTGTACTCGAAGCACAGGTGCATTCTGGAGTCAGACAGGGAGGAAACTAACACCTGTCCCCGGGGGGTGGTCGCAAAGCGCAGAGAGAGCAGAGTGTATAAAGCGCTTAGCCCAAACCTGACACATAATGAAGGATGACTAAGTATCTGCTATCAGGAAGAAGGTAGCAGAGGTATGGAGTATTTGAGGGATAGCTCCGAAGAATATGGAACTCAGCCTGAAAGGGGGAGAGAGGGAGAAGGAGAGATTAAGAGACAGAGAGAAGGAGGAAACACTGACCGTGTACTTTAGGATCTAGTTGATAGTTTTTGGAATTGCATTACATTCAGCAACAAGTTGACGATTTTATATCAAAGGGAGGCTGGATTTTTGTCATGAACTTGAGTTAAAGCAGCGACAAAAGGGACCAAGGTCTCCCATCCTTGTCACTATGGACATTTTAGCCTGGATTACTCTTTGCTGTGGGGAGTTGTGCTGTGTATTGTAAGATGTTTAGCGACATCCCTTGTCTCTGACTCCAAGATGCCAGAAGCAGCTCCCTGGTTTCAACAACCAAACATGGTGTCTGCCCTTTGTCAAAAGTCTCCTGGGGGTCAAAATCCCCCCAGTTAAGAACCGCTGCCTCAGACCGAGATAATTTCATTAAGTATTTATAAAGTTGCGTAAGCTACTAAGCTGCAAATGGAAAAATTAAGGTTGATAGAGAACCAACTTAAATATTTTCCTTTTATTTTGATTGCTGCTAAATGTATTGTGACGAAACTATCAAATTAACATGTCTAGAGACTGGGTTTGTTCTCATTTCCATTTGCCAGTCATAACAGGGTCTGAGACATAATCCAGGAAAACGGCTCAAATCTGACACGGGCATCACTTACCCAGGGAAGTGAGAGGCTATACTAGCTTCTAAATATCTTTATTAACTTAAGCCTTCTTTGCAGCAAGGGTAAAATAGGGTGTTTCATCATCAAGGCCACCATGGCTCCCAGACTGAAAGCCGGGGACTCTGGTCTCCTGATGCCTCTCCCTGGCCTGCTGGCACAAGGTCCTGGAGTGGTGACCCGTCTTTGATCATCTTCCCCCACACTGGACAGAAAACCGTAAAAAATGAAGGTGACCCAGAGGCTGCTGGGAGATTTTTTTGTTGACTTGCTGGCATAATACCATCCTCTCTGCTTTTACCTGCTCGAGCAAACCTGAGTCGTAAACCATGATGAACTGGAACTTACTATGTAAAAAATGGAACAATCTTTATTTTATCTTTTTTGGAAGAAAAGAGGAAATTGGAAGAAGCATGTTTATACTTGAAATTCATTATTTTTAAAAAATGAAACCTTTAGGATAAGAGCTGGGTATGGAACAATGAGTCAAGGACATCCTGAATCACATTTCATTGATCAGATTGATTCTGCTGCCATGATATAAATAATCAAAAGTGGTTTTTTCCCTTTAGAGGGTTTATACCATTTTTACTTCCAAAATGATATTGACAGTTTTCCTAAACAACCAAATATACATATACACACATGAATATGTAGGGATGGCCCTCTCTTTTTAACAAGATCAAATTAGAATATATTCTACACATTTTCCTATAGATTGCATTTTTTTACTTAACACTATATTGGGAGACTATTTTGTATCAGTCCGTAAGACCGTAATTCGTTTTTAAAACACTTGTATAGTGTTCCATTGAATGAACGTACCATGATCTACTTAATTAGCACCTATTGATAAACATGTAGGCTGTTTCTAGTGTTTTGTTGCTAAAAATACTGTAATGAATATCCATATTTGTGTAGTCTTTGCAACTCTTAACATAAATTCTTAGAAACTAACCTGCTGGGTCAAAGATGTTAGCATTTAAACTTTCTTTTTTAAGACTTTTATTATTTATTTGAGAGAGGGCACAAGTGGGGAGGAGCAGAGGGACAAGCAGACTCCCCACTGACCATGGAGCCTGACACAGTGCTCGATCCCAGGACGCTGAGATCATGACCTGAGCCAAAGTCAGACACTTAACTGACTGAGCCACCCTTTTGCTTTCAACACTAACAGATTATTTCCCATAGAGGCTGTATCAATTCACCTTCTCACACTGTGAGAATGATTGTTTCCCCAGATCTCTGCTAGAAAAAATATTGTTTTTAAATTTTGCATTCCTTTATCTGCAAGTGAAGATGAGCGTGTTCCTACATTTAAACAAGCATGTATATCTGCGAACAACTTTTTCATGTCTTGGCAAACCTGTTTCTTCCTCCTCCCTCTCCCTCCTTTTTTCCTTCTTCCATTATTTTCCTGTCTTGGTCTCATTCTCTTTCCTTTCTAAGGACTCCTGGAAATTAGCCTTTTATTCTACCGTATCTGCTGCAAATTTTTTTTTTCTGAGTTTGTTTTTGCTTTTCAACTTTCTCTATGGTAACTTCTCACATAGAAATAGTTAATATATGTAGTCAAATGTACTCATTCTCTCTATGGCTTTTGTATTTTTAAAATTTTATTTATTTATTTATTTATTTAATTTATTTATTTTTAGAGAGTGCGAGTGAGCAGGGGGAGGGGCAAAGGGAGAGGGAGAGGATCTCAAGCAGACTCCATGCTGAGCTTGAAGGCCAATGCGGGGCTTGATCTCATAACCCTGTGATCACGACCTGAGCCAAAATCAAGAGTCAGAAGTTCAACTGACCGAGCCACCCAGGCACCCCTCTATGGCTTTTGTCTTATGCTCAGAAAGTCTGCCCTTACTTAGAGGATATAAAGAAAAAAATTGCTTTATGTTTTCTTCTAGTACTATTATGGTTTTACTTTTCATCTTTAAATTTTGGGGCTATCTGGATTTTATTTTTTAATACAGATTAAGGTGGGGATCCAAGCTTTATTTTTTTTCCATATGGCTAGCCAAATGTCCCAAAAATGTTTATTTCCCCTTCAGATGGAATTATCACCTTTGTCTTAAAATAAATATTCATATTTAGAACTACTTTAGAAGTCTTAATTCTTTTCCATTTATCTTCATCCCTTCACGTACCAGTAACAAACTGCTCATAATGTTTTAATATATGCTTTTTGTTTACTATTTTATTTTGTGTATTTATCAATATCTCCTTCTAACTACACATGTGGTTTATTTCTAATCCTTCAGGTGTAGTAACAAAGGTACGGGGTTTTGAGACACAGCCATTTTTTTTTTAAGATTTTATTTATTGATTGACAGAGAGAGAGAGCACAAGCAGGGGGAGCAGCAGAGGGAGAGGGAGAAGCAGGCTCCCTACCATGCAGGGAACCCAATGCGAGGCTCAATCCCAGGACCCTGGGATCATGACCTGAGCCCAAAGCAGATGCTTAACTGACTGCACCACCCAGCGACCCCAGGATACAACCATTTTTGTAGTGAGAACCTCTTTTGACATTCATACTAGTTTGAGAATTCCCAAACCATGCTCAGCTAGTTTTTATCATCTTTCAAACTCTGAACATCACCTTAACTCTTAACACCCAGTTTGTCTTTCTCATCTCATGTGTCACCTCAAGAGCTTGAGATCAAGTCAGCTTACCAATTACAGTGGGGATGAGGCAAGCTGGAACAGCAGAGTTGAGGTAGTGTCTGCAAGGAGGTGAAAGCCACGTGGAGAGTCACCCCGAGAGCTGCAGCTTCCAAGCGCGGATAGCAGGCTCCATGCCAGAGGCCTAATACCCCAAGCTTATCATTTATGGGGACCTCAGGAATGAAATTGTCAGGTAATACAAAGGACTGTTGGACTGTATCAGAATTAAAAATCTAGACCTGACAAACAGGATCCTGTACCCAATTCAAAGTCAACAGAGCAAGGAGTACTGGGCCCTCAGGCAAGTTCCAGACTTGAGTTCATTAAAAAAAATCCAAGGCACTCTTAAGAAAAGGTTGGTTACCTTTAAGGAAGGTACCTATTTATTGCTATAAAACCACAAATGTATGTCATAAATCTTCTTCCAGTCTTCCCTTAAAAAGACTCACCCGGGAATGCTTCCCACCGGCCATACGAGTTTGGAGCGGGCTTTGTAGACCAGGAGACTATGTGGCACCCGGAGGAAATCTGCGTGGATGATCCTGGAGGTGTTGGAGCAAGTCCCCCCCCACCCCCGCAACCATCTTCTCATTGAGAGGAGAGAGCTCCTGATGTGCTCCGGGGCTCACAGGTTGCTCATGGTGGGGAGGGGTACGATCGGCTAGGGTCCATATTTGAGTGTGCTGACATCACATGGATTACAGATCTGCCACTTACTGGCTGTGTTACCATAGGAAGGTACTTGGTTTCCTAAGCTTCAGTTTTCTCATTTGTAAAGTGGGTTTTACAAAATCCCTAGGTTCACCTCCTCGGGTTGTTGTGAAGATTAAATGACCAAGGACAGATCATGTACTTAAAGCAAGGACTGGCATACAGTAAGTCCTCAATGAATGTTAGGGTCGTTCATTGTTATTATCATTATTTCTGCAACCATTTTGTTTAAAGAGCAGGATTCCATAGGGTGCAAACAGAAAATAACTGGGAGGTGGGTGGAGGTATGGGGTCACTGGGTGATAGGCATTAAGGAGGGCACTTGAGGTAATGAGCACTGGGTGTCACTTGCAACTGATGAATCACTAAATTTACCTCTGAAACTAATAATACACTCTATGTTAATTAAATTGAATTTAAATAAAAATTTTAAAAAAAGAAGGTAACTTTCTTTCTTTCCCCTACTGCCCACTCAAACCCACTCTGGAGGGCTAAGATTTCCCTGTCCCTTGGATGAAATCTAAAGTAGGCCCTAAGATACCTCCAGTCACTCTTGGGGACTATAAAGTTCTCTGTCACATATAGTCACAGGACAGTATTTCAGTAATTGCAATGTCCAGTTCTGTGTAAAAATCTAAACTTGAAATTCTTTTCCCCTTTCCCTGATGTCAGTCCTAATTCATTCTGTGAGTCCACAAAGGGAAAAGGGGTGGGTGAGCTTTGGTTGGTTTTCTCTCTCTTTCCAACCTATGCTTGCTTACCTCTGTACCCCAACTCCCCACCTCCCTACCCCACCCTCACCACCAGACTAGCTGAGCCCTCTGGGATCTTCCTTGGCTAACACTGGTGTTAGAGTTCTCTGGAGAACATTGACAGATGTTCAATATGACTCTTTCATGGAACGTCACTGCAGTTTCTTGGAGACCCCACTTGGGAACATGCTAGCAGCGCCCCTGACATGAGCCTGGGCAAGGTTTGTTTTGGGGCTGGTCACTTGTAGACACTGCTGACCTCCCACTTTCTGCTTATAGTCCGGTGTCCCTGGTGCAGGCCCTTCTAAAATGACTCCCAGGCCTGCCTATCCTATCTGGCCATCCTGTCCATGGAATCACATACCTCTGACCTGCCATCCTTGGCAGGTCAACCTGCTCCTAGTGAAGGTAATTCTCTTTGCTCTACCCACGTGTTGAAAGTCCCAGCCCTTTAGATTTTTCAGATATGATGCCATGCCCCTTTGACCCCAAACACCAGGGGACACAGGGCAAGCTCTCCTTAATGCCCCTCACTAGGTTTGGGGTCAGGAAAATACTCCTATTGTCTTCCCATTTACAATGTCCTTTCCCAAAGATGCTATCCCCCTCCTTGCCTCTTTAACCGAAGGGTCCAACTGGTTCTTAGCTGCCTTCTTTACATGTCCTGCAGAAGCTGGTTAGCATCTCACCCTTGAATGTGGGCCTTCTTGTTAATGTTTTGTTCTCAGCTGAAATGCAGACTAGAATGAGTCCCTTTTAAGCAACCTGTTATATGATTAGTGTCCTCTTCATAGGTTTGTTATGGGGTTTAAGTGGGAAAAAATGCATGTAAAATGCTTAGCATGGTGTCGGGCACATCATAAATGCTCAATAAATATTAGGTATTTATTTAACAAACATTTATATGGCATTAACTGGATAATCAAGTGCTTTATAAGTAATAACTCTTTTAACCCTCATAAGAACCCTATCACCCTCATTTTATAAACAAGAAAACTGAGGCACAGAGAGGTTATATATCTTGTCCAATATGAAACAGCGGGTAAATAATGAAGCTGGGATTCAAATCCAGACAGTCTGGCTCCAGAGTTCATACTTTTAACCACTGTGCTATTTCCCCATTCCTAATAATAGCTGTTGTTATCCTCTTCATAATGATTATTTGATATGTATGGGACCAGGCTTATGTAAGCCTCCGGGCCAAATCAGTTTCATGCGCAAGCTGTTTGAATGTACAGTTTGACTTCATCTAATTTAACTACTCTCCCTCCCTAGATCAGAGCCAATGGCTGGTTTGGTTTTTCCCAGTGAAGTATTGACAGAGAATGAATACACATGGGTCTGGTTAATAGATAGCTGTGTTCAGTATTACAGCACATTCCAGAAATTGATTTCAGCTTTATGGATCCTGAACACTAGTGTGGCTATCCCTGAACAACAGTGAGGATGGGGATTTCTCCTTCACCTTACCCTTATACTAAAAAGAGGGTTGGCCTGGATCAGGGTTTATAGACACTTCTGTTGGGCCTGAGAGACAGGAACTTGGAAAGAGCAAGTTTTTTACAAAGAAGAGACCTGTTGATCCTTTCAATGAGTGAATTATAGCAGAAATAGGAGCTCAATCCTCCTCAGGGTGTACCACAGGAGTAAAGAACTAGGGACACCTGCCATCAGAAGATTAGATGTATTCCTTTGTCCTGAGCAACATCCCACTCAGTGTGGCTGACTCCTTTCCTCTTGACTTCCTGTGCATTTTTATTTATTTTATTTATTTATGTGACAGAGAGAGAGACACAGTGAGAGAGGGAACACAAGCAGGGGGAGTGGGAGAGGAAGAAGCCGGCTCCCAGCAGAGGAGCCTGATGTGGGGCTCGATCCCAGGGATCCAGGATCACGCCCTGAGCCGAAGGCAGACGCTTAACGACTGAGCCACCCCTTCCTGTGCATTTTCATAATCAACTGATGTAACTAATTCAACTTGAGCATACTTCTATGGCTTGCAACTAAAAGAACTTAATACAATATTATCCTCAAGTAATGATAACCTAAACTTTCTCACCCCTAACAGTTATACATGCCCCTTAGTTCTGTTTCTTTTCTTATGGCATGAGTGGGAAATTCCAGAATATTATTAAATAATAGTGGTGATAGCAAGAATTTTTTTCTTGTTCCTGATAATGATAGTAATGTCTCTCAAGCATTTTTGGTATGCTCTATCCCTCTGAGAATGTGATAAAAGCTAAGTCTAGAAAAATGCATATACCCACAAAATTTGTTTCTAGTTATAGGAGTTTCAGGGACTATGGATCACCTAGAAAGATTTTGTAAATTCCATCAGGTGTGAGGTTGGCTGCTGATTTAAGATAATTCTTTTTACCATATTAATAAAGATTCCTTATGGTGCTAATTTAGAAATTAGAATTTTAAAATGTATGAATCTCATAAAATACCTTTTTAATAATCAATGTATTCTTATCTTCTTTCTCTTTAGCCTTACTGATGCTGAATTATATTAATGCACTTACCAATATCAAACCATCCCTGCATTTCTAGAATAAATTTTACTTGGATTTGATAAATGATTGTTTTAATAGTCTGTCAGGCTTAAGATGCTAGTGTTATATTTGGATTTACTAAATGAATCAAAATACATGTCAGACATATTTTTGAATAAAAAGAATTATAAGAAAAGTTATTTGTTGGTTAAACCTCACCTGGCAAAAAATATTGCCATCGAAGCATCTTTTTTCTAGGCATCCTGGTAAAGATTAAAGAATCAGAAGCTGAAAAGGAGCATCTGATCGAACTTACTCATTTTACAGATTAGGAAGGAGCTGCTCAGAGAGTTTAAGTGACTCAGGTAAGATCACTCTGCTTAAGAGTGACAGGCGGTGGTGGTACAAGCAAGTTGTTGAGGCTGAAAGAGAAAATCAGGGGAAAGACTTGGCCTCATTTCCCGTGGAACAGCACTTTAATTCTATGGGAGGGTGAAAAGAGACTCAAGATTTGTTTCTGATACAGTGAAAGTTTCACAAAGAAATGATGTAAGCATTTTATGGGGTGCCTGGGTGGCTCAGCTGGTTAAGCAAGGGACTCTTGCTTTCAGCCCAGCTCATGATCTCAGGAGTGTGAGATCGTGCCCCACACGGCCCCTGCACAGGGCCTGGACCCTGCTTAATGTTCTCTCTCTCCCTCTCCCTCTGCCCCTCCCCCGCTCTCTCTGGTGCTCTCTTAAAAAATGATGTAAGCATTTTAAAAAGTTAAAGACATTATTATCATCTTTAAGGGATTAAAAACATTATTTGGCTTGATTTTCCCATATCTTTGAGTTCCAACCATCTCACTTTGTATGCAGAGAGCTGAAATTCTGGAAAAGCAGAGTTTTGCCTCCTTGGACAGTCTTCCCCAGTACACACCAGGGAAGCCTTTCTGCCAAGAATGGACTAACTGCATTACCAACAGGGATGAAAGAAACACAGAACAAAGACAAGAGGCTTGGAGGATCTATATTTTAGAAAGTCGCCAACTTTTAAAACTATCTGGAGCTCTACCAACATGTGCGTAGGACCCCGGCCAGGGAGGGGCTTCATTCGCTTGCTGTTGGTGCAAGTTCATGCTGCTTGTCTCTTAAGGTCTCAAACGGGGTTCTGGGAATCCCGATCAGCTTTGTGCTCAACCTGTCTAGGCACCTGTTCCTTTACTTTCCCCTCGTTAGCACAGAGTCCGCAGGAGCCTTGCAGTGCAGCACAGCGCGAAGCCCGGGGGGCCCAGCCCAGCACCTGACTTTGCGTGGGTAGCTCAGGACCGGCGGGGCTGCAACAATAGGACCGAAACATCCGTCCTGTTTGGATAAGTCAGTGAGAAACTCAGCCAAACTGGTTGTTTGGTGCCACATTGCAAAACAATCGGTGAGATGACTGATTTTTTTTCTCCCAACTGCTGTGTTGACACACGTTCTAATCTGATGGTACATTTTATTGAACCCTTGCTACAAAGAGTACACTTCAAAAAAAAATTTTTTTTAACCATTTAAGGGGCTGTTACATTTACCATTGACATGACTCTCCAAATATTCTGTGCTGCAGATAGAGCAGCTAATATTATCCTAATTTAGTAGAAGATGGAACTGAAGCAGGGGCGGGGGTGGGGGGATCGGATTAATTTGCTCCAGGTCGCACAGCAGGTCCGTGGTGGAGCTAGGGCTCCCGCCGCACGCTTCCCAACACTGCCTGCCGACTCTCTCCCGATGCAGCGTGGGCCCTGTCGCATGAGGATTTCTCTTCCAGAATGTGTACTTTCTTGAAAGAAAGTTGTATATGTTCGGGTTTTCAAGTTTTAAATGCTTCCAAATATTTGTGGAATACAGGAGCAGTCAATTAATACATGTTATGTAAGTTGCAAATACATTTTGACGAGGAAATGTCTTTTTTTTTTTTTTAAGATTTTTCCACCTTTATTTGAGAGACAGAAAGAACACAAGGGGGGGAGGGGCAGACGGAGAAGCAGACTGCCAGCTGAGCAGGGAGCCTGCAGCGGGGCTCAATCCCAGGACCCTGAGATCATGACCTGAGCCAAAGGGAGCCACTTAACCAACTGAGCTACCCAGGAAATTTACTTTCGTGAAGATTTGGAGGCTCCCTTAGGGAATTGAATCTATTTTCAAAGTAATTTAATGGATGTATGGAGTGCCTTTATGGAAATATTAATAAATTAAAATACAGCCTAATCACTTCAGTGATTATTTGATATAGAGCCTGAATTTCTTTGAGTGTTTCCACCACATTTAATCTACACCAATACATTAACTTTTTCTACAACGTTAGGACATTACTTTTTAAATTTGTCATTGTGGAAAGGTTCAAACATACAGAAGTAGAGAGGAGAGTGCACTGAACCCATCACCCTGCTTCAGCGATGATTACCATATGGGTGATCTTCTTTTCTCTCCACCCTCGACTCTCCCTACCCCTTCCTTGCATTATTTTAAAGTCAATCCCAGACATTAAATTATTTCATCTACAACATTTCATTATGTATCGCTAAAAGATAAGGAACCTTTTTCTCAAGTCACAATCTCATTATTACACTTTTAAAAAGTTAACCATAATTTCCTAGTACCATCTAATATGCAGCTAGTATTCAAATTTGTCTGATTGCTCTCAAAATGTCCTCTAAAGTCATTTGTTCAAATCAGGATTCAAACAAGATTCACATGTCAAATGTGGCTGGCACATCTTTAAATCCCTTTTAATCTATAAAATTTCTGTCAAGAGAAATATTTAAATAACTGCTCCAGGAAGAATCATCTGGTTTTTGAGGGAATAGTTTTACTTATATATACCATATTTGATTGATTCTAAGGCATGATTAATTGTAAGATGCATTATTATTTTATGTACCACTTAAAAATTTAAAATGCTGACAATTAAAATTGTAAGATGCCACCAACTGTAAGCTATGTTCCAACTTTAGAGAGATAAAAATGGGAAGACATATGATTTTAAATCAATGAAATATGGCAGTTGGAAGACACATACCTCACACGTCATTTTTTATTCAGAATGAGGTGTGGGAATGGCATACGGGTTGTGCAAAAAATCCTTTACATAGGGATGGTTTACTTCTATCCCAAAGCAGATGCAGGATGAAGAATGATTTCCATCCTTGTTTTCATGGCTGATCACGCGTGGTAAAGTCCTTTCCCTTCTGTGTGCTGTGACTTCAAGTTTGGCATTCAACTTGAATTTCTTAGAAAGTTTATACTGTATTTAATATACATTAATACATAATGTTTTCTACAAATTATGGCCTCTGAGAAGGCAATGAAATGTTTACTGTTTTGATTACACTGACTTTAGGATGTTAGGTGAGCCCAATTTGAAAAACACATATTCATAATGCCACTCGGTCTTCGAGATGCAGAATGCAATTGTAGACATCCTTTGTTCTCAGTTTGTGTCATCGCAGACGAGTGCTTCATGGGCAGTAATATTCTTTACAGCAGCTGGATGACACAGAGAGGAAAATGAGACTTGGTGAAATTCTATTTGGCCTCAAACACGGTAGGTTTGGTTTCCATGTCTTGGAGATGTTGACATAGCAGATGAGTTCCTGATAAGGTGAGTGTCCACGTCAAAGAATCTGGGCTTCGACTTATACTCTTTTTGTTAACAGGAGCCTTTTGATAAGAAAGGGCTGGGGGGGAGGGGGGAGGGTAGGAAGGTGTGTTAACTGTACTACAGGTATTGATGAAAGCAAGCTCTAAACTCTTTTGCCTCAGGTCCCTGGCAATTTGCAATTTTCAAAAAGCAAAAAACTTTGATTTCTCCCTGGAGAGATTCCAACCCATGGCTAAAAGTATTTTGCTTCTGGCTATCTATGCTTATAAGAAGAATCTGGATTGTTTATTTACCAAATCTGAAGTTGTCCAAAGGCAATTCAATCCAAGGGCTCTGAGACCAGGCATATGGACATTTTTTAAAAAGTAGAAATGTACTGCCCAATTCTTTTCTGTGTATGTGCTCTCTGAAGTACAGAAATGGTTTTGTTCTAGCAAAACCCAAAAAACCCACTGTTTAAGGCACAGTATGATCCAGACTCTCTCTTTCTCTCTAACTGCATCTCCTCCTTCTCTAATTCTCTTGCTTGCTTCTGGCCAGCTTCCTTGCCTCTTTTCTCTTTCTAGAATGTGCTGGACATTCCCTTTGCCTGGGGACCTTTTCACTAGCCATCCTCCCCATCTGGAACGCTGTTTCCTGAGACAAAGCCAGAGCTCTGCCACTTCTCAATGAAAACTTTCTCAGCTTCTATATTTAAAATTACAACCTGTGACTCCATCCTCTTATCTGGCGACAAGAGAAGATTCAGTGGCCCTCAGTAAGTCCCGTCATCATATTAAACGTTTTCAAAAGGTTATAAAATAATGCTTACAAACTGCACAGACTGGAAAAGGCTCTTCTGTAGATAATTCTGAATAGTCAGTGTGTTTAGTGTACATGCTTCCTAAGTATGTCTCAGAATAGTGGAATTATTTGAGAAAGAATTTTTTGGTCAAGTTCTTTTTTATATAGACTCTCCTTAAAGTTAAGACAAGCACTTCACTCATGATTGCTGTGCAAAGAATCCTGTCTTCAATCAGCTCATTAAGGTACCTTTGTAAGGATAGTATTTTTTTAAAAGGCACTTTGCCAGCTTGCTCAAACATAACATTGCAAATGGACAGCAAGAAAAACATGGCAAATCACTTCCATATGGCTCAGGGCAATGAGAAATTTTTTTGATTAACAACACATTCAGTACAATAAAATAACTTCCAACTCTGCTAGAGAGACACTAACTTATCTGCGACATCTATTTTCTGTTTGATTTTTCGTTGTTTTGACTCTCTCCAAATGCTCCTAAACTCCCAATTGGTTCATTTTTAAACAACAGCCTTTTCCAAGACAATCACCTGTTCCTATTTGTCAGCCTATCAAGCAAATAGTTGCTCTTAACCTTATTTTAGAACCAGCTGCTTTAAACATATGTTTCAAAAATTCAAGGGATGGTTTTTACAGACTCATCAGTTGATAAAGTCATTAACATGTCATCTGCATACGCAAGTACTAGTTTAAACATCTAAACTACTCTATTTCCTTCCACACCTGTCTAAATAGTAAATTAAGCAAGTTAGTTCACATCATAAATTTGCATCAAAGACTTTTAATTAATACAGAAAGGACAAAACGGGCACCCGAGCCTTAATGTTGTCATTATCTGGATCTCTCCATTCCTCCCAGACAGAAACTAATCACATCATTTTTGCACTCTTGACAAATTGAAAAGGTATGACATAAGCCTTATATAACTTTAAACAACATGTCCTCACCCATCAAGAGCTATTTTTTCTTCTTCAGACGAAAGAGAATAAGAATCCAACTGTCTTTTACTGTGTGTTTTACAGTTTCTCTTGGTATAACTAAACCATCTGCCACCTCTGTCCCTAACGCCTGGAATGAATCAAATCATCTTCCTTGCAAACATTGTTAATCTCACAGTAATCCCTTCTAATCACTTTGTAATCAGCACTCAGAGGGGCTAAAGGTCCTTGATTCTTAATCACAATATTTTAATCATCATTCTTGTGAGATGGCAGTTAGCAATCCCTGAATCTTGGGCTTATTTCTTCTCAATTTCCTAATTATTCCCTAGGACAAAGAACAGGAGCTCTCTAGATGTGAGAAACCAGATCTCTCCGGCTGGAACTGGTTGGGGAGACCATGTCTGTCCGTCCCAAGGTGGTGTTTCTGATGACTGACTGTTATTTTCGATTTGGGATATTGAAGACAGATTCTTATTTTTGTTTTACTTTCTTTTCCTTTGTTCTCTTTTACTTCCTTATTCGTGTCCTTAATCTCTTTTACCTCTATTGCACTTTTTACCTTGGTAAATTTTGGCATGAGAAACAACTTATTTTTCCTCTCTGCACCCATAAAAGTCTTTGGTTTATGGGTTATATAATTTCCTTTTTTATTCTTTTGCAAGCTGAGAAAATTTCCCTCTATTTCTAGTTTGCTGAGAGAGCTTATGTCATGAATGGGTATTGCTCCTGGTCAAATGCTTTTTCTGCGTCCATCAATATGATCATACGATTTTCCTCCTTTAAGCTGTTGGTGTGATGAATTACATTAATTGGTTTTTGTCTTGTTTGGATTCTTAAGGTGAAATATTCTTACCCTTTTATATAACTTTACAACTATTATTTCTTTTTCTTTCTAATTGTTTTCTCTGAAAGGGATGGAAAGAACTCATGAGGTAACTCAGAGGCTTGCTATCTTGTTAAATGGTTGAGTATTCCTTTCTCTTCAGTCTTTATTTTTCTCCATCACCAGTTTAGGATGATGTGTTATTTTCTTATCTCACAATGTCTTTGTTGGCCATGTTTATATAACACTTATCATAAAGTCTCTTTTTATTCTTAAAATTCATTCATTTAATTTATTTTTAAAAGCATTACTGAGGACTACTATGTGCTGGGCAAAAAGCAGAAACTTATTCACCATTTGGTCTGAGGCTCTATGTTGGTTAAATCCCTCTTGCCTAGAATCTAAGTTTATTTATTTTTTTTAAAGATTTTATTTATTTATTTGACAGAGAGAGAGACAGCCAGCGAGAGAGGGAACACAAGCAGGGGGAGTGGGAGAGGAAGAAGCAGGCTCCCAGCGGAGGACGTGGGGCTCGATCCCATAATGCCGGGATCACGCCCTGAGCTGAAGGCAGACGCTTAACCGCTGTGCCACCCAGGTGCCCCTAGAATCCAGGTTTAGATTCTTCACCTTCAGGGGCGCCTGGTTGGCTCAGTCAGTACGGCAAGAGACTCTTCATCTCGGGGTCATGAGTTCAAGCCCCACGTTGATGTAGAGCTTACTTAAAAAAAAAATTCTTCCCCTTTCAGGAAGCAGTTGAGAAATGGGCCTTTTCCCTTGGTGACTTAAACAATAATGATCACTGAAGAGTTTGCGCTCCTTTCATAATCTCCTTTTCCTGAGCCTCACCCTGTAGCATATTTATCAATTTATCAAGCACAGATTTGAGACCAAGTGTGTCGCAATTTTATTTTGAGGGAATTGCATGGAGCGCAAAGAGAGAGAAGACCTAAAGATGAGCTCTCTAAGAGTCTAGCTTAGAAGAGTGGGCTCTGTGCTTTCTGTTTCTCTCCATTCCCTTCAGAGTGATCTCCCTCAGACGCAGAGCTGATTTTTTAAAACAATTCTGTGGTTTTTAGTATGTCCACAGAGTTGTGCAATCATCACCACAATCAATTTTAGAACATTTCTATCATCCCAAAGAGAAGCCATGCCCCTTCAATATCACCCCCAGTCCTCCCATCTCTTCATCAGCACTAGCAACCATGAATCTGCTTTCTGTCTCTGTAGATCTCTCATATAAATGGAATCATACACTGTGGTCTTTTGTGACTGGCTTCTGTCCCTTAGCGTATGGTTCTTGACAGTCATCCATGTTGGAGAATGTAGAGAGACCACATTCTGTTTATCCATTTATCAGTTGATGAACATTTGGATAACATTTGACCATTATGAATATTACTGTATGTACATTCATTTATAAGTTTTTGTGTGGGCACATATTTACACTTCTCTTGGGTATATCCTTAGGAGTGGAATTTCTAGAACATATGGTAACTCTATGTTTAACTTTCTGACGAACTGCCACACTGTGTTTCAAAATGGCTGCATTATCTTCCTTCCTTCCAGCAGTATATGGGAGCTCCAATTTCTGCACATTGTTGCCAACACTTGTTATTATCTGTCTTCTATTCTAGTCAAACTAGTGGGTGTAAAGAGATATCCCTTGTGGTTTTGATTTGCATTTCCCTTATGACCAATGATGCTGACAATTTTTTCATGTACTTGTTGGCCATCTGTATATCTTCTTTGGAGATATATCTATTCAGATCCTTTGCCTATTTGTAATTGGTTTATTTGTTGCTATTGACTAGAATGTTATGTATTCTAGATACAAGTCTCTTATCACATATATGATCTCCATATACTTTCTCCTATTCTGTGGTTTGTCTGTTCCATTTCCTGATGGTGTACTTTCATGAACAAAAGTTTTTAATTCTGAGGAAATCCAATTTACCTATTTTTTCCCTTGATCGCTGTTACTTCTGGTGTCATATCTAAGGAATCATTGCCAAATACAATATAAGATTTACCCTTTGTTTCTTTTTAAGATCTTTGATGTCTTTGATCCATTTTTAGTTAGTTTTTATATATGGTGTAAGGTAGGATCCAACTCCATTCTTTTGCATGTAGATAACCAGTTGTCCCAATACCATTTGTTGAAAAGACTATTCTGTCTATTGAATTGTTCTAACAACCTTCTCAAAAAGCAATTGACCATAAGTGTGAGGACTTTTGTTGGATTCTCAATTCTACTTTACGTGTGTGTGTGTGTGTGTGTGTGTATTCTTATGCCACAACCACACAGTCTTAATTATTTGTAGCTTCGTAGTAAGTTTTAAATCAGAAAATGTGAGCCCTTCAACTTTATTCTTCTTTTTCAAGATTGCTTGGCTAGTTTACGTCCTTTGAGTTTTCATATGAATTTTAGAATCAGTTTGTTAATTTCTACAAAAATGATAGGTGGGATTCTGTAACTATTGCATTAAATTTGTGGGTTAATTTGGTAAATATTGCTGTCTTAGCAATGTTTTCTTCTGATCCATGAACATGGGATGGCTTTCTATTTACTTAGATCATCCTTAACTTCTTTCAACAATTTTTGTAGTTTTCAGAGTATACATTTTACATTTCTTTTGTTAAATTTATTCCTAAGTATTTAATTCCTTTTGATGCTTTCATAAGTGGAATGCTTTTTTGATTTCATACTTGGATTTTTTATTGTATAAAAATATAATTGATTTTGCATATTGATCCTATATCCTACAATCTTGCTGAACTTTTTTATTAGTTTTAATGGGATTTGTGTGTGTGTGTGTGTGTATTCCTTAGTATTCCAATATACAAGATCATGTCACTTGCAAATAGAGATAGTTTTATTTATTTTTCAACTGGCATGCCTTTTATTTCTTTTTTTTCCCTAAGTGCCCTGGCTAGAACGTCTAGTATAATGCTGAATAGAACTGGTGAGAGCAGACAGCCTCACTTTTTTCCTGATCTTAGGGGGAAAGCATCCAGTCTTTTATCATTAAGCATGATGTTAGCCATGGGGTTTTTTTTTTAATTTTTTTAATGATTTTTTTATTATATTATGTTAATCACCATACAGTACATCCCCGGATTCCGATGTAAAGTTCGATGCTTCATTAGTTGCGTATAACACCCAGTGCACCATGCAATACGTGCCCTCCTTACTACCCATCACCAGTCTATCCCATTCCCCCACCCCCTCCCCTCTGAAGTCTTCAGTTTGTTTCTCATAGTCCATAGTCTCTCATGTTTCATTCCCCCTTCTGATTACCCCCCTTTTCTTTATCCCTTTCTTCCCCTACCGATCATCCTAGTTCTTATGTTCCATAGATGAGAGAAATCATATGATAATTGTCTTTCTCTGCTTGACTTATTTCACTTAGCATTATCTCCTCCAGTGCCGTCCATGTTGCAGCAAATGTTGAGAATTCGTTCTTTCTGATAGCTGAGTAATATTCCATTGTATATATGGACCACAGCTTCTTAATCCAGTCATCTGTTGAAGGGCATCTCGGCTCCTTCCATGATTTGGCTATTGTGGACAATGCAGCTATGAACATTGGGGTGCATATGGCCCTTCTCTTTACTACGTCTGTATCTTTGGGGTAAACACCCAGTAGTGCAATGGCTGGGTCATAGGGTAGTTCAATTTTTAACTTTTTAAGGGACCTCCACACTGTTTTCCAGAGTGGCTGTACCAACTTGCATTCCCACCAACAATGTAGGAGGGATCCCCTTTCTCCACATCCTCTCCAACAATTGTTGTTTCTTGCCTTGTCTATCTTTGCCATTCTAACTGGCGTAAGGTGGTATCTCAGTGTGGTTTTGATTTGAATTTCCCTGATGGCTAATGATTTTGAACATTTTTTCATGTGTCTGTTAGCCATTTGTATGTCTTCATTGGAAAAGTGTCTGTTCATATCTTCTGCCCATTTTATGATTTGTTTATTTGTTTCTCGTGTATTGAGTTTGAGAAGTTCTTTGTAGATCTTGGATACCAGTCCTTTATCTGTGGTGTCCTTTGCAAATATATTCTCCCATTCCGTGGGCTGTCTCTTAGTTTTTTTGACTGTTTCCTTGGCTGTGCAGAAGCTCTTTATCCTGATAAAGTCCCATAAGTTCATTTTATCTTTTATTTCTCTTGCCTTTGGAGATGTGTCGTGAAAAAGGTTGCTCTGGCCGATGTCATAGAAGTTGTTGCCTATGTTCTCCTCTAGAATTTTGATGGATTCCTGTCTCACATTGAGGTCTTTCATCCATTTGGAGTTTATTTTTGTGTATGGTGTGAGAGAGTGGTCAAGTTTCATTCTTTTGCATGTAGCTGTCCAATTTTCCCAGCACCATTTATTGAAGAGACTGTCTTTTTTCCACCGGATGTTTTTTCCTGCTTTATCAAAGATTAGTTGCCCAAAGAGCCGAGGGTCCATTTCTGGGTTCTCTATTCTGTTCCATTGGTCGATGTGTCTGTTTTTGTGCCAGTACCATGCTGTCTTTGTGATCACAGCTTTGTAGTACAGCTCGAAATCCGGCATTGTGATGCCCCCAGCTTTGTTTTTCCTTTTCAACAGTTCCTTGGAGATTCGGGGCCTTTTCTGGTTCCATACAAATTTAAGGACTATTTGTTCCAGTTCTTTGAAAAATGTCCTCGGTATTTTGATCGGGATAGCATTGAAAGTGTAGATTGCTCTGGGTAGTATGGACATTTTAACTATGTTAATTCTTCNCGTTACCTTGGAATTAACTTAACCAGAGACGTAAAGGACCTATATGCTAGAAACTATAGATCACTTTTGAAAGATATTGAGGAAGACATAAAAAGATGGAAAAATATTCCATGCTCATGGATTGGAAGAATTAACATAGTTAAAATGTCCATGCTACCCAGAGCAATCTACACTTTCAATGCTATCCCGATCAAAATACCGAGGACATTTTTCAAAGAACTGGAACAAAATAGTCCTTAAATTTGTATGGAACCAGAAAAGGCCCCGAATCTCCAAGGAACTGTTGAAAAGGAAAAACAAAGCCATGGGTTTTTCTAAATGGCTTTTATCAGGTTGAGGAAGTTAGCTGCTCTTCTTAGTTTGTTGATTTTTTTTTATCATGAGGGTTTTTTTTTTCAAATACTCATTTTGCATTTATTAAGATAATTATGTGGCTGTCATTATAGTTTTCTATTCTATTGATAAGGCAACATTGCTTGATTTTTTTTTTTTTTAATGTTCAACCAACCTTGCATTTCTAGGATAAATCCCTTTTGGTCACGGAGGATAATCCTTTTATAGGATGCTAGATTTGATTTCCTCATCCTCTGTTAAAGATTTTTGCATTTATAATCATAAGGGATATTGGTTTATAATTTTCTTTTCTTGTGATGCCTTTGCTTAGTTTGGTATTAGAGTAAGTAATACCCCTAGAATGACCTCATAGAATGAGTTGGGATGTATACTTTTACTCAAATTTTTAGAAGAATTCATGAATAATTGGTATTAACTTTTCAATAAATATTTAGTAGAATTCACCCAGTGAAGTCAGCATTGATTTCTTTTTTTCTTTCTGTTAAAAACTCTTTAATGATTACCAATTACCAGTGAGTTAGACACAACACCCAATACCATGCTCTCCACAATGTCACAGTCTGCATTCCCAGTCTTATATTCTACTATTTCCAGCCAGTATCCCACTGGCCACTATTGAGAGGCAACTTGTCCACAGGCTACCCTACTTCCTGCCTTAACCTATGCTCCTTTTGTATTCCTGTTTCTCACTAGTCAGACTGCCATCCTTTCTTAAGACTTCTCAAGTCTACTTATACCTTGAAACCTCTTGATTTTACTGTCCAATTAATTTAGGCTTTTGTGCAATTTCTAACCAACTTTCTTTAATAGGCATTTAAAAAATCTCTATTGATTTCCAGAGGAAATCTTACTTACTGAAAAGTCTTCACAATAGGCTTCTGTAATTGATTAATTTAAAAAGGCACCTTCACGGAAAAGCCCCATTCCAGTTAAATAGGGACCTGTTAGTTACTTTGGTAATGACACGTAACTATCAAATGCTATATGGAATCCACTATGAACAGTATTTCTCTGTGAGTTCTTTTTCCAATGTCAGAATAATTAAAAAGAATTTTTGCTTGAGGAACTCATTATGAATGACTTCTCTGTGTTTCACCATATTTCTGAGGAAAATTTGTCTTAAAAAATTGATTCAGTCCTGGGGGAGGTTCTGCATGCCTTTTTGCTGACTTTCCAAGTCTCAAAATAATGATCTTCACAGTAGGGAATACCAAAGGAGCGAATAGCAGAGTTACAATGTAATAGTTTTCTAAAAACTATTTCTTCTTCCAATATCTTAAAATCAAGTTGTTCAGTATTTTAAAGCGGAGGTATAATTTAGTAATAAGCTATATTATTTTAGTAAATGTAATATTTTATATATAATATTGCTTTTCAAGTACATATGAAGATTGCATTTTAATAGACATTTGAAATGTTTATGAGTGAAAGAGAACTATATGGAACTTGCTCGAAACCCTTTTTGTTTTGCCATCTTTTTTGGGCTTACTATGTTAGCGAGTTAAAATTTTGACAAAGTGAGTGCTGCACTATCATTGCTAATATACAACTGTTTCCTAAATTTCATTAAGATAAAACTGTTATTTTATTTTATTTTATTTTTTTTTTAAGATTTTATTATTTATTCGACAGAGACAGAGACAGCCAGCGAGAGAGGGAACACAAGCAGGGGGAGTGGGAGAGGAAGAAGCAGGCTCATAGCAGAGGAGCCTGACGTGGGGCTCGATCCCATAACGCCGGGATCACGCCCTGAGCCGAAGGCAGACGCTTAACTGCTGTGCCACCCAGGCGCCCCTAAAACTGTTATTTTAGTGACGAATAAGTTAAGAAGGAAACTCTTTAAGATAAAATTATCAACAAACACATGTCATGGATCTTTACTATTATGTAAATGTTGTGACTACAGCCATAACTTTAGCTGACTTCAAGGATATTGCCAGTTTTATCTCAATGTTAGCCAGGGAGGTATGTTGGTATTGCCTCTACTATTATCACCAATAAAAAAATAATAAGACCTACACTTATTTATTGTCACTTTCTGTGTACTAGGCATGATGCCAGGCACTTATATTATCACCTCACTCACAACAAACCACCAAGAAGTCTCTTTATATTAGCCAGGAGTAGGTTCAATTGTGAGTAACAGAAACCTAAAATAACAATGTCTTTTTTTTTTTTTAATTTAAGTAATCTCTACACCCAACGTGGGGCTCAAACCCACGACCCTGAGATCAAGAGTTTCGTGCTCCACTGACTGAGCCAGCCAGGCACCCCCTTAAATGGCAATGTCTTAAACAAGGGAGAATTTTATTTCTCTCACATAAAAATCCAGAGGTAGGCAGTGAAAGGTTGGTTTCACAGTTCTGCTTTACAAAGTCCTCTGGGACTAGAGCTTTCTCACTTATCATTGGCTAGTAGTTATGATGCCATCAGAGAGAGAAAGGATAAAGGAAAGGGGGGTAAAGGAAATATACCAGCTTCCTTAGGAAGATTTCTACTACATGGTATTTCACTTAGTGCTCATTGGCCAGAACTTAGTTACATAAACACACCCAGAGAGGAGTTATGTGCCTAGCTAAAAATTTGGGGATCTGAAACATGGAGAAAGGAATAGAAGATATTAAGGGATAATAGATCCCTTCTCTGCCACAATATTATTAACTCTATTTTATAAGTAAGGAATGTGAAGCTTAGAACTATTTAATTAACTTACCCAAAGTCATCTGGTTAATAAATGCTTTAGAGGAGATTTAAACCCAGATATGTCTTTCCGAATGGTCTATGATTTGGGGGCAGGAGCAAAAGGTGTGAGGTAGTAATTTCTTTTAGAAGCCTGGTTACATGGCTTTAACGCTGTCTCGGTTAGTTATCGCCATGTAAAAACCATGCCAAATTTAAACAAACACTTATCTAACTTGGGAATCTGTAAGTTGGCTGAACAGAGTTCTGTGATCTGAGGCAATCTTGGCTGATCTCTGCTTGGAGGTTGGCAGGGGGCTGATCTAGAATTGCCTAGGCTGTGACAGCTTGACATTGCTCCACATAGCCTCTCATCCTCCAACTGGTTAACCTGGGCTCATTTTATGGAATAGCAGAAGTCCAAGAACAGAAGCAATGCAAGGTTTCTTGAGGCATGCACTCATCATAATTGGCTCAATGTCATTTCCATTGCATTCTATTAGCCAAAGTAAATAAGAAGACCCGCCCAGAATCAAGGGGTGGGAAAATAGACTCCATTTCTTGGTGAACTGCAAAGTCAAATTGCAAAGAGCATGGTTAAAAGGAGACCACTAATTGAGGCTGTCAATGCAACAATCTACCATCACGCTAATAATACAGAATTGTTGATTGGAACTGAGAATAGTAAAGATAATTTTCAACAAAAAATACGAATATACTGTCTTCCTTTAGCATGCAATCAATCACAGTTTTGTTTTTTAGAGGAATTCATGTTCTACAATAGGTCCACTCAGCAGTGAAACATAGAAAAGGGTCCCTAGATCTTGGGATATTTTTTTCTGTCTGACTAAACCTGGATTAAGTATAGGAAGGAATACAGAGAGAAAGAGTCTGTGGCTAAAAATTTCTTGAATGTTCTGTGAAATTGTAATTTGTCCTGGATTACATTTTTCTCTGAACTATGTCTGTGTTAAATCTTAATAAAAAGTATATGAGTGTTCTCAGGTTCTTGAGAAAGAAAATGAAAAGAGTTAGGTTTGTTTTTGGGTTTTTTTTGGGGGGGGGAAGGGCAGGCAGGGGCAGAGGGAGAGAGAGAATCTTAAGCAAGCTCCCCAACGCAGGGCTCGATCTCACGACCCTGAGATCATGACCTCAGGGTCATGAGATTTTGAGCCGAAATCAAGAGTTGGATGCTTAATGGACTGAGCTGCCTAGGCACCCTGAAAATAGTTTTGTTTCTTTGATTTTTTGGACAAGTTTGTTCATTCATTTAACATAAATGCTTTGAGTTCTCGCCATGTACCAAGCATCATGCCAGACACTGAAATATAATGATTACCAAAAAATAGAAATGGTGCCTACTTTCATGGAGTTTAACCCTGGGGTTAGGGAGATGAGACAATAATTAAATGATCTCACAAATAAATGCATCACGACAAAATGCAAAAAGTGACATGAAGGAAAGGTGCATGATGATATGAGATTTTCTAAAACAATGAGCTGATGTGGCCAAAGGAAGCATCAAGAAGGCTTTCTTGAAGAAGGGATGTTCAAGCTGGGATCTGAAGGATAAATCAGAATTAAGAGGCAGGGGTAGAGGCTAGGGTTCTAGGCACTGAAACAACATTCTAAAGGCCCTGACGTGGCAGAAAGCCCGGGACTTATGAAGGGCTAGAAGAAAGGCATTGAGCGGAAACACGGAGAGTGAGAGGAAGTGGGTTCTGAGGTGAGATGGAAAGTTGATGGCTGTCAGATTACATCAGGCCCTAGCTGATATAAGAAACTTTTGTCTTAATCCTCAGAACCAAGAAGAGTAATAGGAAGTGACACAAGCAGATTGGTGAATTTGAGAAAAATAATTTGGGGGTTAGGTCCAAGATAGGGTAAGCAGGGGCCAGTTTGGAGGCTGTTGCAGAGTCTGGGTAGAACATGTCAGCTCAGACTAGGACGGTGAGGCAGGAGAGGGTAAGAAGTAGACCTATTCAGGAGATTGAGGTGATAACATAAGCCCATGTCAAGTGTCAGCTATGGGAAGTAAAGAGAAGGACGCTGTGGTATATTGAATCTTTCACCCCTTCCTGCATCCACACTATTGACTTTGGGCCTCACTATGTGGCCTGCTTTAGCCAATGGCATAAACAGAAACGTCAGTGTGCCATTCCAGGTCTAGGATTTAAGAGACATTGTGTGTTTCTGCTTTGTTTTCGAGCCTCAGCCACCACCATAAAAGGAACACACCCACACTGGCTTACTAGTCTGAGAAAGATGGCAGACACTGTGGAGGAGCTCCACCCCCCAGATCTACTCTAAGAAGCAGAGCACCACCTCGGTGCTGCAACCTAGAAGGAGTGGCCCCACTGAGCCCAGTCTGCTTCAGGCAAAATCTAGCTAACCTCTAGATATGCAAGTGATAAGAAATGAATGTTGTTTTAAATATTAAAATTGGGAGCTCTTTGTCACTCAGCAATAGCTAACTGATACCAGAGGGGTCCAAAATTAAAGTTCCAGTCTTGGCTTTAAGCCTACAAAAGTAGATGAATGGTGGTACCATTCACTTCAGTTAATTCATTTCCTGTCTCTACATGCCTTTCTCTGCTGGACCCAATTTTCCTAGTTCATTTCCTGTCACTTTTCCTCCTGTTACTGCCACTTAGTTGCTAGAGTCAAAGGTAAGTAGGAAGCGAGGTGGGAGGAAATAGCCAGGATGATGCTATAGACTGAATTGTGTCTTCTTCAAATGTATTTTTTTAAATGTATTTTTTTAAAGATTTTTATTTATTTATTTGACAGAGATAGAGACAGCCAGCGAGAGAGGGAACACAAGCAGGGGGAGTGGGAGAGGAAGAAGCAGGCTCATAGCAGAGGAGCCTGACGTGGGGCTCGATCCCATAATGCCGGGATCACGCCCTGAGCCGAAGGCAGACGCTCAACCGCTGTGCCACCCAGGCGCCCCTGAATTGTGTCTTCTTCAAATTCATATTTTGAAACTCCACCCCCTAAGATGACTGTATTTAGAGATAGGGCCTTATGGGGGTAATTAATGTCCTAAGGGTCAGGCTCTGATCCAAGAGGATTAGTGTCCTCATAAAAGGAGGAGGAAACACGAGAGAGTTTTCTCTTTCTTTTTCTTATTCACTTTCCCTCCACCCCCATCCAACACGCACCCAACCTGAATACAAAGAAGAAGTTGTGTGAGCACACAGGGAGAAGACAGCCACGTACAAGCTAAGAGGCGAGGCCTCAGAAGGTACCTTGGACGATCCCTTGCCAGTACTTTGATCTTGAACTTCCCAGCCTCCAGAAGTGTGAGAAATAAATATCTGTTGTTTATAGGCCCCCTAGTCTATGGTATTTTGTTATGGCAGCCAGAACAGGTTACCATAGCGGTGTGAGGCTAAGTGGCAGAGAGAAGATGGAGTGACAGTGTGGATGACAAAGGACAGCTCTGTTGGGAAGAGGCCTCGGTTGGTAGCACATGGGCCTCTCCTTAGAAGGATGCACTTCAGACAAGTCAGATACTATCCTGCTGTCATTGGCTTAACTCAAGTTCACAAAGTGATCATCAATCTTTTCCAAAGAGCCTATATTTTAGCATAATAAACAATCTTGGAAAAAGTTGCGAGTTCATAGTAAAGTAAGGAAACAGGAGGCCCATCAACCACTGCTGAACCCACATATTCCACTGTCTCTGTTAGGTGACGGCTTTATGGTGAGGGCCACAGCCAGGACAGGACCCCAGGCCTGCGTGTCTGTGAGGAATGACGGTGAAAAAGGTAGAGATCCAAGGAGATTTTTCCTCCTGTTGACCTGACCTAATCCGTTTTCCTTCCCCTAGCAGGGGCTGCAGACTGAGGCTGATCTGCAAAAAGAATTTCCATGATCCTGTTATTTGGATTTGGGGTTTCTTCTTCATTGTGGTGGATATACACTGTGGTGGGTATACGGCAAAAGTGGTGGTGGTGGGGGGTGTTGCCTAAAACCACCACACAGCACATGTTAACATCTTACCCACTGCTTTTTACAGTGAAACATGGCAGACCACAGTAACACGGCTTGCTGTTCTTTGCTGCCTAAGAATTTCGTACCAGTAATTATCACAAAGTTTAAGTATCAAGCCAAAAGAGGTTCTCTGCCCTGACACAGAGTGAATTCCATTTGTGTGTGTGTGTGTTTGTGTGTGTGTGTGTGTGTGTGAGAGAGAGAGAGAGAGAGAGAGAGAGACGGAGACACAGAAGGAGAGATAGAGAGCTGGTTGTGGTGTCTCGTTCCTATAGCTGAGCTGTTGCCTGGTCTGGTTTTTGGTTTCCCAGTTCTTTGACTACATTTGACTCTGGTGCCTCTTTAGAATAAGGTCTTTTATAATTTCCTCCCTTTCCCTGCATGATTTCTGCCCATCACTGGGTAAAACAGAATTATTCCTAATGGGTTTTCGATTTGTTCTTTGGAGCCCCCATTTTTAGCAAGCACACAAAAAAACTATTCATCCACATGGCTACCTTACACTAAACGTTCTTTGTTAAGTTAAATTCTACAGGCTGGGCAGCATAAACATTCAAGAAAAAAAAATTCATTGTACGGCCAGTTCTAAGAATCTGGCACCAAACAGTCCTCTAAGGTTTGTTTAAACAAGAAACGTATTAAAAGAGAGACATTATTTTTTATGGTGATGATGGCTTGGGCCACAGAAGTCACATATTTGAGTCCTGGTCACTGCCGGAGCATTAAGGAGCCTGTCAATAAAGCTTTCCTCCAGGGAGGAGCCAATGGGAAGATTTCTTGACTTTGGGAGTTGTGCATTTTTTAGTCTTTCTAAGGATAGCTTCCGTTTTTTTTAGGCTTAGCACATGTCAATACTTGAGGAGAGGGTCAGAGTAAAGCAGCTGGAAGTGAAAATAATTTGCTTTAAGAACTCAAGCTGTTATTCCGTGAAATCATACTATTCACTGACTTTCAATCAAGTGGATCTTCATTTCCTAGCCACCTCACTTCATTCAGTCTCCCCACACAACTTGAGCACTAAGGATTGCCGTGGGCACAGGCGGGGTCAGGATCATATTTTTCTGTTCTGCACGCCCATGACTTTGTCAGTCTTCCTTTCCCTGCTCTCCACTGCCTACTCCCTAATTCTTCCTCTTCTGCTCAGACCTCTGCTCACGCCCACCTGGCTGCAAATCACTGCCCAGGTGTTAATTTCACCATGGAACTTGATATTGTACTTCATATGTTGTATTGAAGCATATCTAGACTTATGGGATGTTTAGAGCTGATGGGGACACTCATTCACTTGTTCTTTCATATACTCGTCACGTTATTTGTGGTTTTGTGTCAGGCAGTGTCCCAGGCCCTCAGTAGCTTCCATTCTGGGGTTGGGGGTGCATGTGCAGAGAAGCCATTACAACCCAATCAAATTCTATAATGGAAGTGTGAGCAGAGTACAGTGGACGCATAAAAGCAGTTGGTCAGTTCTTCTGTGAAGTCTTCCCAAAGCTGGCAACGGGCAGGTCATATCCAGAAAGCAGGTGTGGGAGGAATGCTTCCATTGGTGAGAACCAAGTTCAGGGGCCACTGGTAGCTGGTATTACTGCATGATCTACTGTGAGCAGGGAAGCTGCTGCCAATGGCCCTGAAATGGCGGGATAATATCTTGAAGGAGCTTGAATGCCATGCTTGGTGGGATAACATCATGAAGGAGCTTGAATTTAGAGTTTAAACTAGTCTCAGTGGGAAAATCGTTGAAGACTTTTTAACAGATTCTTTATGTTAGAATGATCACTCTGAAATCAAGGGATCTGGATGGGGGAGGAGGAGGAATTGGGGAGATCCAAGTCAAGGAAATGTAGAAAGACACTAGTGCAATAATCCGGGCAGCGGATGAAGGCCTGAGCTAGGGCAGTGACTCTGGGCATCAAGGAGAGAGATGTTCAGGACTGAAGGATTAACTGGATGGGGAGAGGGAGGAATCTAAAACGAACCCAGTGTTCTCTGGCTTCATTAATTGGATGGATGGTTGTACCATTCATCTATGGGAAATCTGGATATTTACAGAGTGGTTTAGGGCCTGAATAAAATGATGAATTCGGTTTTGTGCTTCTCAGGTTTGAACTGAAGACACAGAGTCCTGGAAAAATGGATGGCACTGAAGTGAGAGAAGGGCAAGGTTGGAGTTGTGGGGTGGTCCATATTTAAAGATATCAGTAGAGATGATCTCCTCAACTCTGAATAGATTCTAGCTCCTGCAGTTAGATGATGTTACAAGGTCTAGGTGAGACCTAAGGATCTATGCTTAAAAAGCCCCTCAGGGGGTTGC
Organism: Ailuropoda melanoleuca; assembly: GCF_002007445.2. Classification (NCBI taxonomy): domain Eukaryota; kingdom Metazoa; phylum Chordata; class Mammalia; order Carnivora; family Ursidae; genus Ailuropoda; species Ailuropoda melanoleuca. The sequence goes on from NC_048226.1 coordinate 43,264,048, forward strand.
TGAGCCTGGGTGGCTCAGTCAATTAAGCGCCTGCCTTCAGCTCTGGGATCGAGAGCCCTGCATCAGGCTCCCTTAACAGCAGGGAGTCTGCTTCTCCCTCTCCTTCTGCTGCTCCCCCTAGTTGTACTTTCTCTCTCTCTCTCTCTTTCAAATAAATAAATAAATAAAATCTTAAAAAAAAAAAAAGAGCTCCTCAGGGCATTCTGATAAGCAGCTAGAGCTGAGAAACACAGGCGACGTCCCACCCTATTCCAACACAGAGCTGGAGCCCAGGTCCACTGGGGTGGGATGACTTGCCCAAGGTCACAGAGCTCCTTAGAGGCTGAGTGAGGCTCCGGTTTGCAATCCGCTGTCCACTGTCCTTTATCTTCCATGGTGCTCAACTTCTCTCCCCAGATCCCTTTGTCTTATTTAGATTTTAAAACCTTGGGGATGGTCTGCTCTTCCTCTTGTATTTGTAACCTGTGATCAGTTGCAACGGCATATCCGGCTGAGCAGTGGGTCTGGCAGACTGAGAGAGGGGTCTCTCACGAGTTCATGCCACTGGTTTCCTAACAATCCTACCTTGTACAGCACCCTTAACAGCAGAAGAAAGGTATCTTAGGGGCTCAGTCTTAAAAAGCTGCTAGCAGCTTTTTGTGGAATCTGGCCTTTGACCTAACATCTTCCTATATAATCTGGATCACGGAATAGAAAAACGCTTCTATTTTTGTAAGAGATGCTCAGTGGGAAAAAAAACAGGCCCAGAATGTACAAGTCTTCTTACGAGAACTTATGGATGATACAGAACTAAAGGACAAATCACCATGTTTAGGAAAATTAGAATCTCATGGGCCATGGGAGATCTTATTAATGAATACCAAGATTTCTCTTCAGGGCTTCTCTCCTTCAGAACGCATATCCCCTTGGAATCAGTCGCAATCATGTGATTTGCTTTAACCCAAGAGATGTTAGCATAAGCAACGTGTATCACGTCTAGATAGAGGAACCGTGTGAAACTTTCCATCCTTCACGCTTTGCACCCCTGCCCCAGCAAACCACGAAGCTTCACATTGAGGTGGCGGTATCCCAAGATGGTAGAACTCCTGCCAATCTGGACCATGGAATGACCACGATGATCAGAGCCCCTCTGCTTGTCAGTGTGGACAATGTAGCACAAATAAGAAAAGGAAAAGCCGAAACTACTGTTTTAAGCCACTGAGATTTAGGGGGTGATTGGTTTACAGCAGCATAATTTAGCCTAATCTGACGAATGCACTGATCTATAGGAAACACTCACAGGAAGTAGGCAGCTGATAACACAAACTCCGAGGTGCCACAAAAGGAAAGGATTTCTGCAGGCTAGGGTAGTCTGAGAAGGCAATGCTGGTCAACTGGAATAATGGGACACAGGCCCGATGGAGTTCAGCAGAGAAAAATTCAGGGTTATGCACTTGGAGCTGAAAAGTGAACATATTCAAAGGCAAGGTGCCAACCCCTCAAAAGCAGTTGGCTGGAAAATTGAAAGTATAGCTTTAGTGGATAGCCAGTTGACCGGGAAGAATTGTCACAACCCTGCAGTTCTGATGATTAAAAAAAATGCAAGCAGAGAACTGTGGCAAATGAAAAGCATGTCTGTATCATGAGGTAATTGCTACACGGCTCTGCACTGATCTGAGCTGTAACAGAGAGCTGGGGCTGGCTATGGTCTCCATAGCTCACTGGGATGGAGAGAACGTGGAGAGAGTTCACAGCAAAAGCCAAATCGTCATTCACTGACCAGAGAAGAAGGGCTAGAGGACCTGGGATGATACAGCCTAGAGAAGAAACGCTTCAGGATGACTTTAGAAGCATCTGCGATGGACATGGATTTCAGAGGAACCACCGCGTGGAGGGGGATGGCTGCTTTTACTCTGTTGCCAAGAGCACACACAAAAAAACGGGCTTATTAAAGTTAAACAAAAGGAGGAATTTCCCTACCCCAATGGTTATCTGACACCAGATAGGGTTGGAGATTTCTCCCCGGAGGAAGTTACAAAGATCAATGTTCTTTCGAATGTAATGGATTCAGTGGGTCCTTCCTGAAGCTAGGAGAGGTTGGAAGGTTCTCAGTCTCTTTTCTGCCATGACCCAGATGATGGATGGTGTGCACCGGGGACACACTCCCATGGGCATGCAAACATTTTAGACGACACCTAGCATCCTACTGGCCGCTGTATTTTTCCTTCCTCTCAAGAAAACATACCAGAAAACAAGGGAGAGCCATACTATGATCAGGGCAACCTCAAATCCTCTTTTTTTAAAGAAAGGTAAATATTTTGTAGATATCAATACTTTGACTACTGTTTGTAAAAATAACTTGTGATATGATCATTCAACATTTGTTTAACAAGTAATTATAAATGTATGTGTGTTTATGTATGGTGGGGGACGGCATGTTTAAGGCTAAATCAACACAGTTATAATGCAGTGTGATAACGCTGCAGTAATGGGAAATGTGATACAATGGGAGACCACGGAGAAGGACTGATTAGTCTGTACTTGGAGGTGCGGGGAAGGCTTCCAAAGCAAGACACGTACCAGTTGAGATACGCAGGCGAAGGGAAGAAAGTTGATCAACAGAAGAGGAAAAGCAGGAAAGCGGAGGGAACTGTGTGTGCAAAGGCTGGAAGCAGAGGGAGGAATAGACAAATGGGAAGATACTTGGACACAGCCCTGAGGCTGAGTGGAACGGGTGATGGCAGATGAGGGTGGGGTGCAGGAGGCAAGACACCCAGGGTCCCACTGGGCATGTTAAGAAGCTTGAGTTTCATCCTAGGAGCAGAGTGGGGCCATGGAACTGTTTGATGCAGGAGAAGGACATCATCAAGTTTATACTTCAGAAAGGTCACTCTGGCTGCAATGTAGAAAATCGGTTAAAGGGGCTTTGAAATCAACCCGGCCTGGATTTGAATCTGTGTTGTGCATTATTAGCTATCAGATTTTTGACAAATGAATCTCAGTGAAAATCAGTTTCCTCATCTGTGACATAGACATAATGATGTCTCTCTGACAGGGTGGCAATGAGGGTAAGTTTAAAAAATGTATATAAAAGGCCTGCAAATTGTCTGATACCCCGATATGGGTGCTCAATAAACACTGTTTCCCTTCTTTATGAATTAATTCACTGTCAATCAGCAAATGATAAATGCACTTGACACAGTACAGAATCCAATACTTTTTTCATTTGAGAGTGATGATTACATGAGTAGTTTCTATAGTCCTCTTACAACTATAGAGACCAGACTAGATTTTCCTTCAGTCCTTTAATCATCTTTGTGGTTCTTTGTAGAGCACTCTCCAATTTTTCAAAATTCCTCTTCGATTGCGGAGACCACAGCTAGATTAGTCACCGTAGAGAATTCATTATAATTAGATCAACACTGTGCAGTGGCTCGGGCGGCTGGCTCAGCCATGTCAACCCAGTCAGCCGGTCCCCGTCGACAAATAGGTTGTGTTCCAGGAGTTCATTAGTAAGTTGGTTGTTTGGAACACAGAAAGCCTTTCCCCATAGAAACAGAATTATAGATGGTGGCTTGTTTCCCAGGCCAGTGCACAAAAATCTATTTAATGCACATGCAGCTGAACCAGGGCCTGGCAATAATAGTCCCTCAAGCCCTTGACTTGCTTAAGCGCCGGTGGAACTCCTAGTCCTATGGAGCCCCGAAAACCTCTGAACCCTGGGCTTGCAAGCCTGAGCCCTCCGACAGATGTGGGAAGTGGGCTGCTAGTTTCGAGTGAGGATCGTTTGCAGCATGATTGTGAAGAACACTTCCTTGGGCTGGGCCTTCCCCTGCAGTTGTGGTTACGGTTATATAAGCAAGTCACCAAGAGCCAGCTTATGATAAATTCATCTACAATGTGCTGGATACTTGACCTAAATGATCTACCTCAATTATCTACGATTCTCACAATAATTCTGTAAGGAGAATATTCTTCTGCTCATTCTTCCCATCTTGCTGGCGTCTTAAGATTGTGCACCGCCCAGGGACAGACAGGTAGAAGGGGGCAGAACTGCTGCGGGAGCCGTGGCTTTCTGGCCTGCAAAGCTAAGAGCTTTTCACTGCACAACACTGCCTCCCAGTGGAGAGTGCTCAGCACATAACCTAGCATCGCTAAACCAGCTATGTATAATCTCCCAGCGAAGTAACAAGTTCTTCATTCATATGTCCAACAAAGAATCTTTGAGTGCTTCCAATGAGCTAGGCCTTGGGAACGCAAAATCAAATTAGACTTGGCGCTCTCGCAGAGTAGTTGGGAAAAGGAACAAGTAAATCAATGATTGGAATCAATGGGACAAGGATATGATCAAATTTTTAAAAATTTCACAGAAAGTCGGAAGAGAGATTATTAATAGGACTAGGATGGTCATGATGGTAAATTTAAGGAAGGCTTCCTGGAGAAGGTGAGATGAGCTGAGTTTTGATAGATGAGTTGGAGTTAGATGTAAATCTATATGACAAAGGGTCAAAGAATATTTTCTGAGGAAGGAACAGCATGTTTAAATGCAGAGGGCTATGAAACACACCAAAAGTATGTTAAGCATTTCTTTGACCCATCTGCTTTTGTGATAGGTCAGCACCATGCAAAGATAGAGTAGCTGATAGCCTATCTTGGGAGATAGACAAGTGAAAATAGTCTGTAGTCTTTAGTGTAGCTTTAATTTGCTTTTCTTTCATAGTGATGTTTTTAGATTCTTTATATATTAAAAACACATATTAAAACACCATTTGTGGGTTTTTTCCCCCTGGGAACTGTCTGTATTTGTTGATTTTTCGATTGGATGTTGGTTATTTAAAAATTAATTTGTAAGAAAATGAAAAAACTAACTTGTCACTAGACAAGTGAAAATAGTCTGTAGTCTTTAGTGTAGCTTTAATTTGCTTTTCTTTCATAGTGATGTTTTTAGATTCTTTATATATTAAAAACATACATATTAAAACACCATTTGTGGGTTTTTTCCCCCTGGGAACTGTCTGTATTTGTTGATTTTTCGATTGGATGTTGGTTATTTAAAAATTAATTTGTAAGAAAATGAAAAAACTAACTTGTCACTAGACAAGTGAAAATAGTCTGTAGTCTTTAGTGTAGCTTTAATTTGCTTTTCTTTCATAGTGATGTTTTTAGATTCTTTATATATTAAAAACATACATATTAAAACACCATTTGTGGGTTTTTTCCCCCTGGGAACTGTCTGTATTTGTTGATTTTTCGATTGGATGTTGGTTATTTAAAAATTAATTTGTAAGAAAATGAAAAAACTAACTTGTCACTAGACAAGTGAAAATAGTCTGTAGTCTTTAGTGTAGCTTTAATTTGCTTTTCTTTCATAGTGATGTTTTTAGATTCTTTATATATTAAAAACATACATATTAAAACACCATTTGTGGGTTTTTTCCCCCTGGGAACTGTCTGTATTTGTTGATTTTTCGATTGGATGTTGGTTATTTAAAAATTAATTTGTAAGAAAATGAAAAAACTAACTTGTCACTAGACAAGTGAAAATAGTCTGTAGTCTTTAGTGTAGCTTTAATTTGCTTTTCTTTCATAGTGATGTTTTTAGATTCTTTATATATTAAAAACATACATATTAAAACACCATTTGTGGGTTTTTTTCCCCCTGGGAACTGTCTGTATTTGTTGATTTTTCGATTGGATGTTGGTTATTTAAAAATTAATTTGTAAGAAAATGAAAAAACTAGCTTCATGTTCATTGAAGCTTTACAATAGCCAAGATATGGAAGCAAGAGAAGTGTCTATCCATGGATGAATGGATAAGGAAAATGTGGCATATATGTACAACAAAATGTTATTCCGCCTTAAAAAACAAAGAAACCTTGCCACTTGCTAATTCGAGGGCATTTTGCTAAGTGAAATAAGTCAGACAGAAAATACTGTATGATCTCACTTATAAATGAAATCTAAGCAAATAAAACCAAACTCAGATACAGAGAACAGAAGCAGGGGTTGGGTGAAATGGGTGAAAGGGGTCAAGAGGTACAAACTTTTAGTTATAAAACATAAATAAGTCCTGGGAGATCGTATACAGCATGCTGACTATGATAATAATACCGTATTGTGTACTTGAAAGTTGCTGAGAGAGTAGATCCTTAAAGTTCTCATCACAAGAAAAATACATTTGTAACTATGTGTGGCAATGGATGTTAACTAGACTTTTTGTGGTCATTTTGCAACATACACAAATATTGAATCATTATGTTATATACCTGAAACTAATATCAATTATCTCTCAATTAAAAATTGATTTTGTAAGAGCTCTTAATTCACTATATGATCATTTACCTTTCTTTCTTTCTTTGATGAAGGGGCAGAGGGAGAGGGAGGGACAATCTTAAGCAGGCTCCATGGCCCGCGCTGAGCCCACGCTGAGCCTGATGCTGGGCTCGATTTCACAACCCTGAAGTCACCATCTGAGCCCAAACCAAGAGTCCGACGCTTAACTGACTCAGCCACCCACCCAGGAGACTCAATCACTTATCTTTTGATTTACAAAACAATCTTCTTCTAAAAACCTTCCCGGACTCTGATTATTTTTTAAAAAATTAGATTCTCTTTTTACCTTTACATCTTTGATCCAGCTAAAATTTGTCCCAGTCCGCGTGAGGAGTGTGGTAGCGCTCGAACTACATTTCCCCGTGTGCCTTGTACCTTTCGCCCTCCTGGCTGGGAGACAAGAGTCAGGCCAACAGGATGACCCTGGGTCAGAGACGGGCTTCCCCAAGTGTGAAAGACATCTAAAAGAGCCGGGGTCCCCGCGTGGGGACCCTGCAGCTGGAATGAAGGTGTCCATGCACACTGGCAGGATGCCACACAGAGCAGCAAGGACAGAACCAACTCTAAGCTGCCTGTTGCCACTTCACTTGCCTTCATCTCTGTTGAGGGGGGATCCGGAAAACACCAGGTGCTCAACTAGCCCCGCCCTAGGAGCCTTGATGCAGGCAACAACCAAAGGGCCAAAAGGGCCCGCGGGAGGAGTGAGCTTGGAAAGAAATAACAAAGAAACCTTTCAGGGCCCCAACACACACACACACACACACACACACACACACACACACACACACCGCACAACAAAACCAAAGTAAAACAAAGGCCTCAAATAAAATTCCAAAGCACATAAAGAAAACTGACTAAACAGGATATAAAAAAACCACTGGCAGCCTCCCCACCAGTCTCTCTTTTGAGTCTATTAGGACAGATCTCATTATACCTTTTGCTCTGTTCAGTCACTCTAGAAGCCCCCAAACACCCAGGTCACTCCTCCTCTCCTGCCCTCCTAATCTCCACACAGCTATCACACCTTCCTCATTCTGTCCACGTCTCCCACCCCTCCCCAAACCCTGAAACCCTTACACGAGTCCTTGGGCATTAGCAAAACCCCCTATACTCTCAACCTCATTCCTTAATGTTCTCAGCTTCTTGCTCTAGACAAAACATGGCTCTCCCCTGAGGTCGCGGCTTCTGTGTTGTCCTCTTCCCAACTCCCTGCACCCCTGCCTGGTACCACTGAGCCAAGAGGGGTCCTCCTTCCTCCTTGTTGCTGCTTTTAGCCCGTTGCCCTGCTTCCTCCCTTATCCACTTGGCTTTAATGGTTACTATACAGCGATTCATAACTGTTCTCACAAGGTTGTCTCATTATCAAGACTACAATAAAAATAGTCATTGGCTCACTTTTTATGAAAGGCAAAGACCTGCAGTGCATTTACTTTTGCCCCCTTCTCTGATCACTGTCTTCAAGAAATTAAGATTGTGCCGTAAATCCTTTCATCCACAATTTATTCTGAGAGGTGCTAACTGTAGGGTTTGATATTGGCCTGCCTGAAATTGATCAAATGGCATGAAGCTGTTCAAACGCTGTTGTAAGAAAAGCTGGCTGAACCCACAGAGTGTGACCACGAGGATCTCATTCATGGTATTACCAGGTCCTCCCAGAAAGGCAAGGTTCTCAGATCTCAGAATCAGAAATTGTGCTTTTCATGAGCACGAGGTTTATTTTTAACTTAGGAACCTGGATGTTTTCCACTTTACAGTGCTAGTTCCCGGGAGACCTAGAATAAATTTTATCTATGTTGTTTATATCCTTGGAAACAGTCTTGAGCCCACTTGGAAATGAGATGAAATACGAATCAACGTGACAACGCAAAGATGTCTTTCAAGTCGATGGTGGTGACCTCCAGGGAAATAACAGAGGGGGAAGAGTAAAGAAGGAAAACAACTTTTGAAAAAAGGTTTATTTATTTTATTTGAGAGAGGGAGAGAGAACGAGCATGGGGGAGGGGCAGAGGAAGAGAATCTTGAGCAGACTCCCTCCTGAGCCTGGAGCCCAACTCGGGGCTCAATCTCACCACCCTGAGATCATGACCTGAGCTGGAACCAAGAGTCACATGCTTAACTGACTGAGCCACCCAGATGCCCCAAGAGTGAAAATAACTTTTACTGTTTATTCATCTGTGTTATTTGAATTGAGTATGAATTTGTGTATTATTTTTAGAATTTTTTAAAAAACAAATAAGTATACATGGAAAAAAAATAAAGGAGAATATACTCAAGGGGTAAGACAGAACTTCCTAAGTAAGACATGAGACCCAGAAACCATACAGAAAAAATGGACAGATCTGAGTAAAAAATGAAAAACCTTTCTCCAGCGAAGAACATTAAAAACATGTGCAAATATCAGTAATGAGTGGGAGACAATATTTCTAACAAGTATTCTGGATAAAGATTAATAACCCCAAAATAAATGAGCTCCTACAAATCAATAAGGAAAAGAAAAAAAGACAGTGGAAATGAATGAGGGATTTACACAAGGATTTCGCTAAGGAATGAATGACAAGGGACATATAAATTTATATTAATTGAACTAATAATTGAAGAAATAAAGAGATGCAAATTAGTAAGAGATAAGGTTTTTTACCTATCAGATTGGCAAAAATTCAAACATGCATAGGATGTATGTCTAACTGATATGAGTGAGGGAGAAAAGGCATGCTGTTGATGGTCATGGGAAAGATCACAGCGCTTTGGGAAGATAGTTGTGTACTATATGAACTATACTAGTTCCATTTCTTGGACTCTCTTCTACAAAGTCATAAAGATGTGTGAATATATACACACACATATATATATACACACACATCACAGTACCATTTATAGAAATACAAATAATAGAAATGATTTCAATGATCATAAATGGGGACATCCATTAACACTAAGCAACCAGTAAGAAAAATACGGTTGTTCTCTCTATATACTCACCTGAAAAGATGCCTCTGATGTATTATTAAGGAAAAAAAAGCAAATTGCAGATGAATATAATCCAAGTTTTGGTGCTCCCCTCGCCTATCAAAAAAGGAATCTACATAGAGTATGAGTGTGTCTGTACAAGCAGAGAAAACGTTTGGGAAGGATACAAAATGCTGGACAGTGGTTTCCCATGGGAAGGGGACTAGAGAGTAAGTGGGGACCTTTCCCTTTTCATTCCATATACATTCTTTTTCAAATGCAGTGAGCCTCTGGTTAATTGCTGCTTGTTTTGGTATGTCTTTCGTAACCCTCAAGCACCACTTGCTTCACACACATTGAAAGTAGACTGGGGATTATTTCTTAGTGTTGGCAATTGTTTCTTTTTTTGTCCTTGTTTACAGTGGGAAAAGTACCTTGTTTTAAGAGGTAATAGGTGACAAAGCATATTCCATAATTTATTAGGTTATGGATCAGTGAAATAAAGCCAAAACACATCAGTTCAAGAGTATGTCATTAACGATGTCTGTTCAAAGGAGAAACGTGACAAAAATATGCCACAGTACAGGGTAGGTATTTGGTTTTTGTGGTTTAAAGAGTACTAGTTCAGTGATAGGGAAATGATCAAAGACTGCCTAGTTATAGTTACAGATGCTGTATTTCTTGATGATGATGATGATGATGTTGGGGGGGGGCGACTCTACAGGACCAATAACGATATTAGCTCAAGATTGCACACACTGGGGCTCTGCTCTTTCCAGAGACAAGAGGAGCCCTTCCCTGGACCTCACTCGGACCCACTTTGGCTATATCCCTCCATGGTACAGAGTCCATACGGCCAAAGGTTTGCCCATCCATTGTGCGTTCCTGGACTTCACATACAGGGAAGAGATGAGTGTCTGCGTTAGGTCTGTGGTCTCAGATGTAGACTGTGCTGGAGGTATTGCAACTCTGGGTCCGGGGTCCGGCCAAGAGCAGGCTGTTTTCAGGGATGAGATGGAACTTGGACATGTGGGTTGGAAAAATTTAGGGGGAGGGGACATGTGGGTGGGTGGGGAGAGGAGTGCTGGGTGCTGAGCAGGGCCAAGGGTGGGAAGAGAAGAGGGTGGCCTGGGTGCAGTACAGAGCCAGCGATGGGAAGAAAATGGGGTGTGCGGGGCACAGGGCAGGGCCAAGGGTGGGAAGCAGAGCAGAGGTGGCTGCCGCCTGATGACACTGAAAGGTGCCCCACCTGAGTAGACAACATCTGCTGGGAAGAACCTCGGCCCCCTGCAGTGCTAAGACAGTGGGAGCGGGGGTGTCGAAATGGGGCTGGGAACACCCAGCACATGGAACACTTCAAAATATTTTCTTGTTTCCACCATCATTTCCTACTGGACACTTGAATTATTTAAAAGCATAATACCTACCTTCCAAGCCACTGGATGTTATAAAATTATTTTCATGATTTCTAGCCTAGTTCCACTTGACTGATAATACTTTTAATGCTGCACACCCCACATACCTTTTTACTCCCTGGGCCCTTTTTATATTTGTATATAATATATATGCAATATATCTTATATTACATATAATACTTATCACCTGCTGATAGGCTACCATTTATCAAGGCCATTTTACTACCCTTCTAAATTCTGTGCTGTTTTTATTTTCCATCCTCTTCCTAGAACGTAAGTCCCAGGATAGCAGATATTTTTGCCCATTTTGTTCACTGATGTACATTCCTAGTGCTTAGAATAGTTCAGGCTGCAAAGTAGACTTTCAGTAAGTTTTTGCTGATCCATGAATGAACTCCAAGGTTGAGTTCCCTGAGGAAAAAAAAAATATTAAAAAAAGGCATCGGTGGCTTTCAAACAAAATTTTCTCTCCATTGAGACTTACCAGGACTTTCCTTTCTTCCTTCTCTCAAAGAACTACAGCACCTCGCCCATCCGGCACAGGGATGAGAATCCTCCCCTTCAGTTGGAAGAGTCATTCAAGACATGGCAGCCATTTTTCCCACTCCTTCAAGCTCCATGTTGCCTTTCCCTGTTGTCACCCCTGGCGCCTCTGGCTCAGCCCATTTGCACAAAAGTTTGCTCTGGGAAGAGGACTTTTAGCCCCAAAGGTCACTTTAGTTTTCAAATACTCTGAGAATGAAACTCTTCTATACTGAAGACATTGGCTTTTAAGCCTGGGTTATGTGGAGATGACAGAGGACAGAGGCACATGGGACTCGGGAAAGAGAGGAAGCAAAAACATGCACAGAGTCTTCATTAAATACTTGATTTCAGGGTGCCTGGGTGGCTCAGTCGTTGAGCGTCTGCCTTCGGCTCAGGGCGTGATCCCAGGGTTCTAGGATCGAGCCCCACATCGGGCTCCATGCCACTGGGAGCCTGCTTCTTCCCCTCCCACTCCCCCTGCTTGTGTTCCCTCTCTCACTGGCTGTCTCTTGCTCTGTCAAATAAATACATAAATCTTTAAAAAGAAATTAAAAAAAATAAATGCTTGATTTCTTTGGTTTGGTTGTGATAGTGTATTCCTATTCTACCCTTTCTCCATGGAACGATTTAGAGTGACTTACAACGATACAGAAATCTGAGCTCCGTAAGAGCAGGGACTTGGCTTTGTTCATACCTGTATTCATAGCTAGGCCTGGGACATGGTAAACTCTCAAGTGTTGGTTGAGTCAAAGAATGAGTGAATGGCAACACAGTTTTCTAATCTGAATGAAAGCTCAAATATTGGGCTCTGTGGGTCAAAATTGGATACTAACCCACCTGTGGACACAGAGAGAGCCAGAGGGAGTTCTGGCTTCCTTAGCTCTGTTTTGTGGTTTGATGGGCACTGGCCCTTCAAGGTCAGGTTAAGGCTAGTTTGCCTGAGAGGAGTATTGTGTGTATGTGTGTGTGTGTGCATGTGTGTGTGTGTGCATGTGTGTGTGTGTGCATGTAGAAGCTTGGTTGTCTGTATCTTTGGTTGGGGTCAGACTTTGAATCGGGTTCTCCATTTCCTCATTACCCTATCCCCTGTGTGACTACCACTACAAATCTAGCAAGTAGAGCCCGACAGGATCTTCAAGGAAGAGCAAAAACTCTCCAAATCCAGTAAGCCTCCATCTCCGCAAAGAGATTACATCCACATTTAGGACTGCCATTTAGAAACAAGTACAATATGTGTTTAGAATCTTGTTACAATCTCTTCCACTTTGGATCTGCTTTCAAATACCAAACTATGAATGAGGTCGGTGCTCAAGTCTCTAAGATGTTAGGGAGCTGTAGCCTTTCCCAAGAAAGGAGACATGTTCTCAGGCACAATCTAGACCTACCTCTGTGTTGTTGGATCGCCTTCATTCTCCACCGTGGCTACCGATGGTTGGCTAGCTAGGAGCGTGGGACTGTCCTTGGGGGTGAATGGAGAAATTTTATGAAAGACTTAGGGAAGCATCGAATCTCTCTCTTTGACAGCCTCTGGACCCTCACAATTACCTACTAATGAGGAACACATCACTGTACAAGTAACTGGGCTTCACTTTAGTAGGAATTAAATGGTTTGTTCCCTTTCAGAGTTGGCTCTTAATTTTTTCCAGCTTTCTTTTTCTGTGTCCTTCCTTCCCTTTCTGCTTCTCGATTTAAGGAAAAAAAAAAAAAACCCACCATAATCCCTTTTCTGATATCCTAAGAAACACCCTAATATAACCTATGTGATTCCATTACAGGTAGTGAAGTTCTGACTTCAAAATGAATTGTTGAATCAAATTCTGCACACTAATGAAGGAATTATCCTACAAGCTTCTGCCAATAGCAAATATGCCAAAATTATGCTACAAAACACATTTCTCAGAAAACCAAACAAAGGAAATAGGAAGGAACAGGCAAAGCCCTTCTTTCTCTTTTATTTCCCCCTGTTGCTTAATTTTCCGCTTTCATAAGGTCATTTGAAAAATGACAAGATTCTAGAGACTTGGGCCTCTGCTTATTTAATCATATTTTTTGTAGTTCCTTCCCTCTTTACCTTCTCCATTATGGCTTGTGCTCACTTAGAATATGAACAATATTGTTACCAGATGGCCTTACAGTGGCATCACCAAATAGGTCTTTTCTGGAACAGCCTTGTAATAAGATTCTAAAACACAGTTTGTAATTCTCAAAGGGTTTAGTGAGCATAGATGCCATCTTATCTGGGGAGGTTGAGACTTCCTGCATTTGAAGAGTTTTGGGTCTTTCTCAAAGGAATTGTTGGCTCCACTTGCAGGGAAGTCACAGAGGCAATGGGGTAACAAATGAAAATGGAACCCTCCATTCAAAACATGTAGGCCACTTCCCAACACCCCCGCCCCCAGTCAAGCAAGTTCCCCTCTTTTCTCTATGAGAAGGGAAGAGGGTTTGGCTATGCAAAGATGGGGATGGGGTGAGTGAATGCAGGAGAGAAGGAGACAAAGAGACGATGAGGGAAGAATGGAACAGAATTTCTAGGCCCTAGGTGCTGCCGGTTCACCCCCAATGGAGCTTGTGTCTAGAGTGAAGGCCTGAGGTTTGCTATCATAGATTGGGCTTGGGCTCTCTCTTCCTTGGCCTTGCCACCCTCAAGCCTTCCAGGCTCCCTCATCTCTAGGCCCTTACTCACGGGAGGTTGTGGCTGAGTTCACTACAACAAGAAAGAACACATTCAGTTTCCATCTGAGCCTTTGGGCATAATTTTTGGGAAATTCAAGAGAGATAAGAAAAGGAAACAGAAAAGAAGAGAAAAGTGCTTTAGGTCTCTGTTTCTTAATTTCCCTTCAAGAAATCTTATCAGTTGAAAGCTTCCTTAATGGGTGAGTAGCTTGGATTTCGCCTGAGCTAATTAGGTATTGATGTGTAGTTGTCAAGTTCTGTGGTTGGGCGTGATACCCGAGTACACAGGATCCAAATGAACTAAGTTTGTATTATTTTTTCTATGTTCCTTTATTTCCAAAAATTTAAATCAAATTCGTGGAGCTTTGACTAAAACAGTACACCAGCAAAGAAAATAAATGCATTGCAAGTGAAAAAAAGGAACCTGCTGTTTGATTTGCATCATTTTATTAATGGGTTAGTCAACATTTACTCAGAGCCTACTGGGCACAAAATGTAATAGACATGTGGGAAAATGACAAAAGATATGGGAAGATATTTTTTTCTGCCTGTAAAAATCCAACTAATTTAGTCTAATGAAAGACACCAGCTAAAGACATCTGAGAACAGCCGAGAATACAAATAATGGGAACCTGGCGATGTTTGCTAAGGACACATTATTTTCAATTGTCCATGAGTGCTGAAGGGCTGGCTCGGCGAGTGTGTCCTTAGACCCACGTTGCAATGAAGCCTTCCACTGGGGATATTGTAGTATCTCCCTGGCTAGAATGACTCTAACAGCAGACCTCACCTCTATTAGTCACTGCAGGAACAACCATATAGCAGAGTGTGGTGACCCTACAGGGCTGGTTTCATAACCGTAATACCTGATTTTATTTAACCGATGATACGGTCGTGGCCATTTGGGGATTTCTGCCACAGGCTCTGTGACTTACCAGCTCAAGAGTCTTCTATCTCCTTTATTTATTTATTTTTTTAAAGATTTTATTTATTTATTTGATAGAGAGAGCGAGAGAGCACAACCAGAGGGAACAGCCGAGGGAGAGGGGAAGCAGGCTTCCCACAGAGCCGGGAGCCAAATGCAGGGCTCAATCCCGGGACCCTGGGATTATGACCTGAGCCGAAGGCAGAGGCTTAACCATCTGAGCCACCCGGGCGCCCCTCTTCTATCTCCTTTAAAGTCAGAAGAAGGGGCGCCTGGGTGGCAGAGCGGTTAAGCGTCTGCCTTCGGCTCAGGGCGTGATCCCGGCGTTCTGGGATCGAGCCCCACATCAGGCTCCTCCGCTATGAGCCTGCTTCTTCCTCTCCCACTCCCCCTGCTTGTGTTCCCTCTCTCGCTGGCTGTCTCTATCTCTGTCTTATAAATAAATTAAAAAAAAATCTTTAAAAAAAAATAAAATAAAGTCAGAAGAAAGAGAAGTGACACTTTGCTCTGAAGACACCACTGGTAACACTCAGTCTTTCTTGGGCCTCTATTTGCCCAGCTCAGATTTTTGTGGCTTTTATGTGAAATTAAGCGTCATTCTGGATAAATCTGACTTTTCAAGAGGAGTCAGCTTCCTTATCTGTGCTTCCTGCTGGCGGAAATCTGGAAAGCTGCTGACAATCTGGCCAAGAACTCTGTTTAGTATGAGAAAGTCTACAGGGTGGGTCCTGACTTGTGACTAGTGTTTCTAGATCCTTCTGGAACTGTTGTATTAAATACCTGTTCTTTTGAGTGGGGTGCCTTTGAGGCCCCCTGAACAGCTCTGTATAAGGAGTCTCAGAACACCTGTGTGGAAGGACTAGCTTTGTCTTAAATCCATTGTGGATCAATATTTTTACAAATAATAAATAGAAAAATTCAATTAAAAAAACCTCCAAAGACGTACAAAACACAAGTTCAATTCTTTCCTTCTTCCTTCCTCTTTCTTTCTTTCTTTCTTTCTTTCTTTCTTTCTTTCTTTCTTTCTTTCTTTCTTTCTTTCTTTTTCTTTTTGTCTTTCTCTCCTCCCTTCTTCCCTCCCCCTTCCTTCCTTCCTTCTTTCCTTCCTTCCTTCCCTTTTTTTTTTTTAAATTCAGCAGACATAAAACTCTTCTGTCAAATTGCCATAAAAGTTCTAAATCCTTACTTTGTTTCTGTACTTATCTCATTGCAGACTGGTTACAAACAATTTGCGGAACGGAACAGGAACTGGTCCCTGGGTTGTAGTTTGAGTAGCATTGGCTTAAAAGATGAGGGGGCTGTGAATTATTTTCAGAGTAGGAGTCTTTCAACTAATTGTTGGAGAGCCAGAGAGCAGACCCGTTTTAGCTGATTTCGTGTAGCTTTTTATTCTGGTTTAAATCAGACCTTGGAAATTGAAATCAACCATGTTTGCCCTTAAAAGCCAGTTGCCGTCTTTCCTGGCCTCCCAGCTGAGACGCAGGCTCCTTCTGGACACTCCAGTAGAACTATTTCATGCAGTGTCTTATCTCTTTTACTAAACTACAAGGTCTCCTTCAACAGTGCTCAACAATATGGGGAGGAGGAACAAAATGATAAAGCAATACGGAGTATATGCACTGGAAAATATGCGAGCACGTTACCTATCAGATTTACAAATTATCGCTGAATGAGCATCCCAGGAAATGTTGCTCTCACCAATGTCTTCACAGGAGAAAGACTTGTGGAGAAAAAAAGAACATACTCCGTCACTAGACCTGGCACAGTATACACAGCTTCAGGCCACGATTCTCCATGGAAAGATTAGGGAGATACCCTGGCACCAAGGAAGGAGCCCAGGAGCCGGAGTCCCCAGGCCTGGCACCATGTCCTGGGGGCCCTGCCCTTCCTGCCTCCCCCACCCAATGGCACGTGTATCCTGGGTGGGCCTCCCTCACCCCCTGCCTCAGTTGTATCCATCCTGGGCTTCTCAGTTCAGCACTGGTTTTCTCAGAGAGGCCTTTCTTCCTCTCCCCCGCGTGCTCTCTTTAGAGGTAGAGGAATTTCTCTCTTTCTAGTGCTTATAATTCTCTTTGTATTTTTGTATTCAGTTACTTGTTTTGACACTTTAAGCCTGGTGAGGGAGGGAATCATGCCCGGGTTGTCCCTTCCCCGCATCTGTTGGTATTGGCATAATGCTTGTAACTCGGGTCCCAATCACTGTTTAGTGACAGTCCGGCCACAACAACCACGCTACGTGCCATCTTTTCTTTTCTTTCCTGATTTTTGCTCATAATCTTTTCATTCAGTGAATTGGGTTTGATAGGGTGGAATCATAAAGAGAATTAATTTTATCTGTTTCATTGTCCCTTCAAACCCACTCTGTGAGCTCCTTTTCTTCCTGACACTAGAGATGAACTTAGTCAGGTCCTGTAGCTTGTAAAGTCAGTTGTGGGTCATAAAAAGTCACTTGCAGTGTGCCTGGGTGGCTCCGTCGGTTAAGCGTCTGTTTCCAGCTCAGGTCATGATCTCAGGGTCCTGGGATCGAGCACCACGTAGGGCTCCCTGCTCAGCGGGGAGTCTGCTTCTCCCTCTCCCTCTCCCCACCCTCCATACTCGTGCTCTCGCTCTCAAATAAAGAAATAAAATCTTAAAAAAAAAGTCACTTGCTGTCACGAGAGCTGACATATTAGTAGTTAAAGCTGAAAGCAGGGGCCTGAGAAAAAGCTGCAAATGTTTGCCCAACTTTGGTTCCTCGGTTGGAGGAGCAGCCCTGGGGTCCCATGCACAGTGGTCCCGGAATGCCTGCACACAGCGCCCAGTGAGGGGAGGGCTGGGGGCAATATGCCGGCATCCCCGCCGTCCTCACCCGCACTTTTCCAATTGGATCTTCTGCAGGCTGGGGTGGGGTGGTGGTCTGTGCCTGCAAAACTGCCTCCCAACCTCTTCCCCCAAGCTGGGAGGCATCCAGCACCTGCTGTCCATGTGGGAGTTGAGGCCTCACAAGGATCCCACCAGATCCTTTTAGGCCTTAGGTCCCTAAGTGAAAATGAGGCAGAGGGAACCTGGTACCACCCTGTTGCTCTTCTCTGACGACACCAACACTTCCGAGGAAACAATCTGACCAACTCTTTTCAGTCTTTATTTTATCTTCTTTGCAACTTCGGACACTGCTGAGCACTTCCTCCTTGAAGCCCCTTCGCTTGGTTTCCACAACCTCTAGAATCTCTTCACCTCTTCCCATTCCCCCTCAGACTCCCTCAAGGGTTTGTCTTTCATTGATTACTCTTGACACATCTATGTCCCCAAGTTGTGGGCTCAGTCTCTTCCAAGCCATGGTTGATTCCTTTTTTCAGTGATTGATCAATTCATTCGCTCACTCATTCATTCATATTCTGACATTGTACATGAAGCCTGAAGTAAATTCTCATGATTCAAAACTCAACCTCAAGGTCAGTTCCTCAGGGGAGACTTCTCTCAGCAACCAGACAGTCTGGTTCAAGTTCATCCTTATACCTGAGGTAGCTTATACTGGAGATCCCTGGTATTTGTCCCTGCTCTAGAACTTTCTCCATGGTTGCTATTATTGTCTGGAATGTCTGCCTTTCACACTGAGCCCTTGAAGGTAGGGACTGTGTTCTAGGAATTTTTGTATCTCCGTAATATCCAGAAAAAAGCCTATTAGTGTTATTGAATAAATTAAAATACTTCCTAAGCTATTTTACTTTACATGATTAATATACTATACTAAGAACTTCATCTTTGCAAAACTCCTTAGAAGGAAGAACACTGAAGATCAAATCAAATGACCCTCTTCCAAGGGCAGGCTTGGCTGGGGAGAAGATGTGTGATGGGACATAGTGAAGAACAGGCATTCGATCAAACAGACCTGTGTTCAAAGCCTGGCTTTGTCCCTTCATCTTTCTGAGATTCAGTTTCTGTTAAACGGGCTAAGAGTGGTCCCTATTCATAGGGTTTCTGTGGAGGGTCAAAAATGAGGTGGGGGAACACTTAAAATAATAATTGGGATGTGGTGAGACTTCAGTAAACGCTACCAATTTTTACTGAATTTCATACAATCAAAGGATTCACCAGATTTTTAAAAACCTTATTTTGTGTACACTAAGAAAAATGCTGAAACTGTGACATGCCATTGATTGAAAAACCCCACTCTTAATCCAGAGATGCCAAAGTATGGGGGGAGTACATTTTAGAATCAATAAAGTACAATATCATTATACCTTATGTAAAAAAAAAGAAGATTGTGGAGGATAAATAATGAGCTGTGGGAGGGTGTTTTGGGGACTGAGGTAGGCGAGGCAGATCCTTTGCTATATGAGGATATAAAAATGCAAATATCTTTTCCCCATTTCTTGCATTTCAGATGCAAGACGCTAGCCACTGGAGCCCTGCTGCACACAGGGAACGATGAAGACACAGTGTAATTAATATAAGCTATCCTCTCAAGAACAGACATTTGCAGAGCTAAAGGAGGGTCAGAGCAGGGTAGGAACCCATCACAATGAAGCTTCTCTGAAATGAGAATCACTAAGGGTAAAATATTCTACATAACCGGTCGCGTCAGGCCTTTAGGCAATTGGTAATACCAAGAAGAAGCAAATTTCTAACGCTTTTAAAGCCAGATTCAGATCAGGGAGTGAAGCTCTCAGGACTGACACTCCCCTCGGTGCCCGCCCTGGGCCATTCTATCGCATCAAATCACAGTCACATGCAGGTCTTCTGTTTGGAATTTTGAACCTCCATGTGTGACATGCAAGAGTACTATTTTAGATGCAAAGGCAGATCCTGAAAAACAGCTGAAATAATCAGTGCGGGGGGGGGGGATAAAAATCACGGGCTGAAAGTCTTGCCTTTAGTAGAGAATTTGCGACATGAGGTTTTTTAAAAAGAACAAATGTCAAGGGCGGCTGGGTTAATGAGTACAGAGAGTACAGCTGCTCTTACCTCTGGAGACGAGAGAGCTGACGTGGCTGGAGCGTGAGCGGAAAATTAGGGTGGTGATTGCAGCAGCCCTAACGGCCACTTACTTCGCATCAATATATAATGGGGTGTGATTGGCACCGCCTCCCCAGCAAGAGATGCCGGACTGTAATTAGAATGTTGGCTCTCATCAAAATACAGTAAAACAAGGAAAGCAGTGATTACTTAAACCTGAAGCTGCAGCCCACCAGATGGCTTTGCTTTCTAAATTCTTCATTGTTTCAGTGTTCATTAAAAAAAAAAAAAATCCACCGGCCATACAAAATTGAGATGTTCTATAATAGAGGAATACAGGAGATGAGCCTGAGCTCTCCATATCATGGCCAGTGTTTAGAGATGGGCTCCAGAAATTTCGATGAGAGTCACTGTGGAGTATTTCTCTGCAGAAAGAGAATTCTTTTTGCTAAATGGCTATCTCCCGAGCTCCGTCTTATTCCGGGGGACCATTGTCTCTGCACTGAGGCAGAATTGACCCACCGTATCATAGTATCCACAGAGAGGTGACTTCTAGGTGTGAACCAGGGCTTTGTACTCCTGAGTGCAGTCATGTAAGTTCTTTTTGAAGATAAAGTTGAACCAAGTCTTTGCTTCTTTTCTGTTTTATTTTTTTTTTTTAAGATTTATTTATTTATTTGAGAGAGAGTGAGCAAGTGTATGTGTGGAGGGTGGGGAGAGGAAGAGGGACAGAGGTCAAGAGTCTCCAGCAGACTTCACCCTGAGCAAGGAGCCTGAGGTGGGGTTTGATCCCACAACCCTGAGATCATGAACCTGAGCCAAACCGGTCACTCAACCTACTGAGCCACCTAGATGCCCCAAGCCTTGCTTATTTTCTTTTGAATTTTTCAAAGCTTCCCGTGTGTATTAGGATTTAGGTATCTTACCAGTCTTCTAACATTCTTGGTAGTCTTCTAGACCTTAATCCTACAGAATGGTATTTACCTTTTTTTCCCTTAGATTTTTATTTAAATTCTAGTTAACGTAAAGTGCAATATTGGTTTCAGGAGTAGAATTCAGGGATTCATCACTTACATATAACACCCAGGGCTCATCACGACAAGTGTCCTCTTTAATACCCATCACCCATTTAGCCTGGCCTCCACCCACCTCCCTCCATAAACCCTCAGTTCCTTCTCTATCATTAAGAGTCTCTTATGGCTTGTTTCCCTCTCTCTCCTTCTCTTTTTTCCACCTTCCCAAATGTTCATCTGTATTGTTCTTAAATTCCACATGTAAGTGAAATCATATGGTATTTGTCTTTCTCTGATGGACTTATTTCACTTAGCATCATACCCTCTAGATCCATCCATGTTGTTGCAAATGACAAGATTTCATTCTTTTTGATGGGTGAGTCATATTCCATTGTGCATATATACCACATCTTCTTTATCCATTCATCAGTCAATGGACATTTGGGCTCTTTCTATAGTTTGGCTATTGTTGATAATGCTGGGTTATAAACATCAGGGTGCATACATCCCTTCAAATCAGTATTTTTGTCTCTTTTGGGTAAATATCTAGTCGTGCAATTGCTGGGTCATAGGGTACTTCTATTTTTAACTTTTTGAGGGACCTCCATACTGTTTTCCAGAGTGGCTGCACCAGTTTGCATTCCCACCAACAGTGCAAGAGGGCTCCCCTTTCTCCACATCCTTGCCAACACCTGTTGTTTCCTGTGTTGTTAATTTTAGCCATGGAATTTCAACTTTTTAAAAACCACACTTAATTTTTCATTCTTCATATACTTACATATAGTATAGAACCTTTCAGATCTAAGTAACAAATGACCAGCATCTTAGTGTTCTGTTTGTTTGTTGTGAATGAAATCAGCAAGAAAGAGAAAAGGACCACTCTCATTGGTCAGGGCCACTCTAATCAGGTCAGGTCACTACTAACCTAAATTAGTCTGGTGAAATCACTTTTAAAAAGTTATTCTCTAATCATTCTCACAAAAAAGCTTTATTATAGTTTCTCGTATTTGATGAAAGAAAAAAGTATTAGTCCAGAAGTCAATCAGCAAGTAGAAAACAGAGTAAGGAACTTAGTCTACAGATTTTAGTCCATTTCATGCATTAGCCACACTTTTGTGTATACCCCCCACACACTGGGACAGCCAGTCTTTCCGGTCCACTTGCAGAATTATAATTTGTAGGACATTTTATAAGATTAGTTTAAGTATATTGATAAACACTGCTTGTAATACACTCTTTTCTTATCCCAGGTAAATATTCTCATTCATCTGATGGAGTTTGATTCTTCCCATCAGAAGGTAGGGGAACTCCAAGCAACTAAAAATTCTCTAGAAGTTGTATACACCATCTAAATGAAACTATGGTATCATAAACCCTAGGGATGTGATTTAAAAAAAAATCATTCTTTAGAAACTATACATGCTATTTGCTGCTTTTATAATTATTAGATCACCTAAGTGTAAATGATTCAGTACAGACTTTGATGTTCGATTTATGAACTTTTGTGCTGGGTAAGGGTGCTTATCCTCTTGCAATGATCAAATGCCTGTAATGTTGGCTTGAACATTTCATGTAACTTCATTGGCTTGCTTACTCAAGGCAATAACCACGGGACACTGTACTTGCATTAGAGAGCATGAGTGCTCGAAATGGGTATAATGGGTCATATATGGAGAAGTAGTAACAACTAAGATGACTTAATACTATTAGCCATTCCTTTGTTGTGTTTGTCACAACCTTATGAGCTGGCGCTAACAGAGAGCATGAAGCGTGGAGCTATGCACAATCTATGTGCACTACCTTATTTACAGAGCTACCTTGTGGGGTAGGTGCTATTATGTATCTCAGGAAACTGAGGCATAGAGATTAGATCACACAGAATTATCAGCAGAGGAGTCAAGATTTGGACTCTGGTCTGCTAGTCTTACTATGATGTGCCTGTTAATGTTAACTGAAATCAACAAGGTTATCACTTGAATTGGTTGAAGTTTGAATCTTCGAAAAAGAATACGTTTTTTTTCTTTGGCTCACTTGCCCTCAAAGTTACTAATAATCATGATTTAGACTATGTGGTGGACCCAAACCTCTTAATTTTTTTTTCTGATTTGCTTGCTTTCAGGACACCCAAATGTTTGATTTCAGCCTTAAACACACACAGTATTTTCATTAAAAAGTTAGGCTAGACAAATTGGCTTAGCCTTTTCGTGAATGGTATTGAATAAAGCTGGTTAACATGTGGCACGTAGATACCTAGTAGAGCTTTTTGTAAAGCAAGTCATGCTTAAACCCAGGACTAGTCTGTCTTTCTAAGTACGAGGCTCTCTGCTGTCTTCACAAGATAGAGTAAAGCCATGGAGGTGTGTTGCTGTCTGTAGATGGCTAACAGGTTTAAAAAAGTGCTCAGTAACCAGATTAACAAAGCACTATTATTATGAACTTGTCTTCTTGCCTCATTTCATCCTAGTGGATTGAGCTGTATACCCAGGGTTTCTAAAGCACCTAGAGACTTAACCCAACCCCATTCACTCTCTTCATGACCTGGGTTACTAGTCTTTCATTTTCCCAACTAACACTTGTTAGTGTCTGCTTTGAAATTCCCAAACCTGTCTTGTGTTGAAACTTTTATAGTAGATGACTCTTAACTGAGTCACCTATCAAAACAAGGGTGATCTTTAGAGAGAACCATCTTTTTAAGAATTGCTCTAGAATTTCCCCCAGGATTACTTTTGAAGCCACTCCTTTAAAAATGTTCGCAGGTGGGCACGCCCCACTGGCTGCAGCCCGGCAGGTCCCGCTGCCTCCCGGTCTCCCGTGGCCACCCCCCTGGCACGGCACAGGGCCTGGCCTCACTATGGCAGCAGCACAGCACAGCACACTCCACTTCATGCTCTGCAGCAAAGCTGATGCGAGACCAGTGTAAAAGGCCTCCAGTCCATTTTCCAGGAGCAAGGCCATGCAGCTGGCAAGGCCATGGTTATTTAGCTACCTACATAAACAAAAATGGCAGCTTTGCCAGGTTGAGAATTTACCCACATGAATTGGTGGTGTTGGACCTTCAGAGTTATGATGGTGATTCACAAGGCCAAGAAATCGGCAGTCTTTTGAACAAAGTAGAAGAAAGAATGAAAGAATTGAGGACAGCATTGGGTGGGGGAAGCGATTACCCGCCCTAGTTTGAGGAGTGGCCATGGACAGATACTGGCTCACTGCTCATGGTTGCCTGGTTGAGTATGACATAGACGAAATGATATATGATGAAGATTCACCTTATCAGAACATTAAAATTTTATACTCAATTTGGAAATATTCTCATTTTTGGTGGGGATGTTAATCTGGCAGAGTGATTTGGATATACCCAGGCCCTCGTAGGCAGTGGAAGAAGACCACAGCGGCAAAGATGCACTGATTCTAGGGGGTGGAGATGGGGGCATATTATGTGAAATTGTCAAACGGAAACCAAAGATGGTCACTACGGTAGAGACTGACCAAATGGTGGTCGGTGGATGTTAAGAAATACATGTGAAAAACATGTGGCGACGCCGGAGACAATCTTAAAGGAGACTGCTCTCAGGTTCCAATAGAGGACTATTCCAGTGCTGAAGAGATACGCCAAAGAAGGGAGAGAGTTTGATTATGTGATTAATGATTTGACAGCAGTTCCAATCTCTACGTTTCCAGAAGATTCCACAAGGGACTTTCTCAGACTGATTCTTGACCTCTCAGTAAAAGTACTGAAACAGGATGGGAAATATGTTACACAGGGTAAACCGTGTCAATTTGATGGAAGCCCTGTTACTCCATCAACAGCTTGGGCGCCTGTATTGTCCTGTGGGATTCTCAGAGGTCGTCTCTTCCATCACACTTGGAATTGTGGGTATTTTACAGTTTGCAAGAAAGCTGAACGTTGAAGACCAGTATACCCTAATCATGTGCTGCAAAGAGCCCTCCTGACCTTCATATGCTGTACATGACAGGGAAATGAGTCAGGCAGTTGTGAATTCAAGTTTTCTTTAATTATTATTTTTAATTTTAAAAAAGCAAGTGGAAAAGTATATTTTGATGAGGAAGGGTGTTACTTTTTTAAAAAAGTCAGCTGAAGGATGATTAGGCAAGCACAAGCAAAGGCTGCTAAATGCACGGAAACCCTAGAATGTGATTTTTGTTCCTTTTTGTGTGTGTGGGCTTTTTGTTTTTGTTTTGGTAGACTTCAAATTTGGTTGTTTGGAGGCATGAACATCATTGTTTTGTTCTGGCGGGAAGTTCTTGATGGTGGTTCTTTCCCAAAAATTAACTTAGGTATTAAAATTTGGTGCTTATAAGAGAGTTAAGAAAAAAATGAATAGCAATGCGTTGAATAAAATTATGAGAAAAAAACGCAAACAGGTGATCAATGTAACTACCACTTCTTAAGAACAATTTTTATTGTTGTCCATATGTAGATAGGCAGAACTAGTTTTCAGTGAAAACATTTGGAAACACCTTGCAGATACAAGGTGTCAATGGCTATTGCTAACAAAATGTGCAACATTTCTCTCCCATTTCTCCATCTATACAAGCTTTGCTTCAGGATTAGTTCTGATTTTGACTGTGCAGAATTACTTAATTTTAGAAGAATGCACTTAATATTTCCATTCCAGAATAGTCCCCCTGGACCACCCACAACCATATTCTAAAATGCAAGCAAAAAGGCATTTTACAGAGGCAAAAGACTGAATCCCAAAATGGCAAAGCAACTAGTTCAAGGTTACTCAATGAATGAGACAGCTGTCCCGGGTCATGGTCCTACATGCTTGCCATCAGGCTTCCAAGATGACGTAAGGCTGGGTGACAGTGACACACTCTGCACGGTCTGGAGGCCAGCAAAGACTTTCCTGAGAGCATCTGGGGCGAGGGGATCTAGAGCTTATATAATTTACAATTATACTTGTGTATATATGTGTGTCTGTAAAGTTTTAGCTACATACACAGGGCTTTTTCCTTTCCTTTTCCTAGACCTATGGTATGGTACAGTGTAGAAGACGATGCTGTTAAGTAATTCCATAGAAAGAAGTTTCCACAGCCCAGAGTTGGGAAACACTGCATGTTATATATCCCCATTGCAAACATTCTTGGTGGATCAGGAAGCTTATTTGCCTATAAAGGGCTGAACAGTCCTGTAGTAAAGAAACACCTTTTAAGTTTAACTCAGTAGTCTCTGAATTTGGTTATTAACCATTTTTTTCCTCAGTAGCTCTCATAAATTATATGTAACTAATCCTTGTTTTTTGCAGAACACTTTTTTGGGAAAGGCTATTCTCAATGGCTATCAAGAGTATACTCTTTAAGCATGGCACATTTTAATGAGATTATATCCTAAGACAGCATAAAAACTTGCTGACAATAAAGAAAATGTCCAGGATACAGCTTGTGAAAGTAAAAATTTTATTTTGATTGATTTCTCAATGTATAGTTCCATATAATGCCAGCTTTTAATGGCAAAAATTTGGTTCCACTGAAACTCCATGATGCTACAGAGAGCTACTACTTTTTCCAGGAAGTAAGTAAACAGCTGGAAAAGAAAGCACAACTTTCTAGCAGCGTGGCAACTTACCAAACTGCAGACCTAACAAGCCTGCAACTTTTATACTAAAAATGGCACAAACATGAGCTGGTGACAAAAGTGAGAAATGGAGAACAAGATGTGAACACCAAAAGGAGCAGTACAGGTACTGTGAAAACAACAAAAAACCAAATACAGCTGTAAGAATTTTTAAGGATAATTATAGAAAAGGGAACCAAATGTTTTACTCAAATGTTTTTTAGAGCCTTTCTGTAGAGATACAAATATATATATATATATATATTTATCCAAAAATATGTTTTATACAGGTAAATGCTTCTCAATTAAAGATGGGACCAAAGCTAGAGGTGCAACATAAAGCACTGTCTTTTGTAAGACTATTTATCCAACTGAATTTTCAATTTAAGATTAGTGCAGTAAAGGTTTTCCAAATATAATTACCCAACATTCTTTTTTATAGATATAAATCAAGTAGGCATTATTTTCAAAAAGGGTTTGCAAGTTAAACAATATTTTTCTAAGATGCTGTGCATATTGACCATATTATAACAAGCCCCATTAAGAATCATTATTAATAAACATCAAAAAGGGCTATAGTCAGATTTGCTTCTTTATAGTAAATATTTAATTTTCTGATTTCCAGTTTACAAGTGTTGAAAATGCACAAGAAAGATTTTACTTCACAGGTACTTTTATGTTCATATATTTTGATTCAATCTATATGGCACTAAATCTTCACACATCGTAACCAACAGTATGTTGTTGTTGTTGTTTTTTTTAATGGGGATGTAACACTAACAACCATTACCTATAAAATAAAGCACACAATTATTTTAGTGAATTTACAAATCTTTTTTCCCAGGTGTAAAGACTACAAAAATTCCTAAAAATTAGAGAACACTGAGAACATATTAAAGTTTGACCTCCAACTTTATAGTATTTCCATTTTACCCTGAAAGATAACTTAAAAAATATGACCTTGCTGGAAGAGGCCACCTTGCTAATATAAAAAATTGGTGAGAGCAAGAAATTTTATCACTGATATGTAGAATTTTTGTAAATAGTTCTCTCTCCAAATCATTAGAAAAACATTCAAAGATAAAAAACAAAATAAAATATGGTGGTGGTCCCTAAACTATTTTGAAGGCAGGTAGCTTAGTCTAAGCTAAAATATTTTTCTCAGTCATAGTAATCATCTTTCCCTCAAATGCCCTTTAAAAAAATGCATGAAACAGTACAATAGCAAGAATCAAAGAGCACAAACTGTATTTTCAAGGACAGAAAAAATCTCTAGTGCTGAAAGATATAGTAAAAAGCAGATTTCTTTGGGGACATTAATCAATTAAGATTATAATTCATTATGAAGATTTCTCTTTTCTATTACGGGGAGAGTCTGCTCCATTTGAAGTTACTGTTCCATTTACACCATTTTCTGAAAAGACAAAAGAATCAGTATTCTTTTATAAAGAAATGCAAATAATATCATCTTTATATATAAAAGTATCTTCAGAAAAGAAAATTTAAAAACCCAATAAATATCTGTATGCCCTTAGGTAAAACTGATTTAGCAGTAATAAATCTTTACCAATATTTAACCAATCCTAAAACTCAATAACATGTTAAACACAATGAACTACAAGTAGCAAATTTTTAAAAGATTTTATTTATTTGAGAGAGAGAGTGTGTGTGAGTGAGAGGGAGAGGGAATCTGAAGCAGACTCCACACTGAGCACAGAGCTGGATGTGGGGCTCGATCCCACAACAGTGAGATCATGACTTGAGCCGAAACCAAGAGTCAGACACCCAACCAACTGAACCACCCAGACACCCCTAAAAGTAGCAAATTTTTAAAAGAGTAACTGTCAATTGCATCTCAATAAAAAATAAAGCAATTACTCTTGAAAGCAGAAAAAAGTGTGAGAGAGAAGACAGAAAACTCTAAAAAACAATAACAAGGATTTTAAAATAGTCGTCTTAAGAGCAGTACTTTTGGTAGCAATAAAGAACGTTTTCACATTTGTCTGTAAACAAAGTTCT
This sequence comes from Ailuropoda melanoleuca, assembly GCF_002007445.2. Lineage (NCBI taxonomy): Eukaryota > Metazoa > Chordata > Mammalia > Carnivora > Ursidae > Ailuropoda > Ailuropoda melanoleuca. The sequence goes on from NC_048226.1 coordinate 43,292,389, forward strand.
TGGGATGTTTCCTTTTAAGACATAAAGTCAGTGTTTAGGATAACTCTTATGTTCAGGAGTGTACTATGGCTGCCTTCTTCAAGTTATGATGGAGATATCTATCGATCTATAACTATTGTTAGCCTAACCCTCCCTCCAAAAATATCCATAAATGTTGGAATACAAAAATGGCTGTTTGAAGGGAAAAAAAACCCCAAGGCTGCTCTGTGTATTTCTCCCATACGGTATTTGCCAATTACTGAATGTGCACGCACAAAACGAGACTCAGAGAAATCAAGCAGAAAGAAATTCCTATGCAAGTACAAAGCTAAACAGAGAACTGGTTAGTCTCATAATGACAGGACGAAAAAAATTTGAATCCAGATTCTGTCAGAGAAGACAGACTGTACAAATGGTTGATGTTCTAGGAATGAGGGCAAACTGGAAACAGATCAGCTTTGACAGGATAGAATGATCCACCCATATTAAATCCAGAGCCTCTATAAACTCGTCTAGAACCTACACATATTTTTACATAAAAGTCCAGTATTCAATTAAAAATTACCAGGCATCCGGAAAACAAGACCAAATGACGGAAAACTAGGAAAGAAAAATACATCAGGAATAGATTTTCATTCTTTTCAGCCAGCACCAAGTTCTGGGCGTCTGTTGGGACAACTGATACAAGTCCTGCAAAACCAGGGGCAAGAGAAAGCCCTTCCACAAGAAGAAGTAGGAGCTGGGATGCCCTGCCCCCCACCCAAAGTCGCAATCTGGGGAGGCAATAAGAAGCACCCTGCCTTGAGGCTGGATGTGGAGAACTTCTTCTGGGGCTCTGAGTGTTGGAAGCACCAAACAGGAATTACTGATGTCTACAAAGCATCCAATAATGAATTAGTAGTCCACACCAAGACCCTGGTGAGGAACAGAACCGTGCTCACTGACAGCACATCATCCTGACAATGGTATGAGTCCCACTATGTACTACCTCTGGGCTGCAAGGAGGGGACTAAGTTGACTCCTAAGGAAGAAGAGATTTTATAAAAAAAGAATCAAAGAAAATTCAGAAGAAATAAAATGAAAGGAAAAAGCCAGCCCAAATTAGCATCTTCTTAGAGGGGCAGCTCCATCAGGGCAGGCTTCTTGGGCGCATCGCTTGAAGACCAGGCCAGCGTGGCTGAGCAGATGGCTACACGCTAGCAGGCAAGAAGCTGGAGTTCTATTTGAGGAAAATCATGGTCCAGAAAGCAAATAAATCCTCCTCCCTCCTATCTTCAACTCATGTCATAAATGTGTTTACTGCTGAAAAAAAAAAGAAAAAAGAAAAGAGCAGAGACGAGAAAAGAAAAGAAAAAGATCCTCAGGTGACCCACATCTGGTGTTATCAGACAGGGACATGAAAAGAACAATGAGTAATAAAAATAAATGAAAAGATGGAGAATTTCATGAGAACTAAAATCTTTAATCCTAGAACTGGAAAATACAGTAACGGAAAATATAGACTTAATAAATGAATTTAATAGATTAGGCACCATAGACGAAATCAGTGAACCAGCAAAAATACTTGGATTGAAACTCAGAAAGAAAAGGGATGAAAATTGCAGAAAGCATGGACAGGGTAAAAAGGAGTCCCAGAAGGACGGGAGAGAGAGAATGGGGAAGAAGAATATTTGAAGAAATTATGGTCAAGAATTTTCCAAAAACGATAAAAGAAGCCAAGCCAAGATTCAGGAAGCTCTGTATGACAGAGAACAGGATAAATACAAAGAAAATCAAACCCAGGCACATCATAGTATAATTCCTGAAAACAAAGACAATAATTATCAGACACTTACATCCAATTATATGCTGTTGACATAAGATGCAATTCATATTTAAAAACAAAGAAAGGTTTAAAGTAGAAAAATATAGAAAAAGATACACCATAACATTTTACCAAAAGAAAGTTGGTGTAGCTACAGTAAATTCACACATTTACTAGAGATGAAGACGGACAATTCAATAAGAGGAAAGCACAAATTTAACAGGAATTTATAACAACCCTAAATTTTGATTTACCTATCCTACATCTTCAAAATATTTAAAGCAAAAACTGATAAGCTACAAGGAAGAGCGGTCAGTATCTCCTGCAATAACTGACTGAACTAACAGATCTCCTTCTACCAAATTAGTAAAGATATAAAAGACTGAACAATACAACTAACAAATCTGACCTGATACATAACATAATATCTAAGAAATTCAGAAAACACATTCTTTGAAGTCTAAATGGAACATTTACCAAAACTGAACAAGTGCTGAGCCATAATGAAAGTCTCAACAAATTCCAAAGAACTGAAATCATTCAGAATATGTTCTTTAGCCATAATGGAACTAAGCTAGAAATCAGTAACAAAAAGGACACCAAAAGATGCCCAAACAGTTGTAAATTAAACAATGCATTAATAAATGACCCATGGGTCAAAGAAGAAATCAGACTGGAATTATATCTTGAAGTGAATGATAATGAAAAAGACTTATCAAAATTTGTGAAATTCAATTAAAGCATTGCTGAAAGGGAAAGTCTGCCTTTAATTGCAAGTAATTCACAAGATGGACAGAAAATCAATGATGTAAAGATCCATCTCAAGAAGGTAAACCACAAATAACAAAACAGCAAATCAAGCCCAAAGAAAGGGAAATAGGAACAGAAATCAATGATATGACTAAGAAAATCAACAAAAAAGGCCACAAATGTTAGTTCTTGGCTGATGGAAAAAAAAAGAGAGAAGGGCATAAATTTCTCACATAAGAAATAAAAAATACCACTATTCTACACAAATTAATAAGAGGATATGACGAGTAATTTTACCAAAACACTTGCAAAGTTAGATGAAATGAAAAAATTCCTTGAAAAACACAACTTTCCAAAAGAGACAATAAGGAATAAAATCTGAATAATCCTACTATCTATTAAAGAATGTAAATCTATAGGTAAATATCCTCCCCTAGAGAAGACTGTAGATTAGGTGGCTTCACTGTTGGATTCTTCCAAACATTCAAGTAAGAAATAATGCTGATATCACACAAAGGATAAAACTGCCCAATACTTTTATTTATAAAGCCACCATAACCCTGACACCAAGATCTGATTACATTACAAAAACAAAACCAGGCTAATCAGAGGCCAATCTTGTATATGAACCCGGGTGCAAAAATTCTGACAAACTACTGAAGACAGCAATCTACTGTAAGTGATACATTATCATCATCTTGAATTTATGCCAGAAATACACGACTGGTCTTACATTTGAAAATATATACATTATAAAAAAATACACATCAATATCCTTTATGAATATAGATATAAAAATGCTCAATAAAATACTAGCAAGTCAAATCAAACAACATCTAAAGAGGATTATATACTGTGACCAAATGAGATTTATCCCAGAAAGGCATTGTTGAACATTCAAAAATCAATTAACAGTAACACATGATATCAATAAAATGAAAGACAAAAACCATTTGATGATCTCAGTAGACGCAGAAAGGGCAAGTCACAAAATCTAAGTCCTTTCATGATAAAAATAGTAATGAACTAGAAATAGAAGGGAACTTCCTCAAGCTGTTAAAGGCATTTAGGAACACCCACAGGTAACATCATACTTAAATGGTAGAGGACTAGATACTTTTCCGATAATATCAGGAACAAGATGAGCATGTCTGCTCTCACCACTTCTACTCAACATTGTTTTGGAGGTTCTAGCCAGGGCAATTTGGTAAGAAAATGAAATAAAAATCACCCAGATTAGACAGGAAGAAGTAAAACTATTTCCATTTGCATATGACATGGTCCTGCATACTAAAAATGCAGAGGAATCCACATAAAAGACCCACTACTAGATAATAATCCTAAAAAGTTCAGCGATGTTGCAGGATAAAAGATCAATATGGAAAAAATCAATTGTATTTCTATATACTGGTAATATACAATCCAAAAATGAAATTAAGACAATTCTATTTATAATGTCATCAAAAAGAATAAAATACTTAGGAATAAAAAAAAGTGCAAGATTTATAGACTGATAACTACAAAATTTAACTAAAGGAAATGAAAGAAGACCCAAATAAATGGAAGGACATCCATGTTCATATATTTCAAGGACATCGACAGATTCCAAGTAATCCATATCAAAAGCCCAGCTGGCTTTTGAGAAATTGACAAGCTGATCCTAAAATTCATACGGAAGTGCAAAGGACCCAGAATAACCAAAGCATGAAAAAGAACAAAATGGAGGGCCCACATTTCCTGATTTCAAAACAAACTTGAAAGCAACAGTCATCAAGACACTGTGGTACTGGCGTAAGAATAGGCATGTAGAATAACAGAATTGAGAGTCCAAAAATAAATTCCTACTTTTTGATCAACTGATTTCCTCTCCCCACTGAAAACAAGTTATTTATTTTGCCCTGTGAGCACTTGATTAACTGATTTTCAACAAGGGTATCAGGACCACTCAACAGAGAAAGGTTAGTCTTTTCAACAAATGCTGCAGGGGACAACTGGGTATCATATGTAAAACCAATGAGTGTAAAATGGTGCAGACACTTTGGAAATGAGTTTCGCAGTTCCCCCGCAAATTTTAAATATACAATCACCATTTGACCTAGCCATTCCATTCCTAGGTACATACCTGAGAGAGCAAAAACAGGTGTTCAAACAAAAACTTGTACATGAATGTTTACAGCAGCATTATTCAATTAGCTAGAGTAGAAACAACCCAAATGCCCGTCAAGTAATAAGTGCATAAACATAATCTGGTATATCCATACAATGGAACAGTATTTGGCCATAAAAAGGAATAAAATACTGGTATTTGCTACAACATGTAGAAACCCTAAGTACAAGCTAACTGAAAGAAACCAGTTGCAAAAGATCACAATTTATATGATTCCATTTATATGAAATGTTCAGAAAAGGCCAATCCAGAGACAGAAAATAGATAAGTGGTTGTCAGAGGCAGCGGGAAGGATGGGATAAGAAATGACTGCTAGTGGGCATGGGGTTTCTTTTTGGGGAGATAAAAATGTTCTGGAATTAGTGGTTCACACACTTTGTGAATACACTTAAAGACCACTGAAACATACACTTTATTTTTTTTTAAAGATTTTATTTATTTATTTGACAGAGATAGAGACAGCCAGGTAGAGAGGCAACACAAGCAGGGGGAGTGGGAGAGGAAGAAGCAGGCTCATAGCGGAGGAGCCTGATGTGGGGCTCGATCCCATAACGCCGGGATCACGCCCTAAGCCGAAGGCAGACGCTTAACTGCTGTGCCGCCCCGGCGCCCCTGAAACATACACTTTAAAGGATGAACCTTATGGTATATGATTTATATCCCAACAAAGTGGTTATTAAATAAATATCACTGAGGTTAAAGATAATCTAGGTAAATGGAAGTATATACCATATTCATGAGCTAAAGTGCTCATTTCTCCCTGAAATGATCTAAGATTCAATGTAATTCCAATCCAATATCCCTGCAAGAGTTTTTTTTGGGGGGGGGAGGTGGTGGAAACTGACCAAGATATACTAAAATTTATATAAAATGCAAAAGCCCAAAAGTTGTGGAGACAAGCTTGAACAGGACACGGCTAGAGGATATAAACTATCAAATGTGAAGACTTTTAAGGAGCAAATCAGAGTTGATATATTTTTAAAACTTGAACTCCTATGTTACAACTACCAAGTATAACACCAAAGACTAGTTGAAAAAATGACTGCAATGTCAATGCATTTTCAGTCAAAAGCCAGAAGGAGAAGAGAGTGTAGATGCAGGCTCAAACATGAAGGATCAAACAATCAAAAGTTATAGAAAAAGCTGTTTCACTCGGAACTAAAGGCAGATGGGAAGGGGCTGTAAAGAGGTTTTGTTTTTTAAGTATCAGTAAGATGCTTGAAAGTATAAATTACTGCTCTCTGGGTTAATTATTCACTACTAAAATGGCCCATATACACTGGTCTAGTGGAAAACCTGGGAGGGAGAAATTTAGTGGGCAGCTTTTGGGGAATAACTGACCCCAGGAAATCAACAAACTGTCGAATGGGGTAGGTTTTACTTTGCCTCTGATTTTGCTAAAAACAGAATAAAATTTTCTTTAAAAGATTTTAGGGGTGCCTGGGTGGCTCAGTCAGTTGAATGTCTCCTCTTGGTTTCAGCTCAGATCATGATCTCAGGGTTGTGAGATCGAACCCTGCATTGGGCTCTGCACTCAGCACAGTCTGCTTGTCCCATTCCCTCCCCCTTTGCTTCTTCCCCTGCTCGTGTGCACAGCTCTCTCTCAAATAAAAAAAATTTTTTTTAAATCTTAATTAAGTTTAGAATAAGACCCCACAACGTCTTTTTTTTTTTTTTTAACGTTTTCTACTTCAGCTTTTCCACTGCTTACCTGTTCCTTTTCTAGAAGACCTGCCTTTAGTCACTGTTGGTTTCTTCTTCACAGCTGGTGCCTGAAAAGTAGAATGTTCCCTCCATCTCCGAAGCTGAAAATTAATGAACTTCCACATCATGAATGCTTGGGTAATGCAAATGGATGCCAGGACAGCAATTCTGAGGATATTAAAGTTAATAAAGAAAAATTAGAGTATATCAAAGCAATGCCACTGAATGAAGTATTCTGTCTTGCATTGACAGGATTAGCTTGGTGTTAAATTCCCACTGGTGACAAGACGATGTTAATAAACAATTATCCCATTAATACTTAATCTCTAAATTCAAAGAAATCCCTTAGTATTTCAATTCAGACACACGCGACTGCAGCAGGTTTGAAATCAAATGAATGTTTCTCCCGTATTTGTCTCTTTATTTTTTAAAGAAGATTTACATCATAAATGGTAATACATACTATATAGCAGTACAAAGTGAGAAAAATGTTAAACTGGCTGTACCTTACAGCTAACACATTGAAGTTCCCAGCACTGAAATCCAATTTCTGATTCTCTGCTCTTGCAAGGCCAAAGCCAACAGTGAGTACTGAAAGAATTAAAGTCAGAAGTCTTCCCAAAACAAATAGAACTGCCCACAGAGAAAACCTGTAAGAAAAATGTCCTAAGTCAAATTCATAAAATTGCAATGATATGAGTAGACTCTAATAGGAATCAGGTTCCTACTAAGTAAATGCATATTAAAACCACATTCCTTATTGTTCTGTAAAAAGATTCTGAAGTAAAATGTTTGGGATATGCTATATATTGTATCACACTCTTGGAGATATAGAACATAGCATATTTAAGATTCTAGGAAGTCCAGTAAAGAAATAACTGATTTTTTGTTTAGCAGATCTTCTTTTTTTAATATAACTATCATTAATGATCCTCAAAACTACTGGTACATAGAACAATTTTGAAAAATGCTAGACAAAACAAAAGCTGTCCTGTTAACACAGGACACCCAATTCCCACTTCATAGGTCTAGTTTTACTTTTTTTTTTTTTTTAACAAGTCATACTGCTCCAATTCTGTTTTCAGTCCAATTTTCCCATCAAAATATTTTAATATTTTTTAGGCTATATAATCTATTATTTTGTGTTCTTCTTCCCTATTCCTATTATCCTTATTATCACTTCCCTATTACTCTTCCTCCAAAAGAAAAACATGGATTAAACAAAAGGGCAAATTATAACAGAAAACTAAACCCCAAAAAACCTTCAAAATTACAAGTTCCAATGTAACATCTCTCTAGCTAAGAAGAGACTCCATCTTAGAGAACAAAATACCAGCCTGAATTGTAAAATTGTTTCATTTTATTTAAAGCTACTACTAACAGCTTACAGAGAGTGATATAATTGCCCCTGGCATGGACCTTGGCAACAGCACAGTCCTTGGCAACACAGACATTGACTTTAATTACACAAGAAACAGAATGGCTAAACAACTTACCCTTTCTGATACTTTTCGTCACTAAAATAAAACAGGCGGGAAATGTGGAAAAGAAATTCAACAAAATAATGTAGCACCAGAAGAACAAGTCCTAGATGATTCAAGCTGTTAAAAGGACAAATTTAAAATGTAAAGATTATCAATTAAGACAGACTGACCCACTATCTACCCAGTCCATTTACACATCCAAGCAAAACCCCAGCTTACTTTAAAAGATAAGCTCCAGCAATGTGAAAGAGGTAAAGACCAATGTAGACAAGCTGACGAGGAATATCTTCCTGTAAACAGAGAGATAAACGATAAATGATAATGAGATAATGAGATAAATGATAAAATGATAGATTAAATGATAGATTAAAATGATAGATTAAAACACACTGAAACATTTCTCTGTACGGCATATTGTACTGTTTCATGAAAAATTTATTATAGATTTCACATACACATGCACACACACTAAATTATGATGTAAAATCTAGCTTTTCATCTTGAGTTGCAGTCACAAATGTTTGTAAAAACTGACAGTGTTAAACTCAATAATCACTTGCTAATTTACGAAATGCATATACATGTCATTTCTACTCTGGTTTTTGCTGTGTTCCATGTATATATGGAACGTAGTCATAGCAGCCTGACATGTACACAGCATCAGGTTATATTAAGCCTGATTAGTAGTATTCATGTACTACAGCTGCTAACTGCAATTTTTTAAGTGGAGAGCTGATGTTAAGTGGACTGAACTGCATGCGTCTGGAACCTCACTAAACTCCTCCGGCATCTAGTACAGTTGAGTGCAGGTCTCTGTTCGCCCTCTACTTCTCCTTCTACATTTCAGTAGTTACTTCCCCAAATCTTTGGAGAAAGAGTAGAGATTTTACAATTGTAGTTTTGAAATTGAAAACTCTTCTCTAGTAAGAATGGCACAAAGGTCAAGCGTTAGAAAGGCAGAACATAAGACAGTTGAATAGCACTATATGTGCTACTATGTTTTGGGACTCTCAAGGCGGGAAAAAAACCCAAGACATGATACCAAGTTTACAGTGGTTCTTCCAATTGGAGAGAGAAGGATCTCTGAAAATAAGCTGTCTTAATTTTTAAACTTCCAATAAAATATTTCTCCCTACAAAAGGAGAGAGGGAGGGGCGCCCCGGGTGGCTCAGTTGGTTAAGCATCTGGCTTCAGCTCAGGTCATGATCCCAGGGTCCTGGGATGGAGCCCCACATCGGGCTCCCTGCTCACAAGGGAGTCTGCTTCTCTCCGTGCCTCTTCCTCTGCCCCTCCCCCCAGCTCATGCTCTTTCCCTTTCTCAAATAAATAAAAATCTTAAAAAAAAAAAAAAAGAGCAGGAACAGAGTCAAGACTAATATGCTGAAGTTCAACCACGTGGGAACCTTTTCCGGCTCTTACAATCATATCAGAACAGCTCACCTGCAGTGTTACAAATGCAATTTCACATGCTATGAATAGAGGTGTCACTGTATATACATGATTTACACATTTCCCAGTGTGGTGTTTATATCATTGGCACTGTACAACATGATTGTTGATAGTACAGAACAAAATACTTTTTTTTTTTTTAAAGATTTTATTTATTTATTTGACAGAGATAGAGACAGCCAGCGAGAGAGGGAACACAAGCAGGGGGAGTGGGAGAGGAAGAAGCAGGCTCATAGCAGAGGAGCCTGATGTGGGGCTTGATCCCATAACGCCAGGATCACGCCCTGAGCCGAAGGCAGACGCTTAACCGCTGTGCCACCCAGGCGCCCCAGAACAAAATATTTTTAACTATAATTTTAAATAAAATATTTTAAATTAAACAAGCGGCATGTGACTTGGTATGGGAAATACTGCCATATTCTTCAGATGTGTTAACCTACGCTCCAAATTTCTGAGGAGAAAAGAGACCAAGGGGACTCCTGATACTTAAAACAAAAGCTCTGCCATTTTTAAAGTGCAGATCGAACACTAAACTCATTTTATTACAAAGAAACTTGTGTAAGTCAATGTAACTAATTTGCTGGAATAACTGCTGGGAAAGTTATTTTAAAGAATATAACTTCTGGGGGGGTGGTAAAAAAAGACTTAAAGAAGAAACACAAATTTTAAAAATACATCATTTGACAGAGAACCTAAGCTGCCTATTTTTTCCCTTTCTGACAAATCTAAAAACACTATTATAAATGACAGACTACTCTTTTTTTTTTATTTTATTATATTATGTTAATCACCATACAGTACATCCCCAGATTCCGATGTAAAGTTTGATGCTTCATTAGTTGCGTATAACACCCAGTGCACCATGCAATACGTGCCCTCCTTACTACCCATCACCAGTCTATCCCATTCCCCCACCCCCTCCCCTCTGAAGTCTTCAGTTTGCCTCTCACAGTCCATAGTCTCTCATGTTTCATTCCCCCTTCTGATTACCCCCCTTTTCTTTATCCCTTTCTTCCCCTACCGATCCTCCTAGTTCTTATGTTCCATAGATGAGAGAAATCATATGATAATTGTCTTTCTCTGCTTGACTTATTTCACTTAGCATTATCTCCTCCAGTGCCGGACAGACTACTCTTCTGAAAGCCATTCTATTTCTCTTATTTTTTGTCCTTAACTTTCAACTTAATTAGGTAAGGTGAGGTTGAAGCTTGCTTGTTTTTTCTTTTCTTTCTTTTCTCTTTTCTTTCTTTCTTTCTTTCTTTCTTTCTTTCTTTCTTTCTTTCTTTTTTCTTTCAAAATTTTGACACAGAGAGAAAGGGAGAGGGGAGAGAGAGAGAGCAAGCACAAGCAGGAGGTAGGGGAGAAGCAGGCTCCCCGCTGAGTAAGGAGCCTGATGTGGGCCTAGATCCCAGGACCCCGGGATCACGACCTGAGCCAAAGGTAGCCGCTTAACTGGCTGAGCCACTCAGGCGCCCCTGAAGCTTCTCTCTTAAATTCAGGTTCAACTTTGCCAAATTTTAGCCTTGCCCTTTTTGGTAGTCAACCAACTGAGTCAGTAATGAAGAGTAAAATACCATCACCAGCTCCATCTTCACAATCATCAAATGCCTAGCAATAGCTTTTTACAAGATTTTATTTATTTGATAGAGAGGGAGAGAGTGTGTACTCAAGTGGGGGGAGGGGAAAGAGGGAGGAGGAGAGAATCTCAAGCAGACTCTGCACTGAACATGGAATTCGACATAGGCCTTGACCCCAAGACCCTGAGATCATGACCTGATCTGAAACCAAGAGTTGGACGCTTACCCACTGAGCCACCCAGGCGCCCTGAAGTTCGTTCATCTTTAAACAAATAAGCAAAACCTCCTTCCTGGCTCCTGGTAGAAAACATTTATTTACATAATAAAATTGTAGGATGATGTGTGAAAATGTCTTGAGAAGCCAAAATAGCTTTCTTTCAGCCACTTTTTTATTCATCTAGACACTAGATTTAAGAAGAGTGATCGCTGCTCTTGGATGGCATGAGGACTCCCTACCTGGGATCTGTGATGTGGCCAGTGAGCTCAGATGGCCCAGTTTCACCCAGCCGCCTCTGTTCCTCATTCCCCACACCCCCCAGAAATGTGTAACCCCAGGGACCATGGTGCTGGGTAAGGTTGTCATTGGCCTCAACATCTTGCCTGTGGGGCTGTAACCCCACAAGGACTGGAGAATGTCAGGAGTCTCGCTTAGAATAGGGGTGCCATTTCAGCCATTTTCTAAATGAAATCTAGATAAAATTTCTCATTTTAAAAATCATGCTATATCATCCCTATTACCTTTGTAATCTTAAAAGAATTTGGGAATGCCTTTACTATCGAGTGTGTGTTTTCCAGTTCACAACAAGCTCCATCACTCCCTGTAGTATTATATTATATTCCTCCCTGTCACTCATTTATTTTTACTTTTTCTCTGGTTAGGCTTTGAGCGCACAAACATTTCTTTAGAGACACTGGTCAGTTTGTATATAGCTGAAGGGAATGTTATTTAGAAAAGGATTTCTTGATGCTCTGTTCTTTGCAAAGCTGTAGAAACTATTTTAAAAGCTCTTGCTTGGGGCGTCTGAGTGGTTGAGCCAGTTACATGTCTGACTCTTGGTTTTGGCTCAGGTCATTATCTCAGCATCAGGAGATAGACCCCACATGAGGCTCTGCATTCTGCTTGTCCCTCTCCCTCCCCTTCTATCCCTCCCCACTGCGTGCTCTCTCAAAAATAAATAAATAAAAAATAAAGATTAACAAACTTCTTTTATACTTGAATGGAAAAAATACATAATGAAAATGAGTTATTAGAAAAGCTTTATTAAAGTTCTGGGGGGGGGGCCTAGGTGGCTGAGTCAGTTATGCATCAGACTCTTGGTTTTGGCTTAAGTCATGATCGCAGGGTTTTTTTTTTTTTATTTTTAATTTTTTTTTATTAATTTTATTTTATTACATTATGTTAATCACCATACAGTACATCCCCAGATTCCGATGTAAAGTTTGATGCTTCATTATGCGTATAACACCCAGTGCACCATGCAATACGTGCCCTCCTTACTACCCATCACCAGTCTATCCCATTCCCCCACCCCCTCCCCTCTGAAGTCTTCAGTTTGTTTCTCATAGTCCATAGTCTCTCATGTTTCATTCCCCCTTCTGATTACCCCCCTTTTCTTTATCCCTTTCTTCCCCTACCGATCATCCTAGTTCTTATGTTCCATAGATGAGAGAAATCATATGATAATTGTCTTTCTCTGCTTGACTTATTTCACTTAGCATTATCTCCTCCAGTGCCGTCCATGTTGCAGCAAATGTTGAGAATTCGTTCTTTCTGATAGCTGAGTAATATTCCATTGTATATATGGACCACAGCTTCTTAATCCAGTCATCTGTTGAAGGGCATCTCGGCTCCTTCCATGATTTGGCTATTGTGGACAATGCAGCTATGAACATTGGGGTGCATATGGCCCTTCTCTTTACTACGTCTGTATCTTTGGGGTAAACACCCAGTAGTGCAATGGCTGGGTCATAGGGTAGTTCAATTTTTAACTTTTTAAGGGACCTCCACACTGTTTTCCAGAGTGGCTGTACCAACTTGCATTCCCACCAACAATGTAGGAGGGATCCCCTTTCTCCACATCCTCTCCAACAATTGTTGTTTCTTGCCTTGTCTATCTTTGCCATTCTAACTGGCGTAAGGTGGTATCTCAGTGTGGTTTTGATTTGAATTTCCCTGATGGCTAATGATTTTGAACATTTTTTCATGTGTCTGTTAGCCATTTGTATGTCTTCATTGGAAAAGTGTCTGTTCATATCTTCTGCCCATTTTATGATTTGTTTATTTGTTTCTCGTGTATTGAGTTTGAGAAGTTCTTTGTAGATCTTGGATACCAGTCCTTTATCTGTGGTGTCCTTTGCAAATATATTCTCCCATTCCGTGGGCTGTCTCTTAGTTTTTTTGACTGTTTCCTTGGCTGTGCAGAAGCTCTTTATCCTGATAAAGTCCCATAAGTTCATTTTATCTTTTATTTCTCTTGCCTTTGGAGATGTGTCGTGAAAAAGGTTGCTCTGGCCGATGTCATAGAAGTTGTTGCCTATGTTCTCCTCTAGAATTTTGATGGATTCCTGTCTCACATTGAGGTCTTTCATCCATTTGGAGTTTATTTTTGTGTATGGTGTGAGAGAGTGGTCAAGTTTCATTCTTTTGCATGTAGCTGTCCAATTTTCCCAGCACCATTTATTGAAGAGACTGTCTTTTTTCCACCGGATGTTTTTTCCTGCTTTATCAAAGATTAGTTGCCCAAAGAGCCGAGGGTCCATTTCTGGGTTCTCTATTCTGTTCCATTGGTCGATGTGTCTGTTTTTGTGCCAGTACCATGCTGTCTTTGTGATCACAGCTTTGTAGTACAGCTCGAAATCCGGCATTGTGATGCCCCCAGCTTTGTTTTTCCTTTTCAACAGTTCCTTGGAGATTCTGGGCCTTTTCTGTTTCCCATACAAATTTAAGGACTATTTGTTCCAGTTCTTTGAAAAATGTCCTCGGTATTTTGATCGGGATAGCATTGAAAATGTCCATGATCGCAGGGTTGTTGAGACTGAGCCCCTCTGCTTAGCGCAGAGTCTGCCTGTCCCTCTCCCTCCCCCTGCTCGTGCACTCTTTTTCTCTCTCACATAAATAAATAAATAAAACCTTAAAAAAACAACTTTATCAAAGTCTCCTATTCTTAATGCTAATGTTTAAATAATTATTATAAGAACGAAATCATGAAATGATGACTTAAAATTCTAATAGTCTCATTTTTCATGGAAAAAATCTAGTAAATACAGTACATTAAATCAAAACAATTTCTAAAATTATAAGTAACTTCAAGTGACATTTTCAGTTGTTATTCCAACATCTTTTTATTAAAAAGATCAGTCATATACTTCAGTAAATTTCTATTCTTATAAGAAAATGCTTTTCTTAACTACACTGTACTAAAACACTTGACTTTAAACTGAATATCATCAATATGCCTAAATAGAAGGCAAAGATTTTCCCCTAAACCACAGATGGAGCCATCTCATATTTAAATCTTTTCAAAACTCTTACGTAAGAGGGATCTATATCAATTATTTTGAATAAGAAATCCATGTTTGGGTAAGACACACAGCGTTAAAAACCTTTATCAATATGATTTCTAAGTGCTTATAGAAGGTCTAGCAGAGAAATCAGTAAAGGAAAGATGATGTACTCCGGAAAAACTGAGAGGATTAGAAAAGTGGCTCTAGTGATGAATGACAGATATGAACAACAAAGCTGGATGTGTAAAGTGTGAATATTACTTCCATGAAGTGGGTAGGGGAAAAAAGCATTATTTCTTATTAAAAATACTTCATAGGATATGCAATTATATGCATATATAATTAAACTAAATAAACTGAAAAGGAGAAATAAAACATTTGGCTATTTCATTGAGACTTCCCCCAAAACCCCACATATTCAAGTTGGCTAAGAAATTACACTGTGAATCTTCTTATGGGCAAAATGGAATAATGTTTACATTGAGGCATACATACTGTATGTATTTAAAATATTCTCCCTAAAAGAAACTGAGTTATTTGTGACTAACACACCTCTTGAACTGCTACTAACAGTAGTGTTCCTTTCTTTCTTCATTTTTCTGTAGGATCAGTTCAAAACAATCACTGTACTAGTTTCTTCCAGTAAAGAGTTCTTCCAAAAATAATTTTCATAGAGTAAATTTTAAGAAACTGTTTAACACATATGCAGCTGTTACTTTCAAATTATGTTAATTACTTGAAACAGTTACTTTCGACTGTCATATGTAGGTGTTAAAAATAGTTTCAGTTAAGTTTTAAGTTATGCAAATTATTCCATAAAAATTAGATTGCATTTCTGGAGAAATGCCATCTGGCAGGAATTGATAAGGAAAGAACTTTGAAAACTAAAATGAACAATTACTTTGAAATGTCCTTCTTTATTTATATGGTCAATGACTAAGACAGAGACATACAGATTAATAATGAAGTCCAGAGGTATTATGTCTATGGGTATACAAGTATGCACGTAAAGAAAGCTTTAAATATTTGAGCCACGGTACTAAGACATTAAGAAACCATGATGTTCTCAGCAACACTGCCCAACAGAATTTTCTGCAATGATGGAAATGCTCTCTATCTCTGCTATCCAAAATGGCAGACAGTATGGCCACATGTGGCTAAATGAGTACTTGCGATAGGCTTAAGTGTGACTAAGAAAGTACATTTTGTTTTTAATTGTAGTTACTTTAAATGCGGCTAGTGGCTTCTGTTTCGGGCAGGGCAGTGCAGCTCTAGGACATCTGTGGTTCACACTAGGTGCTTACTGAATATGGAAGGGCTTCTGGAAATTGTGAGCCTAAGGATCTTATCTTAACACAGTTCTAAGCCAAAGGTTTTATGGATCTTCATCCTAATCCTTATAATCAACTTAACTAGAAAAACACTCACTTGAAAAAGAAATCAACATAAAAAGAACTTCCAAGCCATAGTACACGAACTCTATTTGGTGCTGTTTTCTAATCACAGCAGATAACACCAATGATGACAGACACAGGACACAAAAACCACAGTCACAAAGCAGTAGTAAATCAGGTAGTTACACTCTGGATTAACTACTTGAAGTACATCCAGAAATAGGTGTGGCTTTGGAGAAGGCACAGATGAACTGGTCATGTTACACTTCTATCCTGAAAAGCTTCTTAAAGTACGGGAGCTTTAAATGCGGACAAATGTAAATATATATATACAACAAATAGAGAGTATAAAGAAATCCGTGCAGCCCTACCCAGCTTCAATAGTTGTTAACTCAGGCCTAAACTTGCTTTCTCCATATTCCTGTATAGGATTTTAAAAATAATCTCTCCCTGGAAAAGGGAATAAGAGTGCTTGATTAATTTAACGGTATTTCCAGAAAAAAAATTGATGTGCTGGGATCATAAAATTAGAGAATATCAGTGTGAATGAAGCCCAAGGAGAGCACAGAGGAAAAGGGAGCAGGGAGGAGGTGGCACAAACCAGCAAAACCCCCACAGAGCGCAGGTGAGCTGCTGTGTTTAGTTTCAAGCAACGGGGAGGTGGTATAGGTTTGAAACAGAAAGAAAGGAAATAAAGTGCACTTCGAGATATCACAAAATTTGACTTTAAAAGTACTGAGGATAAAAAAGAAAGAAGGATATTGCACTGCTCCAGTCATTATTTGTTCAAATAAAACAAACAAACATCTTTCTCACATGCTAAAAAGAACGCTCCACCCATTTCAGGAAAAGCTTCACTGCTGAGTATTTAACTAAGGCTTACTTAATACTGAATTTTTTTTAATTGGGCCTTAACACACAGAACTGTTAGTTGCACAATAATCTGATTAATCCTTTTGTCTCACTTGTGAAACTCTTAAGAATATCAATAATATAAAACTAATATTACATTTCAAAATTTGTTTAAATTTTATTTTAAATTACCATTAATATAATTTTTTAAATTATTTTTTAATATTTTTAAAATTATATTATGTTAGTCACCATACAGTACATCCCTGGTTTCTGATGTAAAGTTCGATGATTCATTAGTTGCGTATAACACCCAGTGCACCATGCAATACGTGCCCTCCTTACTACCCATCACCAGCCTATCCTATTCCCCGACCACCCTCCCCTCTGAAGCTCTCAGTTTGTTTCTCAGAGTCCATAGTCTCTCATGAAATTACCATTAATACAATTTTAAGACAAACGATTAACATGTAAAATGTAGAAGATTCCACTCTAAGTTAAAATATGACAAAAGGTTTTTTTCAAGAAATATGTGAGGATATTTAGTCTTTGTGGAAAGAGGGGAGGTGGGAGAATAATGGCAGAAGAGTTGAGGTGGGAAAGAAAGAGGGAGGTTAGAGATGTGAGGAAATGTTTAATTTTAGAGTGACTTTTCAAAAAAAAGAAAAAAAATGACAAGACAACTTTTAAAATAACAAAATCCCAGCTTACTTTTTTGGTTTTCTGGAAGTAGAGTTCAGGAAAAGCATGAAACCAGTAAGCCAACTGGGCTATGTAGAAAAACTTCATTTGAAATCTGCATAAGAAAGGAAAAAAAAACCTTTTAAAGCAGGCTATTTTTAAAGAATAAAGTAAAAACAAATGCTGGAAATGAGGATGTACTAAGTAGCCACCATTGTGTTATCATTTCAGGTCTCCCTGCAGTACTCTGTGCACCTTTAACAACTCCCCAGCAGCCACGTCCCTGTCTCCCTAGAATATTCTCACCACCAGTCGATTCGTCTGGATTGAACAACCGATGCAAAGACATTATCTGCAGAACCCTGATGACCTGCATGCCAGCTGGGAGGAACCAGACCCCCTTGTCTATTAGTAAATTAATACTGATTAGTAGGTCATGTTAGCTGCTGAAAACATAAGGAACATGACTTTGAGGGAATCATCTTACAGACCTTTAAGGTTTCATCGAAAGGAAAGCAGGAAGGGCAAAAAGATGGGACACAAAAGCGAAGGCGCCTAGATGAATGATCGCCTGAAATTGGTATAATCCCAACTGCAAATATCCCCTGGCTGTTTTCTTAGGGAAATATGGTAACTCTACCTGGTTGGAACACTGAGAGAGCCCCCAGATAAATGGAGGTAAACCAGGATTAGAAAGAGGAATATGGCATGGAAGTGTTCCCCAGGAGACAGAACTCATCAGCCTAGAATCAATGGTCTCTTGACATTATACCCTTCCAATCCTCCTGCCTTCTCTTTGTTCTCCCTTCTCCTTCTCCTCCAGACTTCTAAAATTGAAAACACAAAACCAGTCGGAAATAAATTTTTGGGGGGCGAGGGGAGACAGTCCCATATAAATATGATCTTTATAACCCTATTGCATAAAAGCTCACTGAATTAATATAATTTTTAAAAGTCGGAATGACTCAGCAGCATGGGTTTGCTGGACTTTAAACAAAGGTATGCATGGTCATTTATTCCCTTTTTATCTTTTTATCCAATTCTCACATCACAGTACATTTACTGAATGCTGTCTAGGTGACAAACACCTACATATGGCCTGGCACAACGAAGGATATATAATATAAAGAGGCAGTTCCTATTTGCTGTCAAGGTACACGGAGTCCTGGTGGGCATGGGCACAATATAAGACTTACATAAATGAAACAATTATAGAACATTAAGACAATGTAGAGATACTACCTAAAATATTATACACCAAAATGACAAATTCAGGAAAGCAAAAGACAATATAGGCTAATGTAGCAAGGAAAAATAATATGGAATACTCGTCCTAGGGCTGGGCTTGAAGAATGAGTAATTTAGCTGAATGTCTTTGCAACTCTGAGCTTTTTTATAGGACTGTATAGAAACCCCAGGGGGCTAGGAAGATAAGAAAGAAACAGTCACTACGCTGAAGTTTACAGTGTAAGAGAATAAGAAATGAAAGGAGTAAAAAGAGACTGGGGCATAGAAAAGGAGCAAAAAGTACAGAGAATATGGAGAACTGATGAGGAGGAAGGATGAGGGAGAAGGGAAACCAGAACTAAATTAAGATTGTTAAAATCAGTTTTCTCAAGCTAATGAACATGTTGCAAATAGTATCATATACATGAAAAAAGCACACAAGAATTTTTTTTCTCATGGCAGAGGGACTGCCAATGACATACCTATTGTATGAATTTGCCAAAGTCCTAAAGAGAATGACAAGAATGGGTTCTGCTTAAAAGTGACATGACCATGGTCCTTAACTAGGAAAAGCCTGCAAAATGACTTACGTCATCAGGTTATGGGGATAAGCCCTCCACAAGATAGTTGGGTCTGAGATGTAGTTTTCCTAAGGAAGAAGATATAAAAATTAGCCTATTGAGTATAATGCAAACTTCTTGGAAAATAAGACAGTATTTTCATTTCTTGCACATTTATAATTTCCCAGATTGGGCTCCAAAGAGCTCACTAAGTTAAACTTTTTAGTTGTTTTAGTTTTTTTTTATTCAGTTGAATTGCTTATTTTAGCAAAGTGAAAAACACTATGAAAGATATGAAGTCAAATAAGCGTAATTCCTGGCCTTTGATTCTTTCAATCCAATAGAGTAAAAAATACATGTATGTGAACAAACATAAAACAACCAAAAAACAGTAATGGTACATAACAGAGGCAACAACAGCTATGGGAGAGATGAATTCTGTCTTGGGTGATCAGACAGCAGTTTCGGGAAAGACGTAGCACCTGACAGGAGATGGAGGATCGAGGTGCTACCAAGTTTTATGGGATGATGTCCACACAATAACCCAAATCTTTGTCTTAGAAACCAGATCTATTCAGTGAGAATTACTACACATGTAAAAAAAGAAACCAAAAAAAAAAAAAAAAAAGAAAAAAACCTCTCAAGTGACTTATTTTTAATAAGAATATTTTCCTACTAAAATGTAACACTGTTATGCTTAAAAAAATTATACAATAGATTTTAAGTGGAAATTACATATGTTTATAAAGTATCATTAAAGCAATGGCATAAAAGGGCATGAGCTCTTTGAACTTTAATCTATTTCCAAAATTAACTACCGTACACTCTGCCTGTTTATTCATCTCTAACATGGTGATTAAAAAAAGATTATGTGTCCTACCAAACTCAAAAATATGTAAACTCTAGAGTACTATAAATTTCAGAGATTGTTAATACTAATGTAAATACTACCTTCCACCACTACTTAGAATGATACAGTTAAAGGTTTTGATAGCTTTAACTGTAAAATTACACAAGATTTTAAGTTGCTTGGACACTACCTGGACTGCTTTTAAAAGAGGAAATGACTAGAAACATTACAACTCATATAACCCAGTAAAAGTTGTCACTGACTTCTTACCCTTTCTGCTAATATAGAGATATCTGCAAATGACTACACGATATAAAAATATTCAGACTGACTTAAAATGAGTAAGACTTTCTGAAACATTAAACAGTTTAGAATTTCTGCTGTACAAAAACTAATGAAAGGAGAGACTTATCGCTGAAACTTGATTTATACTAGTTCAATAGGAGAATTCCTAATCTTAGATAAGAACAAGGATAGACGACGGATTTTCTAAAGTTCAGGATTTGCTTATGAGCATTAAAAATAGGACATCATTTTCTGTTCTGGGTATATAACATAAATACTTTGAGAAATGAAAATTTAAGCATAGTATATACTTACAGATATTAGAATGAATGTGCCCCAAATACAAGAAAAAAGGTAGAATGCACTAAGCTGACCAGATTCATTAAACTTGCTGTGTTTCGTTTTGGAGAAGTGCATTCGCCTGTTAATTTTCTAAAAATAAAAACAACCATTAGTAATTAAGAATATATTATAAAGTATATTTAATATGTGACTACCGTAAGTACAGAACGCTAGTATTTTATAAAGTATAGATTTCTAAGATTGTATACTTACATCCAACACATACTCTTGAATTATGGCATGAATAATTATCGCCACTAGCATGTAGAAGAAAACTGTAGCCAAATCTTTGATACCATAGTAATAAAGGGATGCTGATTCAGTAGCTTGTTCTTCTGAAGGCCAAAAAGGACAGAACACACATACACAAAAATATACATAAGATTATAAAAACAGCACTAAGTACAACATAGTTATGGAAACAAACAAAAGAAGACTAACTTAATAAATAAGTTCTCTAGAAACATTATAGGCGATTTGCTTTTGGACATCTTGAGTCTTAGGAACAATGAAAATTGAAGACTATCCAGAAATCTAAGGCCTCAGGAATTACTTACGAAAGACTTGACACATGTTAGTTACAGCCATTAAAGACCAAAAAACAGGGAAGGGGAGGCCATACTCAGATCCTTGGGAAGACTGTAAAATTGGTATTATCCCAGGTAGAGATTAGGTTACATCAAAGTATACTTAGCCTATCTGTCTTTTCAAAGCACTTTTGAAATTTTCTACCTTTTCAAATTAGACACTTCATTATGATTCTGAAAAACTGACCTACAAGTACTACAGAGGCAACTGCTACTTAAAACTGTTTTTAATCCTCGAAATTTTTCTATTTTTCAAAACAAATCTTCATCAAATAACTTGTAAGTTGTTGTAAATTGTTCACAAGCTTTATATTTACAGAAATTATTTGGGAAAAAGAGCATTATGCTTCTCTGGCATATTCAAATTTCAAAACAACTTTGTGATTTTGAGTGATCTGATATCTAAGTCACTAAATCAAATATGGTTGACCCTTAACAATACAGGTTTGAACTGCGTGGGTCCATTTACCTGCAGATTTTTTTCAAGAAATACAGTACTGCCAAAGTACATTCTTGTCCTTATGATTTTAATACCATTTTCCTTTTTAAAAATACCATTTTCTTTTCTCTAGTTTACTTTGTTGTAAGAATGCAGTATATCATATATATAACATAAAATCTGTGTTAATCCACTGTTCGTTATTAGTAAGGCTTCTGGTCAACAGTAGGCTATTAGTAGTTAAGGTTTTAGGGACTCAAAAAATTGTATGTGGATTTTTGATTGCACAGGGGTCAACGCCTCTGCATTATTTAAGGGTCAACTGCATTTGTACAACTACATAACTGAATTAAACGTAATTCAATGTTATATAACTGATTTTACATTCTAAATACTTGTCTGAATATGTTAATATTTTATCAACCAAATACCCTCACTCATGCTGGTTAACTATCACTGTATTGAACTACAATCAAGTTCCAATAACAACTTGACTTTCACATCACATAATTTAGAAATAAAACTTTTAGGGGTGACTGGCTGGCTCAGTTGGTAGAACATGTGACTCCTGATCTTAGGGTCATGAGTTCACACGTTGGGTGTGAAGCCTATTAAAATTGGAAAAAAAAAAAAAGAAAAAGAAAATAAGAAATGAAACTTTTAAAAATAAAGCCTGGAAGTGTAGTTTGGATGCTACTGTAACTCCTAGAGCTTACTGACATTTAGAGGTAGAGCACAACAAAAACACGAAAATAAAACAGGCTTAAAAGGATTGTTACTTTAGGTCTAAAACATAACTCACAGGTCAGAAAAAAACCTAAACGTTGTACCTTTAGAAACCTTGATTGAATGATTACACTTTAAACAAATAAACAATATTTATTCTTAGAATTTTCTTATGAAAAAGATCAAAGGGAAGAGAAGGCAAAAAAAAAAAAAAAACTCCCACGGAAGTCCCTTTACAAAGTATACAATAAATGTTAAACACATAAAATCTGATTTTCATATCATCTATAGGGTGAAGTCAACAAAATACATCATTTCTTGCATTACAAAATCATTAAAATAATATTCAGTCTAATCATGAATGAAATCTATTAAAATTAAAGAATTTAGTATTCATGGTAATTTCCAAGTTTGTTCAAGTAAAACCTTCTACTTTAATAGGAAATTCTGAAAGAACACTACCTACCTGTTGCAGGGAGGGTAACATTGTACTGAAGAGTAACAAAAATAATAGACGCTTTCGCAGTTATCTAGAAAGAAAGAAAGAAAAAAGAAAAAAAAAGTCAAGTCAACTTGTGACCTTCTCCCAAATAGCAGGTCAAGGGAGGAAAACACTGTAAGTTCTGCCCCCAAACCTAAGAACCAAGGGCACCCTATTTCTGTGGCACTGTGACAGGCACAACTGACTTCCTGATCACCCTGGGGTTGAGCTTGGGAGTGCTGCAGTTTAGGTAAGTTTGTGTTATTTCTAATTTTAAGGTTTCAAAAGAGACACTCTGTAGTTTCAGTAAATAGGGATTTGACAATGATTCTCTACTCTAGACCTGTACAATGAACAAAGTTCCTATAAAAAAAAAAAAGTTGAAATGTAAATTAATGAAGAAAAGGAAGCAGAGTTACCACCACAAAAATGGATCAAAGGTGGGGTCTGTGGTGTGTGTGTATCTCTCACACATGGGATAGTTAAGTGCTCCATAAATATTTAACTGACCTGATTATATTGGTAAAAGTGAAGTGGTCAGAACAGAAAAATGGAATGCTTACTCAATATTTATAGGCACCAGGTAATGTGCTAGACAAGAATGGATAACAAAGATGAATGATACAATCCCTGACCACTCGGAGTTCAGCTGGGTCAGGAAGACAGGTAATCAAACTGTTATAATATTAAAGAATCAGTGCCAACAAGTATTCAGGATAAACAATGAATTTTTTTTTTTTTTTTTTCCTGCGGTGGGGAATGAGGCATGTTCTGGAAAGGCTTCTCAGAGGATATGGTGTGGAACTGTTTCTTGTTGGAAAAAAAAAGTTCCCTAGGCTCATAAAGGGGGATGATGAGGGCAGCATAGGTAGAACAGAAATCACAAAGGTTAAATAGCAGCAAACATGAGGGCCAGCACGGATACACATCAGTAAGCAGTAGAAAAGCCTAGAAACTTCTCAAGTGCTAGAAAGGGCCTTGTTTGTTGGACTAAATAGTTTAGATTTTATTTCAGCACAACTAGAGAATTAGGAGGTGCGGGAAGTTCATTTGTGCTTTTTGGAAAGATGATGGATGTACCTACTAAGTGGTCTTTCAAGCCCCCTCAAACCATTCTCCACGCTGCAACCAGAATCATCTTCTGACCATGTTAATACCTTTCCCCATGCCCACCCATCCCCTACCTCCTCCCTGAAAATGCTTCACCGGATTCCCATTCTTTCTAGGATAAAGAACAAAATCCTTTTTTTTTTAAAGATTTATTCATTTATTTATTTACTTACCTATTTATTTATTCACTTATTTAGAGAGCATGAGTGGGGGGGGAGGGAGCGAGAGAGAATCCCAAGCAGACTCTCTGCTGAGCGCAGAGCCCACTGTGGAACTTGATCCCACGACCCTGAGATCATGACCTGAGCCGAAATCAAGAGTTGGATGCCCAACCGACTGAGCCACCCAGGTGCCCAAAAAACAAAATCTTTAATGTGGCCCATACAATAATCCATGACCCTTCCCCTCTGCCTCTCCAGCCTGACCTCAGAGCACCGTCTCCTGGATTCCTCCCATCACAGGGTCTGTGCACATGCAGCTCTATCTGAAACCCTATTGAAAACCTTCCCCTTTCTAACCTCAATTCAATCACACCTTTTCAAGGCAGGCTTTGTTAGATTATCTCAGAGAATTGTGTTCCTTTCTTTCAAAACACATACTCTTGGTGTGATAATATTACTAATTTCTGTCACACTCATTAGAAAGTAAGCTTCATGGGAGCTGGGACCATGCCTGCTTCTTCACTGTATGTTTAGAGCCCAGCATGGGGCCTGACCCATGTTAGGTGACTAATTCTGTTGATTAAATACTAGATAAAACAAACTGAAGTACCCAAGTCAAATATAAAACTTCTGCAAGAGACCGCATGAAAGATGATAAGGCCTGAAGGAAGGCAGTGGTAGTGGGACAGATACAGTACTTTTGAGGCAGAACAAGGCGTGTGGAGCGAGAGGGAAGAGTGACAGATTATGTATGGATACTTACAGCTTGAACAACTAGGTGCAAAGTAATACTGTTAATACAAATGTGGAATACAGGAGGAGCAGCAGCTTTTGGGGAAAACAGAAAAAACTGGGTTTTTTAGTTTTAGACAGACTTAGACTTCCGTGAGGTATTCGGGTGGAAAGACCATCAGGCAGATAAGCCTAAGCCTGGAACTCTGCAGGGAGACCCTTGCTTAAGACTTGGGAATCTCTACTTCCAGTAGGTAGTTGAAGCTGTGGGGATACATAAATCATCTACAGAGACTGCACAGTGTTTGCAGAGACGTAGGACAACATCAGCACCGTGGAGTGGGCAGAGAAAAAGCTGGTGGCAAAATAAGAAGAGGCAGAAAGAGAACGAAGACAGCTTGATGCCCCCAAGGCCAAGAGGGAACCGTTTCAAAAAGGTGTGGTTAATAAAGTCAAAGTTTCAAAAGAGACATGGCAGGAAAAGAGCACAATGGACTGGACATTTTAAGAAGCCATCAGCGGTCATGGCTTGAGTGAATTCAATGAAGCAATGAGAGCAAAAACCACACCACAGACTGAAGAACACAGGAGACACAAAGTGGTACCCAGTGATAGATGCCAGGTCAAGATTTATGTTGTTTTTGAGACAGACTGAGCTTATGTGGGGGCAATCAGGAAGGTGCCAGGGAAAAGGAAGAAATTAAACATTTAAGGGGATAATGGATAGAAAGATCTGATAGGAAATGAAACGTATGGATAGAGGTGGAAGCGAATCTTGAAGTTTTCTTCTTAGATGGGGAGGAAGGTAGTAATGGATGAGACAGATTAAGTTCAAAAGGCAGGAAAAGTGAAGAAATGCACATCTAGTAAACTCTTATTTTCCCTGTGGGGGAAAAAAAAGCAATGCCATCTGTTAAACATAATAGGGACTTGAATGATGAGTATTTATTTCATTCCTGTAGGGAAAGGAGCTGGCCAGGGAAAAGTAAAAAAGATCACTGGGTGTTACTGATGTCTGAGATTAGAAACCTTTGATTTGTAATATAATCTATCAGCACAAGTGTATGATTTCCTCTGGCAACCCTTAGCAATCTATGAATGGAGAAGCACAGAAAAGGCAGAGGACGAGCTGGATCGACGGTTGGATATTTGTAGGGTTAATATGGAGAAAAGACCAAGAGGAAAAGGGAGCTGAGGCCTGAGGTTAAGTGTGGATAAGTCAAGTATGCCGGAAGAAAGCAAAGCAATGAGGGGCCAAGGCACCATAGAAGCTTAGACTAGGTGGAGAGTCAGCAGCAGAATGAAGGAGGTGAAACAACATGTAGGTTGTGGCTGCTCTGCTTATTGGAATTCAGAAACTGGAAACAAGACAGGACTACGTGATAAAGTCCACGGTATGGCCACTAAAGTGAGTTGCTTAACTGTTGTAGATACGGAAAGGTCACTTGAATTGAAAAGGCCAGCAAGGGTTCTGGTATTACCATTTGGGTCATTCATATGAACGCACTAGAGCAGAACGATGGCATGAGTTTCCAGGGCAACACTGCTTTCACGTGATTATTATTAGTATTTTTTTAAAGATTTTATTTATTTATTCGACAGAGATAGAGACAGCCAGGGAGAGAGGGAACACAAGCAGGGGGAATGGGAGAGGAAGAAGCAGGCTCATAGCGGAGGAGCCCGATGTGGGGCTCGATCCCATAACGCCGGGATCACGTCCTGAGCTGAAGGCAGATGCTTAACCGCTGTGCCACCCAGGCGCCCCTCATGTGATTATTATTATTTTTTTTTTTTTAAAGATTTTATTTATTTATTTGACAGAGATAGAGACAGCCAGCGAGAGAGGGAACACAAGCAGGGGGAGTGGGAGAGGAAGAAGCAGGCTCATAGTGGAGGAGCCTGACGTGGGGCTCGATCCCATAACGCCGGGATCACGCCCTGAGCCGAAGGCAGACGCTTAACCACTGTGCCACCCAGGCGCCCCTCATGTGATTATTTTTAATAAAGTTGACTGATGACCAAATTTCATTTTTTGATATCTTTGCTTAGACTCCGCATGTATCAACACAAACATACTTTCTCCACACACCTGTTTCTAGTTTAGAATATGAGGTTGCCACTACCATAGCTAAGAAAACTTCTCAGGAGTCCTTTACAAGTGACAAGTAAAATTCTTCAAAGATAAATTTAATATCAAATACCAAAAGAAACAAAAATCAGATTATCTTTTTATGGTAGGCTTCCAAATAAAATTAAAATCTGGCCTCCAGCTACTTTAGCATGTGGCATAAGTAGAGCAAGAGGAAAAATACAAACTACACACCCCAAAAAGTTTACAGAAAAATCATGCTACTGGACATTTCTAGGCCTCCTAAGCCTCACACCCCAGCCAGCATTGCTTTAAACTAATATTACAATCAGTTAATAGTAAGACAAATTAGTTTGGAATAAAATATGCTGTAGGAATATATAACACATTCAAAAGTAAAAATAACTGAGTTTATGACAGTTTTGGACATTTATACCACCGCTTTCCATTTACAAGAAAAGAATGAAACTTACTCAGATACATCTTACACAGGTTCCACAAACTCTAAGGAATTATCTAATTTTATGTTGTATGTAATATCATGAATATCCTAAGGTTTTCTTAATCAAGAGGTCACCAGTTTGGGCTTGATGTTTCTTTCTTGTTAAAATTATATTGTATTTGTTAGAGGAAGGTATGATTTACTACACTGACTCTATGCCTGAAAGACAAAGACAATTTCTGAATATCACATTCCACTTCCCCATCACCTTAAGCTTAAATAAAGTTCTTAAAAAACGAGGTGGAAAGAAAATGTGAGCACTAAGGCAAGTCATCCTTAAAAATACAACAGACCTCCAAAATAGTTCCAAGATAGCTGTAATTGTAAATGTTCCCTCAAATCTGCATGGCACAAAACACCTAGACTCCTGTAAAGAACATCCCTTCCAGAAGAAAATATTCCTCTTGGAAACCCCTAAGTCCTCACTCCTCTTATCCTCACTTGGATTCCCAAGCACCCTCCTGTTTTTCAACTGTTCAAATTTTCCCAACTCAAACATGAAGCCATTACCTAAAGACCATGATCTGCATTATGTGGACACTGTATTAAAACCATGATTTCAAAATTACGAGCAGTTCTTGATAACATGAAGTTTCCTGGAAATTAAACTTAGATTTCTCCAAAACAGACTACATTTTTATCAACCTTTTAACACATAATCTGTTTAGATGCTAGCCATGGGACCCTTTTCTCATATAAAATTGCAATCTTCTATTTTCAACTCTGATAAATATCTAATGAATAATAACAGCTACTGTTTATGGCATGGCCTGTAAACCAAGCACTGAACTGAAGCCAGGATACGCATTAGTTAATTTAATTCTGCAAGTAACTCAATGAGCCCTGTTTTACAGAAAGGAAACAAATTCTGAGAAGTTAAAGAATCTGCCCTAGGTCATCCAGGCAGCAAGTTGCAGAACCCTAACTTGAACACGGATCCCTTTAGCTATAGCATCTGCGCTCCTACAGTATATTTATATTGACTTTTCATTTTGGCTAGTAATACAGTATCTGTTATCACTTTGTCAATTTCTCTGTAAATCTGCTGACATTTTCTCAATATATTTACACAAAAGGCTAACAGGTTCTACTGCAAAAACATTAACTTCTCTGTATTCTAACACAAATACTGTAATTCTATAGTTATGTTAATTTTGAGATTCAGCAGCAATTATTTTAAAAGTCAAACAGCAAAACTAACTTCATCAGTTTTTCCCAATATGTAGATAACATGCACTCAAATCCTAAAACTTTAACATGTGGTAAGAAAAACGTACAACTTGCACAAACTTTCCTCTTCTGTATCTTACTTTAACGTTCTCTTTTGAACTAAAAACTTCTATTTAGATCTTTGTTGTATCTATTTAGATTTACAAATTTTACAGATTCACATAGAAGCAAAAATCCACTCACTATTAAAAAAAATCATTGACATGGGGCGCCTGGGTGGCTCCGTCACGTAGTCTTTTGATTCTGGCTCACGTCAAGATCTCAGGGTTGTGAGACTGAGCCCCGTGGCCGTCTCCACGTTCAGCATTAAGTCGGCTTGTCCTTCTCCCTCTGCTCCTCCCCGCCGACCCCCGTTAAATAAATAAAATCTTAAAAAAAAAATCATTGATACGTGAGGAAAGGCATGGGTGGTGAACTTCCCTAGAAATGTGGTAAGAGACTGTGAAATCTTTTACATAAAAGCAAAGTTATACCATTTCTAAGTGTTGGGATTTCTGATTAATATTCCATTTCATTCAAAGCACTGCAAATATATCCTGCAGATATTATTATTCTTAGATTCTATTTTTAAAGTCAGGAATTCTTACCACATGGAGATGGGTTATGACAAGTTTTACAAAATTGTTGAATATACTGTACATACAAAAGTATTACTTCTAATATCAAAACAAAGTATATGTAAATGTAAAATTCAGAAAGTGAGTACAAATGTGTAAAATTGCATTTTTAATATGATACACTCATATAGTACTTTAAACAACCATCAGATGCAGTCACACCATATTATCTGATCCCTGTAACAACAATGGCTGTGAGAATACCACAGGTGCTGTTATTTCCTTACACTGAGAAACTGAGGCTTAGACTTGGGTCACCCAATAGGTAAGTAGCACAGGGTCAGCCTAAAAGCGTGGGACATATGTTAGTTCCCTTCTACCTTCCCTTCCACCATACCTACTACCTCCACAGCAGTGGGCTAAGTGGAATAAATGACAGTCAGGAATAAAAACATCTGTCTAGATCCAGAAAAGCCTATTAGAAGAGAAGCAAAAGTAAACTAAAATGCTACGTTACCTAATAACATTTATAAAACCCACGTGGACTCCACTTAAAAATTTTATTCATCTTATTCATAAAAAAACTTATTCGGCGGTCACTGGCAGTCTCATTCAACTAGTTTTTCTCAATAATTTTTAATGTCATTCATCCAACAAATATTTTTTAAGCACCTACTATGTCCCAGGTGCTATTTTGGGCACTGGAAACAGAGTAATAAAACCTAAAAGTTTCTGCCCTCACTGAGGTTATATTCCAGGAGGAGAGAGACAAACAATACATAAACAAAATAATTAGTGTATTTGATGGGGCATAGCGTCTATATAGAAAAACCTAAAAGGAAAAGAAGATAAGGAATGGGCGTGTGTACTGAGGAGCGAGGGAAAGAAAACCGTAGGATGTTATATACACGTTCACCTTGCAAAGTTTATTACCCACATTGAACAGCTGTTAAATAAGTCATCAAAATACTAGATATGTGGGAAGAGAATTTACACACTCCTGACATTTCCTCCTCTCATACTTCACGAAACAAAAAGAAAATCACTCGGCTTCTTGGCACTGCTGTTCGGAAGCGAGATTTATGGATCAGACCTTGTTTCTTTAAGGGAAAAGCAAGAGCACGGCAAAAAGTTCGGTAAGTGGCAATAATACCAGTTTGGGAAAGAAAAATGAAAACAATCGGGTGTGCCTCAGTGTGCCGAACTCGTGGCGATCACTCGCTGCCCCGCGGCCACCGCCCTTCAAATAGGGAGCGGACGCCCGGCTCCGTCCGTGTTCATCCCAAACTCCGGTCCTACCGGGGCTCCCCGAGGCCTGGCCTCCACTAATCTCCAGCCCTCGCCGGCTCCACGNAAGGGGGCGACGCGGCGGCCCCTAGCTCTTGCGGGCGACGGCCAGGCCTGCCGGGGCTCGGCATCCCGAGGCCGGCGCGGGGCACGGCAGGGCAAGGCAGGCCTGCACCTCGGGGTCCGGGGGGCCGGCACCTCCCCCCCCCCAGTCCGGTCCCCCGCGGTCTTCGGCCGAGGGGCCGAGGCTGGCAGCCCGAGGACGGGGCGGCGAGGCGGTTGGGGCGCGGGGCGGACTCACCTCGAACATGAGCCCCAGCAGGAAGACCATCGCCACACAGGAGACGATGTCCGCGTGATTCTGCAGGATGAATTCGTGGCTCAGGACCGGGGGGCTCTTAGTGCTTTTCTTGCGAATCGCCATGGTGAAGCCACCGCCCGTGTCTGCAGGTGCTCCTCGCCGGCTCTGCTCTTTCCAGCTGCTCACCGACTAGCTGCCGCCGCCGCCTCCCCCTGGCTGCTCTTCACAGCCCCGCCGCTGCCGCTCGCTGGGGCTTCACTTCCCATCCCACAGCCAGTACGCAGCCGCCGGGGCCGCCCGGAAAAAAAAAAAGAAAAAAAAAAAAAGAAAAAAAAAAAAAGAAGGCAAGCCCACAGCGGGGGTGAGCATGCGCACCGGGGAGAAGGCGCTCGCTAGTGCCGGGGTCGCCCCTGCGAGCCCACAGCGCCGCCTGGGGACCGGAGGCCGTCGGCCCACGGCCCCTCCTGGGTAAGGAACCGGAGCGGCACGCCCACTGCTCCGGTCCAGGATGGAGGTTGGGAATCGTTTGAGGCGCGAGCTTCCTGCGCCTAGTTAACAGCTGAGTCCGCGGCGGGTCGAGAATGGCCACGTGCTGTAGCGTGCATGGCCGCAAGCATGGCTTCCCGCCGTCCTGGCCACTCTGGACTTGGGTGTCAGTGCTTGCTTCCACATAGATTGTCACTTCTTGTAAGCCACCGCCACCACCACGGTAATCTAAACATTGGATTACAGCCTAACTATACCAGGGTAAGGTGCATTCTTCAGTTTTATCATCTTAAAAATTAACTTCAGAGTTATTTTAAACACTCGTGGGGACTTAAAAAAGCCCATTTGTTGAAAGCTTGAACTAGTTTTTTTTTTTTTAATTTTTATTATTTTTTTTAACACTTCCTATTCGGTCCCACCTACCCATCCCCATCCCTCCCTCCTCTCACTGAAGACAATCACGATCAGTTTGGGTTTACTTGCATGATACTTGTTAACATTTCTTGGTAATCTAGAGAGATGGTAAGAAGGGTTTGTGGACGAGACAGATCTTTCTCTATCATCTTTCTACCCAAACCAAGACTCCTTTGTGTTCTTTCTCTTAAATCGCACCACTCTTTACCCATTCGCCAAATCTAAAAACCAAAGTCATCCTGGACCTATACCTTTCAGTATCCTTCCACATGCAAACTATTATCACACTCAGGTAATTCTATTCCCTTTCCTCCTTACCACTGCCACAGCCTCAGGAGGAGACTTACCTTTTGCCTACAAAATTACAACTTCGTCGAATTGCTGAGTGGTTTAAGATCATGGGTTTTGAATCAGAATTCTGCCACTTATTACCTGAATGACGGCGGACAAGTTACTTAATCTCTGAGACTCGATTTCCTCATTTATTTATGTATTTATTTATTCAAAAAATATTGAGCATTTACCCATATGCTAGGCACTAGGGATACAGAACTAAATGAAAAATACAAATTAACCTGTCTTAGGAGCTTTCATTCTAGAGAGAAGAGAGGATCTTTAAGCAGGATTTAAAAAGTGAAACATGCTAAGTTGAGCTGAGGGTCCTGGAGAAAAATAAAGCAAAGGCAATAGGGAAAGCATGGGGAAGTTACATTAGCCTTAAGACCTAAAGGAGCCAAGGGACCGAGCTATGCAGCTATCATCTATAAGATGATTGTAATTAAATGTGATGCAATTACATGAGATGATTCCAGGAAAGTGCTTAGTAGAGAGTTAGGGCTCTCCACATGTTAGCTATTACTGTTCTCCTTTCTGGTCAAATGATTACTAGTTTCCCTTACCTCCAAATCAAGCTTTCAGTTTTTACATCAGAGGGGAGGAGGGTGGGGGAATGGGATAGACTGGTGATGGGTAGTAAGGAGGGCACGTATTGCATGGTGCACTGGGTGTTATACGCAACTAATGAATCATCGAACTTTACATCACAAACCAGGGATGTACTGTATGGTGACTAACATAACATAATAAAAAAAACATTAAAATAAAAAAAAAAGAAACTAACCAAGAAATTACTAAACAAAGTCCAAGTCCCCCAGCTTTCACTCCCTCAGCAAGGCTTTACTGAGCACCTACTATGTACCAAGTACCAAAGTCAATGCCTTTTAAAAAGGAGTTAGGAGGGAGAAATAAGGAAATCTTTAGAATAAAGATGAATCAGACTGAGAAAAAAGAAAAAAAAAGAATGATGCATCTAACAGGTTCAAAATTTTTTGGTGGTTTTCCTTTTCATTCTTGGAAAGCTAGCAGGACTAAATAGTCCTTCATGATTTGACCCCTGCCTATCCAGACAGGCTCAAACCCAATCTCAGTGCGAGCATTTCCGACTCCACATTCTGTACACTCTAGACCATGCTGTCTTTCCCATGCTCCCCTCAGCTTTGTACCTGCTGCTGCTTCTGTCTGGAATGTTTTCTATCCTCTTCATACACCCGGCATATTCCCACTGTGCCTTCAAGTCTCATTCATGCGTGATCTCTTTGAAACCTTTGCTGACTTCTATGACTGATCTAGGCATTCTGTCTCTTAGGATTCAATTGTATTTTTTGAAAATAAATTTTAAAATTTTAAGTTAAAATTTAAAAATTTTTACAATTTATATCACATAGTTCACCAAGTGTACAATTTGGTGGTTTTTAGTGCATTAACATAGTTGTGCAGCCATTCCCATATTCTAACTTTAGAGCATTTTTATCACCCTCCAAAAAAATCCTGTACATGTTACCACTCACTCTCCATTTTCCCTCGCGGTCTTGGCAGCCCTTGGCAACCACTGATCTTACTGCCTCTCTAGATTTGCCTGTTCTGACGTTTCACATACATAGAATTATGGTCTGTTGTGACTGGCTTCTTTCTCTTAAGATAAGTGAGGGTATTGCGCTTCACCCATGTTGTAGCATGTATCAGTATTTCATTCCTTTTTATGGGCAGAATAATATCCGTTGTATGGCTATATCACTTCTTACTTATCCATTTATTAGCTGGGAGACATTTAGTTTGTATCCACCTTTTGGTGATTGTGAGCAATGCTGCTGTGAGCATTAGTGTGTAAGTTTTATATGGACGCTTGTTTTCAGTTCTTTTGGGTGTATACCTAGAGATACTGGTCACGTGGCAACTTTATGTTCTACTTTTTGGGGGAACTGTCAGACTGATTTCCAAAGGGGCTGCACCATTTTACAATCCCACTAGCCATGTCTGAGGGTTCCAGTTTCTACTCAACCTTGCCAACGTTTGTTATTTTCTGTCGGTTAATATCATTCATCCCAGTGGTATAAAGTAGTATCTTACTGTGTCTTAGACGTGAATTTCCCTACTAATGATGTTGATTATTAGCCATTTCATGTGCTTACTAGCTGTTTGTATATCTTTGGAGAAATGTCTCTTCAAATCCTTTGCTATGTATTCGTTTTTTTTTTAATTTATTGAATTATGAGTTTTTAAAATATAGTCTAGATACAAGTCCTTTTCAGATACGTGATTTGAAAATATTTTCTCCTAGACTTTCTGTTTTCTTGATGGTGTCCTTCGAAGCACAAACGTTTTTAATTTTGATGATGCCCAATTGATCTGTGTTCTCTTTTATTATTGCCCTTTGTGTACTAAGAAATCATTGCTTAGGGGCGCCTGGGTGGCTTAGTCAGTTAAGTGTCTGCCTTCTGCTTGGGTCAAGATCTCAGGGTCCTGGGATGGAGTCCCGCATGGGCTCCCTGCTCAGCCGGGAGCCTGCTTCTCCCTCTGCCTTTGCCGCCCCACCCCCTGCTTGTGTTCTCTCTCTTACTCTGCTCTCTCTTTCTCAAATAAATACATAAACTCTTAAAAAAAAAAAGGAATCGTTACTTAATGCAAGACGACAAAGATTTACTCCTGTGTTTTTTTCTAAGAGCTTTACAGTTTTAGCTTTTGCATTTAAGTCTATGATAATTCAGTTGTATTTTGTACATCTTCTGATTGCTTCTGTTTTCTCAGTAAAATATGAAATGAAATCATCAGGAGTGGGGATGGTACAATGGAGTTTGAAGAGAGGATGGGGTAAAACTGTAGGAGGCTGAATGGATTGGAGGAACATAATCAGACAGCAGAGCCTCTTTGAGACTTGTGGACATAAATTCAAAGTGACACTTGTCTCCAGTCACACCCCCTGCTTGGATCCAGGTGTGGAGAAGGCAGAAAGCTGGGTTTTGCAAGGCCCGTGTGGCAGAGGGGCAAGGATGTTGAGGATGTTTGCAGATAAGGGCAGGGCTAATGAAGTGAATGCTGTGAGGGGTGGTTGTGCTCCGATCCTCTATCACCCTGCAGCCTACAGTCCACCCTTTTCTGCTGTGAAAGGCAAAGCTCTGCAGACTTCTAGTTGAGTTTGGCTGAGGGAAGGTACTGGCCAAAAATCAGAGGAGACTTCTGGGGATTTATTGTCCCTTGATTCCTCCTTGCTTTACTGTTTCTGGCACTGGCTGTGTTTTCCTGTGGTCCTAGTCCTTGCCAGGTAACCTTTCTCTCACTATGCCAGGTCTCCCTGGGCTCAGCGAGCTCAGTCTCTCCTTGGCCTCTTCAGGCTGTTGCTGGTCATGGCTTCCCACATTCCTAATCCTCAGGAGCTTCCCTAGCTCTTGTTCATTCCCTCCCCCTGCCCACTCCTCTGTGAACAGGTGCTTCATTAAACCCTCTCCAACTAAACCCTTCTGAACATGCCATCGATTCCTTGCCAGTTCTCCGACAGATGCAGAGGACAGAGAAATCATGCTAGGGCCTCTGAATGGGGGGGCGCCCGTGTTGTTGAAGATTGATGGAGTGGGACTAGTTGGTTGAGAAGGATGTGGTCAGGGAGTTGGATGCTGGGAGTGCGTTCAGATGTTGTGCTGTCATTGGCCAGGAGATGGCAAGGGCGTGATGAAGGGAGGGAGTGCAGAGGTGGATGGAGGAGGAATGCATTGGAAGTGAGGAGTCAAGGCACCAGGAGAGGAGGGTAGGGTGCTTGGCACACACTTTACATGGATGTTCAGTCACTGAGAATGACTGGAGGAGTAGAATGGGAAGGGAGCCAGGGAATGAGCCAGGTGCTAACGTCTGACATAAATGAAGAGGAGTCAGAGAGTTTAGCAGATGATTGCCACAGGGGGATAGTGGGTGGTATAGTTGGAGGGCATGGGCTTCCAGAAGAGCTGGGGTTTTTGAGCGAGGGAGGAAAACTATCATCAGCCATCAGGATCATGAAAAACACCCACTCCACCCCTGGTGGTATATGAGGAGCGGGAGGGAAGCAACAGCCACCTCTTGACAAGGCACTAAGGAAAGCAGGTTTCAGCTTTCAGTTAGAGCTGTAGCAGGTTTCTGCATTACAGGGTGAAGAAAATATTCAGAAAGTGGTGGAAGGTGTGGAGGAGGATTTGGCAGATGACACCGTTGGGGCCCTAGGGGATAAAGGAGAAGAATTTAGGGGCCAGGGGGATGGCTTTTAGTTTATGTCACCAAGGGGATGAGCAGAATCATGTGGGGGAAGAGAAGATGGTGACAATGGATGACACTGGAGGTTTGCTTCTGGAGGGT
Source organism: Ailuropoda melanoleuca (assembly GCF_002007445.2). Classification (NCBI taxonomy): domain Eukaryota; kingdom Metazoa; phylum Chordata; class Mammalia; order Carnivora; family Ursidae; genus Ailuropoda; species Ailuropoda melanoleuca. Next base: position 43,328,759 of record NC_048226.1, read on the forward strand.
ACCAAGGTGGAAAGGGTTCTAATGCATGGTGGAATTATTCTCATGGTCTTTTAGTGGAAAGCAAGGAATCTGTTCTAACTTTAACTTCCTTTTTAGAATTGGCCTTTTAAGGAGTTTATAAGGAGGGGCAATTACCATTGAATCCTCTCAGGGTGAGTCATGGTAGTGGGGAAGGTGGTCTTACCAAGGCCCTTGGGGCTCTGGAGGCTTCTTTCAAGTGGACTGGTTGCTCAGGTATGTCCCACCCTGGAGGCCATTGTGTGTCCAGCACAGTGCTGACCACAGTACTGTACAGTGTACAGTAACCACATTCTGGATAAGTGATTTTTTGGCAAACGTAGCTTGGGCCCTCAAATGTTGGGATTCTCAGGATACTTCCAATGGTAGATTATATGGATTTGGGTCTATCCATGAAAATCTTTGGCATAGGGTTGCTATAGTTATGAGAAATATCGAAGAAACAGACGATCTTTGCCCTGAAAGAGGTTATCTATACTTGGCCACCTAAGATCTATGTGAGGATGAAAAACACTTCTGAGAGGATGTGAGAGTAAAATGCAAGACGGTACCTGATAGAAAAGAGAACAAAAATGGGACTGTTGCATTTCCACCTCTCCTAGATGCTAAAAGGATGAAGGATGAGGAACTCTTTGTTGCATGCCTACTACGTTCCAGATATTTTGATTTCACATGGGTTAGAGCATTTAGTCTTCACAAAAACCCTATGAAATAGGTGCTATTATTTTAATTTAAATGGAGAAACTGAGGCTCAGAGAGGTTAAACAATTTGCCCAAGTCACTGGGCTGGTAATCTGTTTGCCATACCCATTATTGTTTCATGTAAGTACTCCTCCAGGAGCTTCACTTAACAGGAAGATGTTGAACTTCCAGGGAGCAATGATTGTCAACCTAATCCATTCCAGAGGATAGTTCCTGCCCTGAGAGAAACACAGCACTCTTTCTTTTTTTTTAAAAGCAGGTCATTGATCTGTTTACATTCCACTATTATATTATTTACAGTAAGTTTTTAAAATATAAAATTGCATTCATATTGTAAGGAAGAAATTATACTTCAATGAGGAAGCAAATTTACTCCATTAATAGTTGGAAATTACATAATTTCCTTGGGTATAATTTTTATTGCTATGGAAACAATAAACCAAATTCATAATGCAGTGTTGTTACTAGTAGGAAAGTCTGGGAGGAGATGACACATCACACCTGGAGGTGGTTGAGGGAGAGCTGGCTGGTGATGATGGTGAAAGTCTGTGACCCACCTAGACCACTCCTGGGTCCCTCTAGGGCTAGGACTGTGATCTTCTGACTCCAGGAGCTTAAGGGGCCCAAGGTAGACTTTCTCTCCTTTAATCTATAATTTATTTCACTTTATTTAATCTTGTTTTATTTAACACATCAAGGGCCGAGTCAAAGCTTCGCTGATAGATCAGTTCCAGAGTGGTGTGAAGTGAAGATAGGGAAACAAGAGTGTAAATGCTTCCAAGAAGTTTAGTTTTGAAGAGGAAGAGAGAGCAGGGTATGAAACTAAAGAGGAATAAAGGAGCCAGGTAGGTTTTGTGTTTGGTTTTGAATGATGTGACAATTGTGCATGTTTAGATGACAAGAAGGGGGGACAAGCGGGGGAAGTTGAAGACACTGGGGCAATGGAAAGAGGTGGGAATGATGGACTGAGGTCTCTGTGGTTTGGGATCCACCAGAACATAGGTAGAGGATTACATTTACATAGGAGGGGACACCAGTTTTCACACTGAAAGGAAGGAGAAAAGGTCAGTAGAGACAAGACAGTTATGGATCTGCGAGTGGAGGTTCCCCCACATAGGTGATGAGATCAGAAAAGGCAATGCAAGGACGACTGGGAGCCAGATTCCTTTTGTGAATGAATGAATGGGGAGACTAATGGCAGTAAGGGCAGAGGGAAAGATGGCTGAAGGAACAGGGGTTTTTCAGGAGTAGGGTGGTACTGTAATGGTTTGGAGAGAGAGGGCATTGTCAGTCCCACGTAAGAGAGCTGAAGGAGATTGGTGGTTTCGGGGGGGGCTATGATACAGTCAAAGCTACTGGTGAAGGGAATGTTTGGTGTAACAGCTGAGGATGTAGGAGAGTTCATTTATAATGGGATGGATTATATTAGTTATAATTCTTTTAGTTGCAAGTGACTGAAAAGAAGATATATTGGGCTAAAAGTTAACAGAGTGAAAAAAAAGCTTCGGGAACCGGAGTGCGTTGTGGATTTAGAAACTAGAACCAGGCATTTGACCTCATCGGGATTCTCAATACATCTCCTTTTTTTAATCTTTTGTTTCAACTTACTTCATTCTTCCCTGTTGTAAATGGACTTTATTTACATGGCAGAGACCATGGTCACTTGGAAGTTCTGTCAGAATAATCCCAAGGAGATACCTAGACCGTCTGGCTTGGTAGCATGATCACGCATTTTTGGTGACCCGCTTTTCCCTGTGGCGAGGGTATGTGAGTTTATTACTGGAAGGTGTGGAGGAGGGGCTGTTGGGCAAATAAGAACATGAACCACCACAGGTACTCCAGAGAACATGGTTCTGGAGGTCGAGGAACAGCAGGAATCAGGGGAGACAAATCCAATAGCAGCATGAACACGAGTAGATGAGAGTAATAGAGATTGGAGTGACTTGTATTTGAGGCAATGGCCACGGACTATGGAAAAGATTGCTGAAATAATCTCAGCAGACACGGATAGAAGAGGGGGTCTTAGTTGGAATTTGTTGTGCTTTCAAGAGGTTCCTAGTTCTCAGGAACAGACAGGAAGATGGTAGTAGGTAAGCGGTTCCTGGGGAGGGTGTCACATGCAAAACACAGCAGCAGATTTGGGGGATGCTTGGTGAAATCATTGGGCAATTGCATCTGCCAGGGAGGCCACCCAGCCCAGTAGATCACTTTCACCTGAGGAGAGTGAACTAATGAAAGCATCTTTGTGCAAAGTGCTTTTCTAAATGGCTTCTAACATTAGAAGGCCTTATGCCTCAGGGAATTTGTGACTGGTGGAACTGAGTTGATATCTTGGAGCCATCAAAAATGGTATATGGCTCAGTGCCTAGTAGAATCAAGGTCATGGGCTGGTGGCCAAGGATTCTTTGGATCGGTTTCCTTGTTTTCGTCAGCATGTGCGCTCTAAGGCAGCGCTTACAGCACAGATGAAAACAACTAAAATGTATATAGGTCGTTGCAGCTTCCCAGGTGCTGTTGATATACGTTAATTTTAACCTCATATCAACCTCGAACCTAATGTTATTCCTATTTAAAGTAAGGAAACAGAGGCTCAGCAAAATAACTTCAGATTTTACAACCATCAAATTTTAATTCCCAAGATGGAGAATGTGCATTTTATCTTATAAAAATCTCATAATCTTATGTAAGATTTTACTAAAGAGTAAATTAGGTGTTTTGTGGAGCTTAATTGGTGTAAATCAAAGTGAAATAATCATAATAGGTGAATATATTCTGTTAACAATAACAACAAAAATAATACCAACTCATATTTATTGGGTACCAAGCACTGTGCTAAACACTATAGATATTTGATACTCATAACAACTCACTGAGTTAGGTACCGTTATTCCTGTTCTACAGATGAGGAATTGATTGGATAAATACTATGACTAAACCATTGCCAGTACCACCACTACCATTATGAATGGAAACAGGACTAGATCACATATGGGGAATCAGTTAGTAGTTTCTTTTGATTTGGGGCATGAGCACTAGGCTGGGGAAAAGAGAGAGGGCTCTGTCCCTGAGACTGTCTACGACAAATGTTTGGTTTTGTTCCTGTGAAACAAGGCACATTTATTCCCTAGGCAATTTATTGCTCCTTCTGAGCATCACTCAGAACCACTGGCATTTTCTTTGTTTTTCAGATTGCATCTACATCCTCAAATTAGAGCGCAAATACCGCTCTGCTAAGTGGAGTGGGGATTAAAAGGAGTGACCAAGGACTAATGCAGCTTAGGGCGTGGAAGAACGGTGATGGTGACGCTATTTACTCAAAGGGTGAGTTGGGAGAGGACGGTAATCAGGAATGTGAAATTGTGGATTGTATCGAGTTTCTTCATATTGATGTGTGGTCTTTGGGAGACAGCCAAATAAAGAGTTTCTGCATTTAGCAAAGGATTTAGGCCTGGGGCTTTGGTGAATGACTGAAGCTCAAGCATACATCTGGAAATTGTTCAGCATGATGGTAATGGTTAACACCACTAAAATGGATTAGATCTTTGAGGTGGTGAATAAAAAGAAAGAACAATGTTATTTAGTCTTGGGAGTACCCATAGCAAAGAGGCTGAAAGGGGATCGGGAGCTTTATTATGTATATGGCTTTTAATAGCAATTATTTACAGAATGTTTTTCAAACAATAATTTCCTGTGAAGTCTCCATAAAATCTGAATGATGAAACTTTTAAGCCCACCAGATTCTTTCACTCTATTCCTAATAACTGATTAATTTTGGGCTTAAATGCTCTTGCAAGGAATGTGCTGGTCCAAAGGATAATATTATTATAAATTATTTACTCTGAAGTTGAAATTCATTAAAAAATACTGAAACAGACAAGTAATAAAACGGGGGAAGAAAAGGAGAATAATTATATTAAAGAACTGAATTCTGGGGTGCCTGGCTGGCTCAGTCAATTAAGCCTCTGACTCCTGATTTCAACTCAGTTCATGATCTCAGGGTTGTGAGATCAAGCCCCAGTGTTGGGCTCCACTCTCAGCAGGGAGTCTGCATGGGATTCTCTCTCTCCCTCTGCCCCTTCCCCCACTCTCAAATAAATAAATCTTATATATATAAAAAAGAACTGAATGCCAAGAAAAATTGTTTTAAGACTAGCTTCCAGGAATTCAAGGCAAAAAGTGATCATGGTGAATTATCTACACATCGTCCCATGTACAGTTTTTGAAACGTTGTTAATTATTAGTATCACATGGATCCTGTCGCACCTAGAGATTCTCATGAATGGGTCTTTCAAGGGGTCTGGGAAGCTGTGTATGTTTGAAAATTTCCCCAGGTGATTTGGATGATTAGCCAAATTTGACAAATGCTAGTCTAATAAAGGAAACATACCAGTTCACGGAGAGAAAACCTTTTATCTAGCTCTGAAATCTGAAAGGGATTTTGTTCCACGGATACCAAAGAACATTGAATAATAAAATAGACAATGTGCTCAATAGCACTAAAAAAACCCCCAGAGATTTTGTGTGTATCTCACACTAACCTTTGACAAATAAAAACCAAAAACACAACACTAAATTAAAATTCTGTTGATGTAGGAAAACAGTCATCTGAGTTGATTAAAAAAATTGTATTCCTTGGTCCTCTTCAGAAATTCTGATTCAGTAAATCTGGGTAGGACCCAGAAATGTGCATTGGAAATATTCAAGTGCCCCAGATGATAGGGATGCAAGTGGTTCAAGAGTACATTTTGTGCTGGGAGAATGGATGGCTAATAGTATTCCTGGGAGTTTCAGGTTTAGATATAAAATCTTGAGATACTCCATTTGTGACAGACATTTTTACCATTTCTGAAAACTGATTTAGGGGAAGGAGGCTGGGTTATCTACTTCCACAAAGTATGCTGGGAAGACTTCTCTGATACAAAACCAGAGAGCTTCTGTTAGTGAAAATTTTTCTTCCACCCTTGGGAAAATATGAAAAGCATAGGTTACTTCATATGGCGCTAGAGTAGCTGTCAGTCTCACCCTAAAAGGAGGAAGTGGATACTCAATGGATTAAAATCTTATGGAATCATAGCAACAAACATGGGAAAACTAATTGACTGGTCTTATGGTAGAGATGCACTTTCCTCCAAAATCTTAAGTACCAAAGGTAGCACAGTATTAATATACTCATGCACAAAATAAGGTCATATACATTTAGCCCGGCTTGCTGCAGCCTAACTTATATTTGGAAGCCTCTGATTTGGAAAAATAATATTTTCTTTGGAAGAGTGCTTCTTCGGGGTCATTAGCCGCCCCAAAGTTCTTAGAAACACTAGTAAACGTGAGGGCATCTGTCATATCAGTGTTAGCTTTCCTGCAAATTTTGTCATGGGTAACTTGACCAACCATAGAGAAAGTGTTAGCTGAAGTCTCTGAGAGATAGAGGGTGGGGTCTTTTCCTTTTTACATTGGCTAGCTACTGAATACTAAATTCAGTTTAGATCTCAATAGGAGACACTCTGAACTATGATAGATCTTTAATACTGTACTATATTAGGGCTGGAATACAAAGTTGGGATCTACCCTACAGCTATAAATAGCACTCTGCTGGATTTGGGTGACCTCGGGTCTAGTTATCTTTAGATGGTTTTCATACTGCAGTGAAACTTAAAAGGCCACGGACGTCTTTGACTCTAGTTCACCTTAATTCTCCAGGTTTTCCAGGATACTAGGTGCAGGATTTCCTCTTAGGGAAAATTTTATGCTTGACATTTGTATCCATTACAGAATACGAACTTGAAGATTCTTATCCTTAGTGCTAAGAGAACACTAAATGAGCATGTATCTCTCATTGTTTCCAATTCCTGATAATTTTTGCAGGAGAAAATTCTATGACAAAAGTGCTTGTTCCACTGGACTAAAAGAGTTGGAACTCACCCATTGCATAATATCAGTATTTTGACATTAAAATGTTTAGTTTACATCAAACTATTTACTTAATTTAAAAATTAAATAGTACTAACAGGAAAACCATTTCCCAATTTCTTTCTATTTTTGAGATGCTTTTTCTGGCATTAGTAAAATGCTTATACTTCTGTTTCCCGATTTGTCAATTTTAGACTTTATTGATTTTGTTATCTTAGGTGATGATTTAGCATTCTCAATCTCCCGTTTCCTCTCTTCTATTCCCCTAGAACATAATTTTTAGTCAGTGCTTACATTATTGCCTATGTAAAATTGCAGTGACAGATACTATTTCATAATTATTCCTTCCTTGCATAGCTTTTGTTTTTTGGAATCCAATGATTGCCTCATTTTTCCCTCACCAGTATAGTTTTCTATTAACTGGTCATTGTTTCAGCTGTTCAGCTAGAGCTGTTGTATGACCACCAGCAGCTTTTTCCTCCCAAAGGCTCAAACATACCAGATAATCAGTCGGTTGCATTTTCCCCTCTGGAGATCTGAGTCCCCACTTCCTTGCTCCAATCTAAAGCAGATTTTGGGCATACCCTTGTCCTAGAACTCATTTTTGACATTTTTTTTTTATGTTGGATTTACTATTTCGATTGTGTTACTTTCTTTTTCTTGTTCTTCTAGAGTACATTATCCAGCAGTTCCCTACAGGTGCATGCAGATATATGTTTCGAGTCCTTGTACTCACACTATTGATTGGTTGGTTATAAGCTTCTAGGACAAATAATTTCCTCCCTCAGAATTTTGAAGGCATTATGTCCTAATACACACTGTAAAAGGCAGTGCTGTTTTGATCATGCTCTGTTCTAAGTGATTCCAAACCCCTAACCCTACCACCATACCCACTACCCAGAGTCTTTTAAGATCTCCTCTTTATCCCACATGTTCTGAAATTTTATAATGACTCAGTGTGGCTTGTTTTATCTTTTTTACATTGCTGGGCATTAAGTAGACCCTTTCAATGGAAAGACTCATGTCCTTCAGTTCTAGGAAATTTTCTTGTATTTCTTTTTTTGATAATTTCTGACTATTTTCAGTTCTTTTTTTTCCGGAACCCCTATTACTTTGATATTGTACCTCCTGGTTTCCTCCCAAAGTCTTCCATCTTTTCCCTTCTCTTTTCTACCTTTGTTTTGTTGTTGTTGTTTTGTTTTCCAAAGACTTTCTCAACTTTGTTTCCCAGAATTTCTCTTTATTTTGGTTATGTATTTTTACCTTCCAAGGTTTTTTTTGTTTTAAAAATTTTTATTTTTTTAAAGATTTTATTTATTTGAGAGAGAGAAAACATGAGTGGGGGGAGGGGTGGGGGGAGAAGCAGGACTCTCTGCTGAGTGGGGAGCCCGACTGGGTGGGGGGGCTCCATCCCAGGACCCCAGGACATGATCTGAGCTGAAGGCAGACGCTTAACCAACTGAACCACCCAGGTGCCCATAACATCATTTTTAAAATATAGAAATGTAAAAAAGAAAACAAAAATGATCTAGAATGCCTTCTCCAAAAAGAGCATAACTTTTAGCATTTTGGTATATTTATTTCCACTTTTTTATGTTCAGTTAGCCACTGTATAGTAAGTACATCATTAGTTTTTGATGTCATGTTCAATGATTTATTAGTTGCATATAACACCCCGTGCTCATCACAACACGTGCCCTCCTTAATACCCATCACTCGGTTACCCCATCCCCCCACCCCCTACCCTCTGAAATCCTGGTTGTTTCCCCGGAGTCCATAGTCTCTCATGGTTCCTCTCCCTCTCTGATTTCTCCCTCTTCAGTTTTCCGTCCTTTCCACTATGGTCCTCCGTGCTATTCCAAGATTTTTTCACAGAGCTATTTTTCATAGTATCTTGTTCTTGTTTTACAAATTATAATACCTTCCCTCATCTAAGAATACTAATGATTAAAATATTTTTTCTTACACTGTCTTTTTCTCCCTATTCTTGCTTATTTTGTTCTTTCATTTCTGCTGAACTTTGGATTTCTGTTTATATTAAGAGATCCTGATTGGAAACTGTGTGTGTGTGTGTGTGTGTGTGTGTGTGTGTGTGTGTGTGTGTGTGTAGGTGTATGGGAGGGTTTGCCAGATTGTAGGTTTCACTGTAGCGAGTTGTGGCTATTCTGTTGTAAAACCCATATATAAATGTATGTAAAGCGTTTTGTTTGTGTCTGTACCGTTCACTTTCTCTAGAGATGAAATTCCCAATCTTCTACCTCGCATTCATCTACTTGGAAGCCACTGTTCTGGGGACAGGTAAGGAAAGGGGAATGGAAGTTTACTGTTCTTTCACTTTTTTTTCCCCCTGCCTTTCACTTCCAGGAATAAACTTTGGTTTCTTTTTTGGGGTAGCAGTTTCCTGGCTGTGTAGCACTCGGGTATGTTGCACATATAAGCTTTCAACAATCCCTCTTTTAGAACAGAGCACTGCCCCCACCTACTGCAGCACCTGGTGCCTCTGGGCCCTAACTTCTCAAGGGGTTGTTAGGCTGAATTGGCTTTCTTCCCTCCTACAGCAGTTGTAGGCTATAGTTGTATCACTGCCCTAGCTCTATCTGCAGTCTTTCAAAACTTGGTTATAATCTGTGCAGTCCCCTCTTGCACTCTGTCTTCTCTGGTTTGTACCTTTTACTGGTTTTTTTTTTTTTTTTTGGAATCTATAACTCTGTACACTTTATATGTATTTTTTTATTGGGTTTTGGAAAGGAGTAGCAATAAACATGTGATAAGTCTGCCATAAATAGTACTAAATAGAATTACATTTTCAAAGAATAATGCATAATGTTTTTTGAAACTGCCTATAATGTTAATGGATTTTAATGTGGATTTGTTGAGGATTCAGAATTTTAGCATTTATGAGCAATCTTTCAGGGTAAAATTGGTAATATGCAGTAACAATATGATAATATTGTTGAGAATTTAGTGTCATATAATCCAATAATGGGTAAAATAAGCATAAACAGCACATAAAGTAACAGTCTTCATTTAACACTATTGACCTTTTTTTTTTTTTTTTTTGGCTGCTAAAACACCTCTGTCCTAGTGATTATCCTATCCTCGATCAAGCTTTCTTACAGTTTTGGTATCTTTCCAGGGATATGTTCTGCATACACAAGTAAATACACTTTTATCTATCCCTCCTCCATTCTCCATTTTAATTCCAAATGTTTCAGAAGGCCCAGCACCAAGGCGGCTGGAACTAAGACTTTGACAATCGATATTTCAAATACTGAACTTTTTTTCAAAACAAAGTATCCTCTCAAGATCTCAAGCCCCCCCTCCCCCCAGCGGATTGGGGGAAAAGACTGATACGGTACATTTTCCTGCTCTGACAATTCCTGGAAGTTGGTAGCAAGTTTCATGCTGATCCATGCTCTGGTAAGCAAGGAGGGACTTGCAAGGGAGGAGACACTAATGTATAGTACTGGCAGAATTAAGAAACACTTGAATCTTTTCTCATTTTCTCCAGGATTTTAGCTTCCCTGCTACTAGCCAACTGTACTGACTTTTTCTTGAAGTGACAATCTGGAGATATGAAAACACTCCCAGATAACTTAAAAACACTCAAAAAAAAATCTCACAGAAACATACAGAAAAGATTGTTTGCATAGAGTTGGTCCAATCATTCTGTGAGCTACGGCAGAGAACTGTTTTATGTACATTGGAAGGAAAGGAAAGCTATTCAGTAAGGAATCCATATTGCTCCAGAACCTTCCTGTGACTCTTCTTTGAGTACTCACCCACTCTGGCCACAGGGGTAGGCATATGACCAAAGGTGGGCCAAATATAGTACGTCATGTTCTGTAGATCAGAGACAGGCCCAAGGACTGGGTAATGAGCCAGTGTAAGTCATTAGTCCTTCCCCTAGGATTTTTCAAACCGAAGCTGAAAGAACCAGTTTTGCCTGCTGGTTATGGAGTGGTTAGGATATGAGCCCAGAGCTGCCCGTAGTCATGTCCCTTGCTATGTGAAGAAGCCAGTCAGCTATGGGGTCCCTGACATGCAAAAAAGGGAGTAGAAGTGAGAGGTTTGCGGTTGTATTGATGGGATCCAAACCTTCGTTCTTGTTCACAAGCCTGGCTCTACCCTTATCCTTCTTAGGTTGGTTACATGTGTCAACCAACATTTGCTTAAGCTAGTTGAAAATAAGTTTCTGTCACCTGCAGCAAAATAAATCATACTTATTTAGCCCCAGCTCCCTAGATCTAAGTGCCTTCTAGGTATCTCCCTTTGGATATTCTTTGGTACTTCAAACTCATCTGTGGTAGAACACAGCTTTCCTTCCTTACCCATTCTACCTATTCCATTTCCTTTATTTTCTTATCTTGATTATCAGGTCAACATCTACTCAGCTGTCCAAGCCAGAAACCAAAGCTCTACTAGATTTCTCCCTTTCTACTTGATCCCCATTCTTCAAGATCTAGTAGTTTCTAAGTGCTGTTCCTTTTTATAAGTATTTCTCGTATCTGTTACCCTGTCTTCTATTACCTTTGAGACCCTTCTGCTCCTTTTTCACTTCTCCTACTTTACTGAAAAGGCCAAATCTCAGAATCCTTACCCTGTCCACTGTTGAATGGGGTTCCCTTCTGGTCCCAGATGATTGGTCTAGCATAGTACCATACAGGCTGGTCAGTAATATAAAAGACATGATGGCAGAAAAGCTCTCTTAAACAGGGACAGTGAAGATTAATTATACCAAGCAGGTCCTCGTCTATGAGGAGATCGGAGTCTGAGACACATAGAGGGCTACTCAGTTGTTGCAAAACAGAAGCTGAAGATATACAGAGAGAAGGCAGAGGTGATGACAAGGAGAATATAAGCTCTTGAGTAAACACAAAATGTGCAAGCAGAAGCTGTGAGTAATCCAACTCCACTGGGTATATTGAATGGAGGGTAAAGTAACTGGCTGATATGATAAAAACAAAGAGGAATGAAATCACCATAATGGTTGGGGACACACTCTTGCTTTTGAGGAGGCAACAAAATAATACTAGAACTGCTCTGGACTGTGCTTAGCTTTCTAATTCCTTAGTTAAGCATGCTCCAGCCTGTGTGCAGCATGGCTGGGTTGACAGTACATTGGTTCCTGTGAATTTCTGTGTTCCCTAGCTGCTTTTTTTTTTTTTTTTTTAAGATTTTATTTATTTATTCGACAGAGAGAGAGACAGCCAGCGAGAGAGGGAACACAAGCAGGGGGAGTGGGAGAGGAAGAACCAGGCTCATAGCGGAGGAGCCTGATGTGGGGCTCCATCCCATAACGCCGGGATCACGCCCTGAGCCGAAGGCAGACGCTTAACCGCTGTGCCACCCAGGCGCCCCTCCCTAGCTGCTTCTTATCTCTATGACTTCAAGCCACAAAAATTACATACTCTCACTATAGAACTCAGTTCCCCAATCATGTGACATTCTGCCATATCTCTGTTTATGTGCATATACTGTTTCTTCTAACTGGAATAATTCTTCTCATCTCCTAAACATCTCTAAACTTCTTTAACTGGATACGACTTACTCATCTTTGAAGATTGAGCTCAGGCTCCTCTAAGCTTTCTATAACCCAACCAAATTTAATGGTACTGCGTATTGTAACTGTGTATCTCCACAACTAGAATATAAGCTGCTTTTGAGAGTAGAGAAACTGTTTTGTTCCCTGTTGTGTCCCCAGTGCCTGATCCAGCACCCAGCACAAAGAAGATACTTAACGGATGCCATTGTTTTTGTTAAAGTTCAGTTACCTAGACTCTTTCAAAAACCAGGAAATTTAAGGGCCTTCCATTATCATCCCTCGTCCAATAGATCCACTTGCAGTTGGGCCATGGTTCTTCAAAAAGACAGTGATTACATGGCTTTGTGCAGGTTTCTTCAGTTCAGAATGCCCTTCTCATCCCTGTCCCCTAACTCCTTCCAAGAACAGAAGTAGGGAGACCAGAGTTATGGGCTATTGCAATTGTCCATGCAAGAGAGGATGACAGCCTGGACTAAGGAGTATTGGTGGAATAAGAGGTAGAAACAAAAAATTCTAGAGCTGGAATAGTCAATAAGTACGTGGTGAAGAACTGGATGAGATGAAGGATGGGGGCATATCAAAAATAACTATTGGGTTTTTCTGGTTTGATCAACTGGTGTTGTATTCAGAGACAGAAAGAATGGAGGAGATGCAAGCTAAGAGGTAACTCGGCATTCACCTAATCGGATTTCTCATCTAAATTTTGCTGATATATGCTATACTTAGGGTATGGGAATACCGATTTTTTTTGTTTTTTGTTTTTGGGTTGTGTTGGAAAATACTTATAGTTATTTTTTAATTTACCATTTTAACTATTTTTATGTATACTGTTCAGTGGCATTAAGTACATTCACATTGTTTTATGTGTCATCACAACCACCATCCATTTCCAGAACTTTTTTCATCTTCCCAAACTGCAATTCCTTGTCCACTAAACACTAACTCCCCATTTCTCCCTCTGCCAGTCCTTGGCACCCACCATTTTACTTTTTGTCTCTATGAATCTGACTACTCTAGGTACCTCAAATAAGGGGAATCATATAGTATTTGTCTTTTGTACTGGCTTATATCACTTAGAATAACGTCTTCAAGTTTCATCCATATTGTAGCATGTGTCAGAATCTCCTTCCTTTTTAAGGCTGAATAATATTCCACTGTCTGTGTAGACACCATTGTATTTATTCATTCATCCTTCAGTGGACACTTGGGTTGCTTCCACCTTTGCTATTGTGAATAACACTGCCATGAACCTGGCTGTGCAAATATCTGTCCTTGTTTTCAATTCTTTTGGTATATACCAAAAGTGGAATTGCTGGATCATATGGTAATTCTATATTTAATTTTTGAGGAACCACCATAATGTTTTCCATAGCAGCTGTACCATTTTATATTCCCACCAGTAATGCACAAGGGTTCCATTTTTTCCACAGCCTCCCCAACACTTTTATTATTTATTATTATTATTTTGATAATAGCCATCCTAATGGGCATGAAGTGGTATCTCACTGTGGTTTTAATTTGCATCTCCCTAATGATTAGTGATGTTGAGCATATTTTCTTGTGCTTATTGGCCATCTGTATATACTGTTTGGAGAAATGTCTAAGTCCTTTGCCCATTTTTGAATGGAGTTAGTTTTGTTGTTGTTGAGTTCACTGTTATTCTGTAATATGGTTTCAGGAACACAACAGGTCCCTAAGGCATGAAAACAAGTGTTATGATAGTATGAGAATGCTAGGGACCTTGGGAAAAGGGGCAGAAAAAGGTGAGGATGTCAAAGAACGTTTTAAAAAAATTTTTAAAGTTTTACCTTTAGTAAAGAATAAAAAAAAAGAACATTCTCAGGATTCTGAGCTCATTGTAGTATTGCAGTTTGGTAACCTTATGGGTTAAATCATTGCTGGGCTACCCTGAGAACTGAACCACTGTATTTAAGAACACTACTTGTATAAAAAATACCCTGTCTTATAAATCCTCTAATTAAAAAAAAACTTCCAGTATATAATTCATATGTATGATGACTATTTATATACTAAAATCTAAACTTGAAGTTAGTCGTACTAATGGATTACAGAAATAATTATTATATAATGCTTTTAATTAGGAATTTAATATTTTTCACTTACCATAAGTTGTTAATGAGTCATTTGTGAGATACCATTATAAAAAAAATATACAGGATATAGAGCTATAGAACTAAAGCAAAATCATAATACAATTGATAGAAACATGAAAATAAAGCTGTTATCTACAGATATAAATAAAGAAGGATTACACAGAAATCTGTGCTGTTAACTGAAGCAGCTGGAGAAAATACTATTATTGGCCATTTCTAATAGATAACTAATCTCCAGGAATAATACCCAGTTTAACATACATAAATTTTATTATTTTTAAAGTAACCATAAATCTGTTGAACATGGATAAACTGTTGGATTCTGAATTTTTGGTAAAATGTTATAACACCCAGATTAGATAAGTAACATATTGTACATGTGAAAGGTAATATATATTTTAGAAGAAAGAAATAAGACATTATTTTAAAGTACATCTAGGGTTATTTTCAATGTTCTATACTCTGTATTCGCTGTAAATAATTATAGTTAAGAAAACATACCATTCTCTAAAAACAAAACAAACCAACAAAAGCTTTCATTAATCTGAAACTAAAGATTAGCTTTCCATTTCTTGTCAGGATCCGTGTTGCTAACTGTGGAAAGAAAATTAGAGAGTAAAGATAAGCAAATATAATGGATTTTAAGTTATTTTGTGGCTAGAAAAAGCATTAATTCCTAAAATACAAAGGTGGTATTTTTTTTGTACGTATAAGAGCACTGCTGAAGCTTCTACACAAAATTCAAGTTTTGAGCTTCTTGATTTTAAGGATTAAACTTCTACAAAGATTGTTAATTTGATGAATTAATCTAACACTAGTAAACACTTATGGAATTACTGCTTTAATATTTTTGAGTTTCCTACCTTTACTCCTGCTAAAACCTTTGGCTGTTCCCAAACCTTCTGCATGGGAAATTCTTTGTGGTCTTGTGGTCGGGAAGAAGAGAGGCTATCCTCCCGTTACACGCCTTTGATTGTAGTTCTGGTGGGTAAGAACTGCAACCCCTAAGCAAAATTCTAATTCCTGTGGGAGCTTTAGGTTCCAATTTGTGGTCCACCGGCCTTTCACTACTAACCCTTCCTAGTGCTTGTTTCTCCATCTTACAGTGATGTTCAAGGAAGGACTCTGGTGGGTGTTATTTTTCCTAAAAGCAAACTAGTTTGTTTGTTTAAAAAAAAAATTTAAATGCCGGTAATAAAATAATTGAAATTTGGAAGTATACTTACATATTTTTCCTTCTTTTTCTAATTTGTTCAAATGAAGCAAGACATTATGTTCAGCCATTTTATGTAAATGCTCAGGAATACTCTAAAAGAAAAACAAGAGTGAAAGAAGACATTTCTTTTTTAAAAAAATGAGTTAATCTTGTTGAAACTATTAAAACATGCAACAAAAGGAAAATTTTAACTTAAATACATTTTTATATAGGAATAATCAAATAGATTTCACCTTGTATGTGTCTTGCTTTAGGCCACTCTATTTTTATCTATATACCTATACATAAAATAGACTGCAAGATCTATAAGGACAGTAACAGTGTTGGTTTTGTTCATTATTGTATATCCAGTGCTTGGCATAATGGCACACAGTAGGAACACCATAGTTTATGAATGAATGAATAAATAACTGTGAAATTTATTCTAGATAGTTTTGATGAGGCTATGGACCATTGGCCCTATGGCTTACTTATTAGGTTACATGATAATATCTTTGTACATTTCCCTTGGTTATCCTACCTCTGTCATCCTTTAGTTTTCATCTGGAAACTTCCTTAGACTTCTCTTAAACATTCATGTTTACTTACATTGAATTGTATTGTTGACTCACTTCTTACTCAACCAACTTAGCACAGCAACATCACACATTAATGTTCCCCAAATATAAACTTCCAACCCCAAGCCCTCCCTTAAGCTCCAGAACCATATACTATATCCACCACTGTGATCTTCTAGATCTAATTACATGACTCCTCTGCCTAAGATCCTTGAGTGGTCATGCCCAGGTTATTGGCTAAAACCCATATTTTTTAGCATGGCAGACAAGGCTTCCATGATCCGATCATGCCTGTCTTTCTTGCCTCATTTCCTGGGACTCCTTTCCTGCCCATCCACATATGCATTCTGTGCTCCAGTCATATGCAGTTTCTTTGTGGGTTTTCAAACATATACAATGCTCTTTTATTACTTGCAGGGCATGTCTTTCCTTCTCTCTAGAACAACTTCTTTTCTCCTGTACTCTGGCTTGGAAAATGCTTACTTCTTCAAGACCCAATTAAATGATTAAGTTTGTAAAGCTTTTCCAGACAAGCCTCGATACCCTGCATCTTCCAACAGGTGAAATTTATTCCTTTCTTTTATGCTCTGGTATACGGTGTAGAGGTCTTAGAGGAAGCCTGGTATGTTTTAGAAAAAACAAGATTTAAGTATCTGACATCTCACTTTTGAGTATGTGACATCTGCTAGTTGTGTGCCTTTGGAAGTTACTTAGCTCACACTTTTCTGAGTCAGATTTTTTTAAGTATACTAAATTGGAGTAATTGTATCTTTATGTATTGAAAATTCGAGGTGTGTGAATTAAGGCCTCAAATCACACTTGTAGGTATAAACCAATGAGTACAGTGTCTAACACACAATAAGGTGCTCAAAAAATGAGAGTCAGTATTACAAGCATCTGTTGAACATGCCTGTCTTCACTAAACTATGGGTCCTTTGAAGGTAGGGATCTGTAGTCATCTTTGTATCTCATTACCTAGTCCACTGTGTGGCACAGGAAAGGCATCCAGTAAATGTTGAATGAATAAATCTCTCTATAATACCTATGCCATTCTATACACAACAGGTACTTGACACATATGTACAGTGAATACAGTGAATACACCTCTGAATGCAGAACCAGCATTTTTAAGGGATAGACGATTGCTCGAAGACTCATCTGGAAGGGTGATTCGAGAGTTCTGCTGTCTGTACTTAAGTTAGGAAGAAAAAACCGTACCAATGTATAGCGTGGCTATACTCTAGAATTATGAGGAAATGAACTCTTTCACAGAATTTAAATATTTGTATTACCCCCGTGCCAATGGCACTTTTTATATAAGCAGCCCTACTTATAAAATTAACAGACTTATTCTGTTCTGGGATGTGATAAGTTTTTCATATCTATAGTCTATTACAAAGATTATTCTAATAAAACTGTTGCTATGTACAAATAAGATAAATGAAAATTACCTTGTAAAT
The DNA here is from genome assembly GCF_002007445.2 of Ailuropoda melanoleuca. Classification (NCBI taxonomy): domain Eukaryota; kingdom Metazoa; phylum Chordata; class Mammalia; order Carnivora; family Ursidae; genus Ailuropoda; species Ailuropoda melanoleuca. The sequence goes on from NC_048226.1 coordinate 43,346,278, forward strand.
GCTTCTTACAAGCTCCATTGCCGTAAATGATTTTTCAAAATTATCATTCAGTAATGTAAGAATTTGCTGTTCTCGGATATTTCTGTGAGAAATGTATTCTAGAATTTTAGCTTCAGCATTATGGATTACTGGGCCATGTCCTGAATTAGAATTACAAAAATTATTTCAACCAGATAAAAAATAACAAGTACAACTGAAGTTAATTCATTCTATTTAAAAATAATTCATATGATGTATTGAAAAAGCATACTAAGTATGTAACAAATTATGAATTATTTGGAAACCCATACAGGTAGAAGAGATTTAAAAATTATGTACAATGCCAAAAAACACAGAATTATAACAAATGAAATCTGTGTGAAATGTTATTATATACATTAAAAAAACAAAAATTTAACAATAAAAATAGTAACCACAAGAGTAATACTTATACAGTCTTCATTATTTGCCAGGCACTGCTCTAAATGCTTAATATATATTATTCTTATAAGGGTCCAATGAGGTATGCTTTGGGGGGGAAAAACAGAAGTATAGCCCCTGTCCTGTTATAAGCACTAATTCCTAGGAAAAGAAATGAGTCCAGTCTACCTGGAGAGTGCGTGCAGGTGCCCCAGAGTCTCTGGCCTTGAAACACGTGGTCCCGGGCCAGCCCCAAATTCCGGCCCCGCGGAGTTCTATTATTTTCCCTTCTTTATAGCAGAAGCTGAGGTATGGGGGGGGGCGCTCAAATAACGTGCCCACAGTTACATTGTGAAGAAGGGATGGAGCTGGAGTTCTGACTTGAGAGCTTTTAATCACTCTATGCTCTTAACCACTATGCCACACTTATGTAAGAGATTAAGAAGGGGAATGTGAAAAGTAGCTTCATGTAAGTGACTAAGAGCTATTAAAAATTCACAAGAACCACAGAACTTTAAGAATCTTATGTAGAAGCTAGTAATTCAGAAATGTAGACAACCCAGATTACGTTATATTAAAATCTAGTTGCTCTTTAAGACAGTACAAATTAATATATGACACAAGTCTGCACGAGGAATGTTTAACATATTTGAGAGCAAAATATTCAGAAGCAGACTAACCTGTTATCATGTAAAGAGCATGGACTTTGGTTAGAATATTGACAATCATTTACTTCTATGGGGCCGTGAAAGTCTGAATCCCTGAGCTTGTTTCTTCAGCCGTGCAATGAAGATACCACTACCTGCTTCACTGGGTTTTTTGTGAGGACAACACTGTAAAGGTCCCTGCAAAGCACTGGACAGGCTTTAATGTATGGTGGCTGGGGCTACAGAACATAATTTACATATAAGCTCCTTCTGTGCCAGTAACCAGTTCACTGGATTCATTAAAGCAAACACTCTAAGAACTTATTAGGCAGCCTGTCCTTAGCTTTATTTCATTCAATGTGAGCACATCAAACATGGACTCTCTTCTCTTTAAAAACAGCTGTCAGCTTCCGTTCCTCTTCTGTCATAGTGTTAATCCAATTGCCCAGCTCCACTGTTTCCTATCCCCTCAGCAGTAGAAACTCATGAGAGAATATAAGGGTATCGAAGACACTCTATTTACACGTCTTTCCATGGCTCTGGTTAGGAACAAGTTAGAAGGACTTAAAAAATTAGGTAACCTAGTTTCTTTTTCCTTCTGGGCTTTCTTGTTGAGTCTTATTATCTTTCTCCACTTTTAGGAGGGAAGGGAGATTCATATTGCAGAGCGGTGTGTGACAGGTGAGATACTAAAACAGGATTCTTTTTCAGGAGAAGTGAAATTAATATATAGTTTTAGAGTTGACATGGAAGCTACTGATAGTTCAGTAGTGTGAGTTAAAGAAACTAAAGCTCAGAGTTCACGACTAAAACGTGGCCCACAACAGAAATCTAATAATTAACAAAAGTGAAGATACCTTGTGGAATGAAAACATTCTCTGATTCCCATGTAAATTTATTTCTTTTGTTTCACAGTTCTATTAATAGCTGTAAAAATGTTAAAAAATAACACTTATATCTTTATAAAGTAATTAATATAACTCTCAGCCTTTTAAAAAAAGATTTTATTTATTTACTTATTTTAGAGAGGGAGCATGTGAGAGCAGGCTCAGGGGGAAGGGCAATGAAGGAGGGAGAGAATCTCAAGCAGATTCCCCACTGAGCACAGAGTCAGCTGGATGCAGAGCTCTATCGCACAACCCTGAGAGATCATGACCTGAGCCATGAGCCGAGGACAAGAGTCAATCACCCAACCGACTGAGCCACGTAGGCACCCCTAACTCTCCAGCTTTTTTAATTGCATGGCTAGATAAGACTTAGGGGCATATTTTAAGTAAACACTTTTATGGGTATCTATTTCTTCAACCCCTGAAAACATAACACACACACGCGGAGACAAACCAAAATAAACCTTCTTCATCATTTCACACAAATGGTTTGCTGGATTTAAGCAACTACCCACCTGGATATATAATATCAGCTTTGACTTTCAATAGCTCTTTTAGGGAATTCATATAATCATAGAGGTCTTCAAATATAGTTGTTCCTTCCCCTAGGATGCAATCTCCAGAAAAGATAGCATTCTCCTCTTCTAAAAGTAGAGCCATATGGTCATCAGTGTGGCCAGGTGTGTATAAAACTCTGGTTAAAAGAACACGAAGAAATAGTAACAACTAGAAACTCTTAGGCTTAGAAGAAATTATTCTCCAGCCTTATCTCTGGATAAGACACAAACAAGTGATATCAAACCGGTTGAAAAGCTCCTTTTTCTCTTGTGGCCTGCTAAAAATTATCATCAGAAAATGCTTTCCTTTAAATCAGATTTCTCACTGTGAAGTACAAATTCAATACTTTTCCCACCTTTTTTTCTTTTTTAAATAAATAATAAGCATGTACCGATTACAGCAAATTTTGAAAACAGAAAATACTTAAAGGAGATATGAATTCACAATCATTCCACTTCTCAGAGACAGTGCTTTTATTATTTAAAAACATTTTTTTTCGATTTTCTTTGCATAGATGTTTATTTTACAATATACTTTGTGGCAAGACTGTGAGAAAAAAGCACTTTCATAAGTTGCTGTTGGGAGAGCAAAATGTATAGTATAACACATATGGAGGCGAATTTGGCATTTTCTAGCAAAATTACATGACCCTTTGTCCCACTGGTCCCACGGCTAGAAATTTACCTTGAAAATACACATTCACAAATACAAAAAATATATACAAGTTATTCATTACATTTTTTATAAAAACAAAATGTTAGGAACAACCCAGATACCCATCCATTGGATACTATGGACACGCTGTGGTACAACCATAACATGGAATACGATGCAGCAGCCATCAAAAAAATGATGAAGATCTCTATGAACTGATACAGAGTAATTTGCAGGCTATATTGTCAAGTGGTAAAAAAACCCAAGTGTGGTTCTTTTCGTGTCTCTGTAGCTGTACTTGTGTTGCACCCCAACTACTTATCCCCCACCTTAGTCCAGTCTTCCAGGTCACCCAAGGCGGGCCCCAGGGCAGGGTGGCTGGTGTGGGCCCTGGAGTCTGGCCGTGGTTAGCCTGGGGTTCGGACCTCTGAGATACGCAGGCCGCTGTGCTAGGCCGGCCACCACCCTGATGAGGCTGCATGGCCCTGGGCCAGTCCCTGACCTCAGCTTTGCTGAATGTGCCACAAAGCAGGTCCTTGAGGCCCCCAGGCCTATAGATCCTTTGTAGTTGGGCAAGTTTCCCCCCTGCCCCACCTCCTTTTGGCCTTATCACTGGCCACCTTTTCCACGCAGCCATTCAGACTGAGGAAGACCTGGAAACTTCGGGGCCACGTGAGCCACAGCCGCAGCCGCACTTGCCAGCATCGGAAGCTTCCAGGCTGCCGGGCTAATACTAGTGGCGTGCATCACCACAGGATCAGTTTCGACAAGGATCACCCAGCTTACTTTGAAGAAGCTGGTCTGAGATGTGACCACTCAAAGAGAAACCAGAGCAACTGTGAATTTTGGCTGGCGAGCAGATGCAGGTAAATGCTGCCAAAAAGATGACTGGAGCTGCTCCTATCATTGATGGGGTGCGATTGGGCTACTATAAAGTTTTGGGGCAGGGAAAGCTCCCAAAACAGCCTGTCATCCTGAAGACAGGACAGTAGAAGAGCTGAGCAGAAAATCCATGGGTGTGTGTGGGGGCTGTGTCCTGAAGCCACGTGGAGGGAGGGCCATTAAATGTTAACAAGTGCTTTCCTCTTAAAAACAAATCAAAACGAAACAAAACATGAAATGTTTTAGTGTTTAGAATGTTTATAGTTGCTCTTTTGTATAAAAAAGTTGGGGAAATAAAATGTATATGTATATATGTATATATTTCCTTATTTTTGCAAAAAGAAAGGGAAGATAAATAGAAAAACTAATGAATTCTAGCTGCCAATAGGGGTAGGCAGGTGGGATGTAGGGAACAGAGATGTAAGTGAGACTTCTCTGATAGTAACTTTTTTATTAGTTTTAACTTTTGAGCTATGTAAATATATATTCTAAACATAAAACTAAATAAAAAGATGAAAGAAAATGTTAACATTGAATACAGAAAGAAATGAATCTTACTATACACCAGATAGATAACACAGTCAAGCTAGTATCAATTCAAATAATTTTTAAACACTAAGGTTATACATCCTTAATAGAATGTATCTTAAGATTAAAAGAAGTGGAGAGAGATTTTGAACTTTACTTTATAGGTTTATCATTGGCAGTGTTACTGGTTACTGTATTTCTGAAACTATTTTGTGTTTACTGTATGACAGTATAAACAATAAATTGATGTTGAAAACCAAGGTTTTACTGTGGGATAAGGAAAAAATATACATGAATGAGGGAATCAAGGTTTTGGGTCATTTCTCATCTGAATTGAGGAATCATTATGAATTGATCATTTCATTTTTTCCTAGCCCTATAAAAGGCCCAGAAGTAATGATACTCCAGGAGCCATGAGCACACCTGCCACTCAGTTCTGGGTGGAACTGAAATACTGTTTCCCACTCAAAGAAAGCAGGGCTTCTTGTGGACATGGCTGGCTCCAGGTCTGGGAAAGGGAAAGTAAAATGTGATATGGAGACATCTCTTTTGTCTGATTAAACCTGCTGCAACCTATTGATGAAAGTATTCAATGTTAAATGAAAATAATTTCAGGAGGCATATTTCCACAACTACAAAAATATGTGGGTGTGGGTGTGTCTCATATCTTATGGACAATCTTACGAACAATCACACAGATGATGTGTTTACAAACAGACCCCCCAAATCTTTTTTAATCTGCAAAAACTCAATTGGAGAACCACTCTTTTTCAGAGTGTGCAGACAGTCTTATCCATTGATGTGCTGGCAGTGCAGCCTTTATTTGTCCCCCCTCAACTCCCCACTCCAGAACTCAGTAATGGTTTTCTTTGATAACTAAGGCAATAGATTTCCTAAATTAGGGGATCAGAAATTCTAATTCTCCAGTCACCTGGGTAGCTAATGCTTTAATCTGCATAAAAACTGTGTTAAAATTCTCTTCACATAGGCAGGAGGAAAAAAGGAGATGACATCAGAGGTGCTTTCCTAAAGATCAGAGGAACTGCAGCTGTGGCCTTCCCATTCATCAGGTGGCACATTTATCTAGTTCTGCCACTTCTGTGATGGAGTAGACTTTATAAAAATGGCTCTCTTAGAAGATTTAGAACAGTCAACAAAAGCTGTCAGACTGACTCTTCTTTGAGAAATTGAACTTAGGTCACTAGAAAATTCTTGAAGGTTATATTCAGAATCAAATCCTACTGAAAAACCTGCTTCCTACTTTTTTACTAAAGGTTCTTGGTGGGTATCGTCCCTATCTCTAATGTATTTTTCCCCTCAAACTGGCAAATAGACCAGATCAACTGGACATCAAATTCTTGAGGACTTAAGTAATTTTAACCTTCTGTTTATGGAACTTTTGCTTAATGATGAATCTTCTTGTTAATATTTAAAACAATTGGGTTTTACTGACTTTATAAAATGGAAATTGGAAAGCACTGTCATCAGTAAACTAAATGTTTTATTCAGATTTTAGTACAGTTATAATATATTTTTGTGAAAAGGTTATTTACTAAGTCATTTTAAAGACGACTTATTTATTTTAGGGAGAGAGACACGCACACAAAGAAACAGAGACAGAGTGGGGAGGGGTGGAGGGAGGGGGAAAGAGAGCCTTAAGCAGACTCCACACTGAGCGCAGACCCCAATGTGGGCCTCAAACTCACGGCTCTGAGATCATGACCTGAGCTGAAACTAAGAGTCGGATGCTTAACCAACTGAGCCATCCAGGCGCCCCTTATGTTGTTTCTTGATCTGAAAGCTGCTCATATGATTTGTTCAGTGTGTAATAATTCACATTGCACACGGATAATATGCACACTTTTCTTTTTGTATACTTTAATAAAAAGCTGAAAATAGGGGTACTTGGGTGGCTCAGTCAGTTAAGCATCTGCCTTCGGCTCAGGTCATGATCCTGGGGTCCTGGGACCGAGCCCCACATCAGGTTCCCTGCTCAATAGGGAGTCTGCTTGTCCCTCTTCCTCTGTCCCTTCTCCCCACTTGTCTCTCTCTCTCTCTCTCAAATAGATAAAATCTTTTTTTTTTTTTTTAAAGCTTAAAATATATGGTCTGTTTATGGCAAATGGGTGGTAATTAAGTACCAAGAGCCGAAAGTTCTTAGTCTGCAAATTAGGTATAGATCTAATACCCATGAATCTGTGATTACTAATAAACCAGTACTGTGATTCCCACGCCTTTGAGATAGATCTTTAATGTGTGATGGGGGAAACTCAGTATTGTCAAGAATACTCTCTGAAGAATTAGTAATGTAATGTTTACTATCTTTTGGTATCATGAACAAATTACAGGAGACATTATCATATTTCTAACAAGAGCATTTTAAGATAATTGCCCAGAAATTAGTTGGATTTATAAATTAAATTTACAGATCAATGGCATATTAGGAAAAAAGGGAATACTGGCTTGAAAGGTGGCATGGATACCCAGTTCTTCATCTTCTCTTTCTCATTCACCTGCTAATCTACTCCCCTCTTTGTAGATATTTACTACATGTTGAATAAATATTCAGTACCTTCTATGTGCCAGGGACTGAGGATGTGAAGATGAATCTGGCATCTGCCTTGTATCAGAGAATAGCTAGCTTATCATCAAACCTCCTTCCTCTTTTTCCTGGGCATGAAGTTAAACTCTATTTCCCAGCCTATGACTGAATTTACAGCCAATGCAACAGGGAGTAGAGGGAGTAAAGGCAGTAAAAAGGGTCTGGTCTAAGGAAAAAAAAAAATCTGGTCTATTTGCCAATTTTTGGGGAAAAATACATTAGAGATAGGGACGATACCCACCAAGAACCCTTTAGTAAAAAAGTAGGAAGCAGGTTTTTCAGTAGGATTTGATTCTGAATATAACCTTCAAGAATTTTCTAGTGACTTAAGTTTCATTTCTCAAAGAAAAGTCAGTCTGACAGCTTTTGTTGACTGTTCTAAATCTTGTAAGAGAGCCATCTTTATAAAGTTGCCTTCCTTACTCCCTTACTTGCCTGGGTGGCTCAGCTGGTTAAGCATCTGCCTTCGGCTCAGGTCATGATCCTGGAATCCTGGGGTCCTGGGATGGAGCCCCGCATCGGGCTCCCTGCTCACTGGGGAGTCTGCTTCTCCCTCTCCCTCTGCCTCTCCCCCTTGGTTTGTCCTCTCTCTCTCTCACTCACTCTCTCTCAAATAAATAAATAAAATCTTAAAAAAAAATAAATTAGAAGAGGGAGCAGTTAATTCTGCCTGGAAAGGGTTCTTGAGTTAAGTAACACATGAACTGAAGTCTGAAGAATGAATAGGTAAGAATTTATGAGGGAAACAAGTAGGGGGAAAGCTGTGATGCCTACCTGGTAAAGGGGAAAACATGAGCAAAGGCATGAACATGCATAATGTGTCCAGGTATTTGGATTATGGCTAATTGTGTTTGCAAGGGCAGTGGTAGGAACTTAGATCAGAAAAGTGGTTTGGGGCCAGAAAGTGACATGGTAAGGAGAATAAACATGATCTTGTATGCAGTGAGAGTGAAAAGTCTTTCTTTCCTCCTGTTTCTCAAGCAACCCAGTTTTTCTTCCCAGAGTAACCAGGTTATCAAATCTTTTATATCCTTCCTGAGATATTCCTCACTCATATACGCAAATATTCAGAAATCTTCCTTTATTCACTCTTTGTAAGACACATACATCACCTCCCCCCCTCTTCCCTGGCTAAAGGACATTTACTGACCTGAGAGTGGCACCTTCAGTTTTAATCACATCTCCATCTTGCAGATAAACATATTGTTGCTTTCCATCTCCTATAATTTCTTCTCTCGGAGGATTCCGTGGGAGTTTTTTAATGCAATATGCAGTGTCTAGTAACAAAACATGTAAAATATATTAAGTCATACGTTAAGTGATAATTCAGCCTTTTAAGAGATCAACTTTCTCTCCTAATCTTTTTCCTGTATTTGGTTTTTGCAGTAATTTCTTAAGCCCTTTCTCTACTTCATTAATTTATTTCAGCCATTTTTATTCTCTTTCTTGTTTCAAACTCATTGCTTTTGTAACACTGTTGCTTGATTCATGATTTTGTTCCTCTAAGCCTGCAGTCTTCCTACTCGTTCAATTTTGTACTTTTGTCATTTCATATTTAATATCTGATTTCATTAAAAGTATGCTCTCTTTAAATTCTTCTATGGAAACAAAAAAATAGGAGATCAACTTTCACAGAGCTAATACTGTGAATGACTGCAAAAAATATTAACATTAAGAGACAAGAGAAAATGGGATGGTTATAGCAGCCTATCTCTGGAATTTGAACTTTTTTTTCTACCTCAACAAAAGAGCTTTTTATTCTCTCAAGCACTTCTAGGTCTACATAAAAGCCTTTGTGATTTTCTAGTCACTCTTATTTTATATAAAAGTTTGAAAGTAGTTCTTCATAATCTTGGCTAGCTTTGATATCAAGATGGGTGTTGAGGCACTCGTATGGAACCCGGGAACGTTTTTCTTTCTAGTCTTAGTGTACAGTAAAAGAAGTCACGGCATCATGGCAGTACTTAGTAATAAAAGAATGCTAGCTGAAAGGAAGCCCCAAGGGCTAAGATATTAAACCATTAAAATAAATTTAACCCATACTACCTCTCACTGACACAAAGAAAATCAATTAACCAATCAGTAGCTGGGTGCCGAGTATACTATATATAGTGACTGCAAGCACTGTGACATTAGAGTGCTTAAAAACTATCACAGTTGTGGAAATAAAACTTACAAACGAAATAATTAAAGAACTATACTCAGTACCACTTAATGAATACTAAATGGGCAATTCAGCTAATAAAAGGAAGAGTAGTTTAGAGAAAGGAAAACAATTAGGAAAAAATTCACAAATATGACAGAACTTGAAGCGTGGCTCACAGGATGAGTAGTTTGGGAAAAAGTACAGAGAATGACTTGTAGGTAAGGGGAACAGCATTAGGAAAACCATAGAAATGACAATGAGCATGGCATATGTACAACAATGTATGCTACCAACTTGTCTAATGCAAAATACTGGCTGAGAAGTGCAGATAAAGTGGGATTAGATGAGCTCAGATCATGGAAGGCCTTAAATTGCCTTTCACAGAATAGAGGAATTTAAACTTTACCATATGTGTGCCACTATTCACTCTTTTGAAAGAAAACGAAATAGTGTTAACTGGTTGATCAATATGGCAGCTCTAGGTGGGACACTGGAGGGTTAGAGATCAGAAGGACCAGGAGGGGATGACTGTAATAAACCAGACAGAAGATGTGAATGTTAGAACTAAGGTGACAGCAACAGAAACGTGGGAGAAAAAGACATGCAGAGAAAAATTGACACGGCACAGAAATCAGGCTAGTATGGAAGATAAAGAAGATAGAAATACTGCAAATATAATAAAAATAAAATAAAACAACTGGGACTAGACCTCCTCTCTCCAGCCCCAAACTCCATTATTTTGTATCTTAGAGGCTGAAGCAAAAAATAATACGCTATTCTGGGAACTGGCATTACATAATAAGGCTATCTTCATTCTGGAGTGAGATGGGGAGGTTTTTTGGTACGTGTTTATTTTTAATCTGTATAATTTTGTCTTTCAGTAAAGAAGTAGAGGTATTATATTCCTATTTATGAGACCTTTGGCACACAATCCTTCCAAAAAACTTACCATTATCTCAAAATTACAAAACAAATGTCATATATAACTTTGTGTCAGTTTTTAAGTTATGAGCAAATATGAAAACACATATACTACTCACAATAACAATCTGTATAGGCAGAATGGAGAAGGGCATGCTGAAAGCAATCATATAATAATCATTATTACATTTAATAAAAGCTTATGGAGATATAACTCAATAGTATAAAATTCACCCTTTCAAAGAGTGCAATTCAGTGTTTTTAAAGTATATCCAAAGAGCTGTATAACTATCACCACTATCTAATTTTGTAACATTTTCAAAACCCCTCAAAGAAATCCTTTACTCAACTGTAGTCACTTCCTATTCTCTCCTCCTACCAGCCCCTGGCAATCAGTTATCTACTGTCTCTCTCTATCATAAGATTATTTTAACAGGAGGAAACCCTCAGTCACTTGTTAAAGTGGGTTACAACATCATTGAATAATGGTTTATAACATCATGGTTAATACTAATTATTGAAGCTGATACAAACATGTGATATTGTTTATCATACTTTCTAATGAAAACACAGTCTAATTGAATGGCATAGAAACAAACATTTGACTCCTAGGACCAGGATGTGAAATACATGGCAAAGACCTAACTTCAGTTACAAAATAACAACTATCAGATCACAAAATATATTTTATAAGATTTACTCAAAAACAAACCAAAAATACTGGGACAGCCTGGGGCTACATAGTTCTCATGTCTAGTAAAATTCTGGCTTCCTGCCAGCCACTGGTAGTTCCAGAATCATACACTGATTATATCTTAAACTTCTGCTGTATCTTCTCACAGAAATCTTATAAATGGCATTCATAATTTTGGTGTGGCCTGTAAAACCACAGGTTGTTAGCATCATAAAGCAGTTGAAAAATTTCTGTCATACTAATAATCAACTAAAGTAGTAAAATGATATGGAGCAAAGAAAATAATAAAACAAAATGGAACAAGAATGCTAGCGATTAAGGATTTAGAGAATGAAAAACTACACGGGACTCTTGAGGGGAGATTCTGAAAGGTGCTTCTGCACGATTTCAGTGCTGAGCAACTCAAGGTCTGTATGCCGCTGGTCTAGTTTCAATAAAGTTCAGAATGAAAGTCAACAAGCTACTTCTCAAAGTATTATAAAATTTTAGTGGCTAAGCAGAGCAGGGTCAAATTTCTCCTTGATTTTCTTTAAATCAACCTAATAGATAATCTATTATACAAACATTCATTATTTTGTGTGGAACCCAAACGATTTAAAATTTTTAAAAAAGATTTTATTTATTTTAGAGCGAGAGATAGAGAGAGAGAGAGAGAGTGTGTGTGTGAGCAGGGGGAGGGGCAGAGGGAGGAGGAGAGAATCTCAAGCCGACTCCTTGCTGAGCACAGAGCCCGATGCAGGGCTTGATCTCATGATCCTGAGACCATGACCTGATCCAAAATCAAGAGTCAGACACTTAACCAACTGAGCCACTCAGGTGTCCCTAATTTTTAACTTAAAGATACAGGTTAAATATCCATTAACAGGTGAATGGATAAACAAATCCTGGTATAGTCCTACCATGGACTACCCCTTGGCAATAAAGGAACAAACTATTGATACTGAAACATACTTGAATCTCAAAAACATGACGCTGTGTGAAAGAAGCTAGAGGGTGATTCTGTATGCTTCCATTATGTGGCATTTTAGAACAGGCAAAGTTAATTTATAATGAAATAAAGCAGATCGGTGGTTGCTGGAGGGGGGAATGATTGCAAAGAGGCACCAGGAAACCTCTTTTTGGGGTCACGAGAGTATTCTTTATGTTGACTGGACTGGTCACAAAGATGTTTATCAAACTATACTCTTAAAACGGGTACATTTTATGTATGTAAATTCAAGCTCAATAAAGTTGATTTCTGAAGGAGAAAAAGGCCATAAACGTTTAAAATTTTCAAATTGACCCTCATGCTGAAAGAGTTGGCCAAAGCTAGTCGAACCTTCAGCATAGTTTTTTTTTTAATGATTTTTTAAATTATATTATGTTAATCACCATACAGTACATCCCCAGATTCCGATGTAAAGTTCGATGCTTCATTAGCTGCGTATAACACCCAGTGCACCATGCAATACGTGCCCTCCTTACTACCCATCACCAGTCTATCCCATTCCCCCACCCCCTCCCCTCTGAAGTCTTCAGTTTGTTTCTCATAGTCCATAGTCTCTCATGTTTCATTCCCCCTTCTGATTACCCCCCTTTTCTTTATCCCTTTCTTCCCCTACCGATCATCCTAGTTCTTATGTTCCATAGATGAGAGAAATCATATGATAATTGTCTTTCTCTGCTTGACTTATTTCACTTAGCATTATCTCCTCCAGTGCCGTCCATGTTGCAGCAAATGTTGAGAATTCGTTCTTTCTGATAGCTGAGTAATATTCCATTGTATATATGGACCACAGCTTCTTAATCCAGTCATCTGTTGAAGGGCATCTCGGCTCCTTCCATGATTTGGCTATTGTGGACAATGCAGCTATGAACATTGGGGTGCATATGGCCCTTCTCTTTACTACCGTCTGTATCTTTGGGGTAAATACCCAGTAGTGCAATGGCTGGGTCATAGGGTAGTTCAATTTTTAACTTTTTAAGGGACTGCCACACTGTTTTCTTCAGCATAGTTTTTTAATTCACAAAATTTACCGGGTAGATAGATAAGAGAAAGGCGAGGAAAAGTTAGACTGAAAGATAATGATTTCCTGTGACATACAGTCCTCTAGGATCGTAAGAAAGGAGTTAAGAGGGTAACAAAGTGAGGTTAGAGAGGTTTTTATAATGGGCAGCCTGGTGATATTGGCAGATATTGACAATATCTTGGTGTCCCAATTGTAGTCTCAAGTCCTAAAAAGAAGACATTTAAAAATATTTAAAAACAGGAGTTGAATGCGTATGTGTATTCCTTTTGTGAATGAATGTTCCTGACCTCCTGTCCTTCATATGCCTTGAACTTGCCAAGCACACCCCGATTCCAGTATCTTTGCTCCTGCAATGCCTTCAGTCTGGTATACCCTCCTCTCAGATACCTGTATAGCTTACTCCCTCTCCCTATCCACCCTAGATACAAACCACTGCCCTTCTGCCACTTTATTTTCTCTCCCCCTTTTCTTCACTTAGCATCACCATCTGACCTAGTATTTATTTACCATTTACATTCCTTACAGAATGCAAGCTTCATGAGAGCAGAATCTTTTGTTTTGTGTACTGCCACATCCCCTGTGCGAAGAACAGTGCCTGGATAGAGTGGTCACTTGAATATTTGTTAAAGGAAGGAAGGAACGAATGAAGCTATGTGTGTGATGGGGAGATGGGAAGGAAAGAGGTGGTAAAGTGTCAGTACCGAATAGATTTTAGGGATGGAGAATCATCAACACAATGATCTTTCACCAGCATTTTAGCATATCATAGTATTGCCTGAAAGTTATGGAAGACCTGTGATCGTGTTTAGAATGTGGACAATAACAGCAGCTACCTCACAGTACCCACGTGAAGTGTTTAGCACAGTGCATGGCACACAGTAAAGGCTCAAGAGTGGTTATTATTAAATCTGAAGCAGCAATCGTCACTACTACTACTACTACTACTACTACTACTACTGACAAAATTAAAACTGACCTTCATCACTGGGCAAAGGGGAAAAATAAGAGGGATAAGAGATTTGAAATCGAAAATAGAAAATAGGACTTTTCCTTTCCTCTTTTGTTAAAATTGGGGGCAGTATTAAAAGTATATTATTTCTAAAAGTACCATGTAAGTGTATAAGGTGTTCAGTAAATGACTGACTAGCTTACTTAGTTCTGTAATAGAAATAAATTATTCTGAAAACATAGTTTTCCTCAAAGAGCTTAATTAATGTCTTCTGTTTACCATTATTGATGCTTTTACAAATATCTCCTATGCCCCCAGTATGATCACGGTGCCAGTGAGTCACTATGATTTCCTGGATTGTTGTGTTAAATTCAGTCAGAGCCTGCTTTAAACAGCTGATGTATTCTGGAATTGCTGGTTCTCCAGTGTCAATGAGGATTCTCCTGAAAATTAAATGGATGATAATCACACAATTGGAACACAGAACTAATATTAGCATATTTCTCACATAGATAATTCATATTACATTTAAGAAACTGAGTAAATTGCTTGCTTTCAACCTGCTTGAAAACAAGCTATATGATATTTCTCCTTAACTATAGTAATCTCACTGTAAGAAAAGTTCTTTGAAAAAATGTTATAGCTCAATGCAAGTTCAAGGCACAGTAATATTGAATACTTACACTTAAATATGGCACTATTCCAAGGACCACGTATTTTAACAATTGTGTTCCTCATTACAACTATTTAAAGGAGGTATTTCATTGTATAACTTGCCCAAGGTTACTCTGCAAATAATGGCAAGACCAGCGTTCAAACCTGGGTATTCTGTCTCCAGAATATATGCTTTTATCCACTCTGCCTTTGAGATCTTTTACAATATACTCAAACGTCTCATAGATATGCAAGAATTAGATTCGGTGGTGTTTCTAAAGAAACCTAGTCTTCTGCACTACATACAAAACTTAACACTAAAGTTTTACATTGGCTTCCTTCCACATAAAAAAATGAAAGGAGTAGGGAAGCATGAGGAAATGTCTGAGTTGCTTTACTTCTTTACCTAGACAACCCTATCAGTTATATTTTTCTGCTTGCTTGTGGTTCTGAATCTTCTTTATACTTTGTTTGCCCTTCCTCGCTATTTCATGGGATGATGGTCTTTCTCGATAAAGTTTTCCTGAACTAAAGAAATAAGGGGGACATCTTCCTCCTCGAGAACCAACTCAAAAATTTTTAATTTATGCTGCTTTACATTAACACCTCCCTAATTCAGGCTGGGGGAGAGAACATTAGTCTTTTTTTTTTTTTTTTATTATTTATTTATTTATTTGACAGATAGAGACAGCCAGTGAGAGAGAGAACGCAAGCAGGGGGAGTGGGAGAGGAAGAAGCAGGCTCACAGCCGGAAGAGCCTGATGTGGGGCTCGATCCCATCACGCCGGGATCACGCCCTGAGCCGAAGGCAGACGCCCAACCGCTGTGCCACCCAGGTGCCCCGAGAACATTAGTCTTGATGAAGAGTCTCAGTCATTCACTCATTAATACATTAATAACTGTATGAATTATCTACTATGTGCCATGTCTTTCTTGCAAGACAAAAAATCCTGTTTTCATTCTAGTGAAAAGTGGGAAGAGGGAGCTATGAAAACAAACAAACAGTAATAGTGACAGATAAACAGCATTCTGCAGAACAGTCAAATGGGGTAAACATGACCCGAAGTATCTGGATAGCTATTTTATATTGGATGGTTTGTTTCCCTAACCCTATTCCCTGAGATGCACAGCCAATAAAAACAAATTGTCCTCTCATGGGGGAGGGGGCAGGGGTGGAGAGGTGGGGACAATGGCCTTGTGGTCCACAGGCTTTTATCTATACCTTAAGTTCCATAGAGCAATGGCTCTACTTTACAAGTACACAGAGTTTTAACTGTTCCTTCTGGAGACAGGGAAACTAGAT
Source organism: Ailuropoda melanoleuca (assembly GCF_002007445.2). Classification (NCBI taxonomy): domain Eukaryota; kingdom Metazoa; phylum Chordata; class Mammalia; order Carnivora; family Ursidae; genus Ailuropoda; species Ailuropoda melanoleuca. Next base: position 43,362,111 of record NC_048226.1, read on the forward strand.
GGATATACTGGCCCATGAATGCATTATGAGGTTCTGTAGACAGTGGAAATATAAGGAGGAGATGTTTAAAAAACAGGTAGGAGGCACAATCAACAGGATTTTTTTTTAAAACATCTGGATGTGGAAGGGAAGGGAAAAAACTGATGATTTTGAGGTTTCTAGGTGAGATGACTAGTGTGTCATTAATCAAGTCTATGAACACTGGAGGGAGCAAATTTGAGATAAACACGGTTTGGGTCACAGTGAATTTTGATGACACTGCCAGCCATCTTCCCTTGCTTTTTCTTACACTTATTACCATGTGATATATATATTTACGTGTTCATTAATTTATTGCCTATCTCCACACCCTCTCACAACCTATAAATTTAAGCTCCATGAAGGCAGCAACCTGGGCTGGTTTTGCCAGAATCTAGATGGTGGCATGAACTAGATAATAAATGTTTGTTGGATGAATAAATAAGGTAGTGGCTTTATTTTCATTTCATTTAATCATCAAAACAATCCTGAGATTTTACTCTCATTGTACAGATGAGGAAACTGAGGCCTTGACAAGTTAGACATATATGTAATATCGTAACTTGCCCAGAGTCCCAAACTCTAGCACAGGATATATTTGAATCCACACCTTTCTAACTACAATGCCCATTTTCTTTGGATATGGGGAATACTTCAGTATATTTTGACGGACAACTTTAGGTAATGGGTTCTTAATCTTTTTTAATATCTTAGGCCCCTTTGGCAGTGTGGTAAAATCCATGGGCTAGTCTCAGAATAATTTTTTGGAGTGTATAAAATAAAACACATAAGATTACAAAATAAATCAATTATATTGAAATAAAGTTATCAAAATTTAAAAAAATTATGCTATAGTGGTACATGTAGCTTCTTTACTACAATATGAAGTAACAAGATCAGCACCAAGGCTCAGAATGATCATAATTTCTAAATGGAGATGAATATACATATTATTTTGAGATATCTAACATGACAACAATATGCAATGAAAATATTAGAGAAAAAAATCACAGGTACTACTATTACTTACTATGGTTTGTTGTCCATATTCATAATTGAATAAAGGCTAATTTTCAGTTTGGGTTTAATAAAGGTATAATTTTTTCCACCCAGCTAAGGTCAGACTCCCTGAATTATATTGTTTTCTGGACCATAGACTTCAGATTAATAACCCCTGATTCTGGTAGAGAAGGAAGAAAAGAGATGATAAAATCAAGTCTGAGATACTATGAACTAATAACTAGTTGTCTAGAACAGTCCTGGCACAAAATAAGCACTCAAAAAAATATATATTGAATAAGATCAGTTCAAATTCTAATGAACGATTACCATGTACAAGATACTATGTTATATATGTTATAAGATGCAAATCATTAGGCATTTTCTGAGCACCCATCATGAACCCAGTGTTGTCTGGATGCTATGATGGAAGAAGAAGTGATAATAGTTAACATTATGGTATGCTTTCCACATGCTAGAATTTGTTAAGTGCTTTTGATATGATTTTTCATTTAAATTTCACTGAATCCTAATAACATCCTTTGAGGTGGGTGCTATTCAATCCTCATTGTACAGATAAGGAATCTGAAGCTTAGAGAATCAACTGTCTTGTCTAAAGTCATAAGCTAGGATTCGGATTTAGGTAATCGGAGTATAGAGTCTTAACTCTAATTACTACATTAGACTGCCTTTTCAGATTAAAAGATAAACTATTTGTCCTCCAGGGAGTTACAATTTTGATGGTGAAGGCTAAAATTGCAGCTTTTAGAGCTTCTTGAGCAGAAGAGGAACATGGAAATACTCTTCAGAAGATCTGGCTATTACTTACCCATTCAAATGTTACTGAGTACCTACATACTAGGCATCACACTAGGTTTAGTAATGCTTTAGGGAAATTCATTTGGCATGCACAGGCTGATCAGAATGAAGGAAGACCAGCTAAAACCACAGTTATCAGAAACCTTAGAATCATAATACTGAAAATGAAGAGAAAATGTAAACATTCATTCATTCAGCAAATATTTACTGTACTACTTTTACTGGGTACGAAGCTCTGTGCTAGGAACTGGGGATATAGTAATAGGCCTTCATTGAGCTTATACTGTAGTGGGGAGTGAGGAAAGACATGAAGCACCTTCTTCCTTTTTTTTTTTAATGTTTTTTCTTTCTTTTTTTTTTTTTAAGATTTTATTTCTTTATTTGAGAGAGAGAAAGAGAGACAGAGCATGAGCAGGGGGAGGAGGCAGAAGGAGAAGGAGCAGACTCCCCACTGAGCAGAGAGCCTGACGTGGGGCTTGATCCCAGGATCCTGAGATCATGACCTGAGCCGAAGGCAGACACTTGACTGACTGAGCCACCCAGGCACCCCATGAAGCTTCTTTTTACACAAAAAATCATTTTATTATCACTGAGATAAGGACCATGAAAAAGTGTGGAGTGCTAACACAGTGCATTATATTAATCTAACATAGTCTAAGGGGTCAGGGACAACTCCCTTGAGGAAATGATATTCTGACTGAATTCTACAGGATTAGTGAAGTTAGTTGGGTAAAGAGAGGGTAAGTGGGAGACACAGAGGAAAGCATGCATGACAGCCATGTAGCAGAATGGATACAACTCATCTGGCTGGGATGGGAGGGAGGCTGGAGGTGAGGTTGATGAGGCAAGTGGAGGCTGGAATATGCAAGGCCTAAAAATTTTCATTTTTAAAACATTCCTGTTAAATGGGGGAGAATGAATAGAAGAGGGACAAAAATAGTTCCAGAGAAGTTGTACTCGTGTGGACTCAGTGAGAGCAGTGGAAATAGATCTTCAAAGTGGCATGGAGCTGTGTGTAGGAAGCAAAGAAGTGGCAAGGAGCATTTGCCTTGATCAAATATGGGGATGGTTTTGTTTACCAAGATATGGATGACTGGAAGAGGACCAGGTTTAGTGGAAAATCCCATGAATTCAGTTTGTGAAACACTGAGTTTTGTTTTTTAAGATTTTATTTATTTATTTGTGAGAGACAGAGAGAGAGGGAGAGAGAGAGCACGCACACAGCAGGGGGAGCAGGCAGAGGGAGAAGCAGGCCCCCTGCTGATCAAGAAGCCCAATGCGGAACTCGATCCCAGGACCCTGGGATCATGCCCTGAGCCGTAGGCAGACACTTAACCGACTAAGCCACCCAATCTCATCCAAGTAGAGATTTAAGAAAAGCAGCCAGCTATCCTAGCCTGAAGATCAAGTTTGAATTTTATCTAAACTGGAGCTCTAAAATTGGGAGATAGTAATGGACAGAAAATAGGTGACACCAAGGAAGTCGACAAGATCACCTAGGTAAAGAATATAGCATGAGAACAGGAGAGACTAAGATTATATCTTGAGGAACTCACACACTTAAAGATTTGGTAAAGAGGTTGATTCCATGAAGGAGACTGAGAAAGAACAGCTAGAGAGGTAGGAGGAAACCAGGAGAATGTGGTGTTAGCAAATCAAGGAGGGAATGGTTAATAGTTTAAAAAGGTACTGAAGTTCAGATACAATGGGAATGGATAAATGCCATTGGATTTGGTGATATAGGAGCCACCTCTGATCTTAGAACTGTTTTGTGCAGAACAGGTGGATACAATATCTGAACCTCTTACTTGGACCCAATTAGTATTCATCTCTTGCCACCTGACTTCTACTTTATACAGTAGAGTGGCATCATCTACACATTAACTTATTCTAGCTCAACTATATAGATTCATCATATATATGTCATACATGACTGATTCCACTGGACATCCCACCCCCATGAGTTTATGCCAGTGGTAGTGGAAGCAGTGTAAAGTGGGAGACCATGAATATCTTCTCTCACTCACTTTCAGGTTCTTTATGTCTCTTTTAGCACAAGCACTTTGCTACACTGAATGTGGTTCTAGTGTTTAAAGATACAGTATGTATTTTTCACACAACATGGCCCCTAAATGAGAGCCAACTTCTTCATCTGGTTTTCAAACAGAACCAGCCATCTGCTTCATCGTTGGAATAAAAAGCAGGCTGCACCGAACTTATTGTGAGATAGTACACGATCTCCAACACAGTGCCTCCTAAGAGACTTAGGGTAATTTTGATTATATTCAATTTTTAGAATAGGTACTGACATTAGAACTAGTTTAACATGACACACGGAAGAGAGAAGAGAATGCCTATGGACTTCTGGGGTGAGGGAGTCCCAGGCCAGACAGACTTTACCCTAGATATAAAGTATTTTTTTCTGCTGAATTCTCTATCCTCCTAGATTCTGGAAGCAGCCTAAAGCTCTTGTACCTACTTGATGCTGTCTTGTTTACCCCGAACCTAACTTCTGCCTGTCTTGACTTCAGTACTTCCAGTTCCTTCATTCTGCTCCATCTAAAATTCTGATTTACTGGAAAAAGGCAAATACAGCAGATACTTCAAATGGAAACTCAAATTACTATTAAACTATTTTTTTAGAAATCAGTTATATTAATTTTAACACATCTTGAAATATACAATTAAATTCTCTGCTTAGGGGGAACTGTATCTTATTTTTATTTTGTATTACGTAGGGTTTACTAAAGACCAAGCATATAAAAACTGTACAATGCACATTGGTGCAGTACACCACATCTCTCCACTTCTGCATAATTACACTAAAACAATGCAGCTGAACAAGAGAAAAATCTTAGAAATACAGATAGTTATTCCATCTGCAAAAGAACTTGAATGAGGCTACACAATAGTAACAAAAACCAAAATCATTCCCCTCCTCTTTATCAAGAGCCAGGGGCGTCCTTGGTGTTTCAGACTCCAGCAATTTGGAAGCAAGAAAATCCTGCCCTCTGCTGCTGAGTTAAGAAAAAGGCCTCAGCACAATTAATCACTTTTGTGAAGGGCAAGCTATACTTTGAGCAAAACACTAATTAAAAGTCAGAAGGTGAGCAAAATAAATGCTTTTCTGGATTTTTAACTCCGGGCGATCCTAATTTCCCAACAGCTTTAAACACTCACCCTGGCATTCAACAGTAGGCAAACTCCATTGGGTTTCACAAACAGAAAGTTCTGTTTTTTTTTTTTTCTCCTTATTTCTCCCTCATTAACCATTGCTAAGTTAGAGAGGTTACCAGCCCGCACTGTAGTGATTTGGGGGAGGCCTGGAATCGCGGCGTCTGAGGGTGGTCCTGGGTGGTGCTGCCTGGCCGAGACTGGACACCGAGCTCCAGGCTGTGGGGGCGCACAGCCTCTCCGCCTTCGGCGAGCAGTCGTCCCAGCCCCAGCCCTGTGCGCCCCACAGGCCGGGGTGTTTGCTAGAGGGGAATGGGGACTTTTACCTGGTGCCGACCCCTACCAAGTAGGTGTTGGTGCCCTGAAGGGTCATGGGTCCCGGGTTACAGCCCAGGACGCGCACCACCCGACTGGACAGCTGCTCGACGCGCTGCAAGACTCCCGACATGACTGCTTCTATAGCCCGCCCGCGCGCGGTGACTCGAGCGCCGCACTGGCGACTAGGCCGGTGAGGGGGCGGAGGCGGGGCGGGGCCGGTAGTCGCCTGACATCGCGCGAACCGGGCGGGCGGGGGACTCGCCAGCTGTGCTGGGGGCGTGACCGTAGGTCACGTGACACCGCCCGGACTCCGTAGGCGGAGGCGGGAGGGCGGGTGAGGGCGCGTGGCGTGAAGCTTTTTGAGGCGAGGTTGCGTTCGGCCGGCCGAGCTCCGTGGCCTGTCAGAACCTGGTGCCTTAATAGGAATTTGTGGCGAGTTCTTCCCATTGGACGAGAGACGTTTTAACCTGGGAGGTCTTGTGGAGCACGGGGCAGGCAGATTTGAGGTTAGTTACAGAACAGTAAATCCTGGAGAGGGTGGCTTGTTGTTTTTAGGCAATGGCGGTGTGTGTGTGTGTGTGTGTGTGTGTGTGTGTGTGTGAAGAAACATGTTTGTCATTTATAATAAATAGGGACAACTCGTATTTACTTAGTGCCTACTGCCATCCTAAGTGCTTTTTCTAAACACTATCTCATTTAGTTCTCGCAACGGCGTGAAGAGGAAGGCACTATTTTTTATGTCTGTTTTAAAACGAAACACGGAGATTTGGAGACTTGGCCAGGTGACAGCGGTGTGAACCCAGCTCCGCGTCTGAAGCCTTATTCCTCGCTGCCTTGCCCCAACACTTGGCCCCCTCTTGTTAGATCCAAGAAGCTTGCGGCAGCCCCTCCCTTGTGCTGTGTTCCTGTCCTGACACCGAGGTCAGCCTGGAGGAGTTTCGTTCCCAAGTTAGAAGGGAGTTATTTTCTCTATGAGGAGTCCTTTTCTAATCTGCTAAGCATGGACTATCCCAGTATTAACAACCCCTCCCTATTTAAAAAAAAAAAAGTTACAATTTTCCCAAAAGGAAATGCACAGATCCTACGAACCGTTTCATTGAGTTATGATAGTTGTATGTAAGCTACCTCAAAAGAGATCTGGGACATATCCACTGTCCCAACCCGCATCTTTTTCAAAACAAGTGAGAAATGAACACATTAGAAGTCTTAGGAAACACATTTTAACACTTTTTTCGCTATTTGTACACTATTTTACAAATCATTAGTTTAATATTCCAGATTTCTTGATAGACATACCTGTTTTATGTGTGACGAATTTCTTTGCCTTGTGTCTCAAAGATGTACTTTTAATGCGAAAGTGTTTCAAAAACCTTTGCTGAAAGGGCAGTACGCTCTTTAAAAAATGTTGGGAAGAACCATCAAAATTCCCCACATCAGGCATTTTCAACTCCCCAGTTTTATTTATTCATAGCCATCACTTAATGGCTATTCAGTCAGGAAGCTACCTCTGTTTTCCTTTTTAAAAAACCTTGTGCCAGGAGGTCAACAAACCTTTGAGAAGAGGGTGGAACAGTAATTTCTGGGACTTGTGGGCAGTTCCATTCTTTTATCTCTTGACTTTTTGTTTTAAATTAGAATTTCCCTTGTGGCTTCCATCTCTTTCTTTTAATTAATTGCCAAGCTCTTCATCTGCCAAATGGACCTAACAAAAAATTTAAAACTTAAGTGACTTCGGTTGAGTCATACAAGGAGCTACCGGCAGAAGAGGGGGAATAGAGGGTAGTGAACTTGTTTTAGACAATATGAAATTGGGGCGATTGTGGGATATCCTGGTGAAGAAATCTATAGACAGTTGGATATGTATGGGTTGAGCTCAGAAAAGAGATACAGCCTGCTAATACAAAATTGTTTTTATGGATATGTTTAGTAATGTGACTTGAAGTTTAAGCTCCTCTCCAAGAAATAAGACTAAAGATTTTGGGCAACCCTCTTGGGCCCCCTCCCCCTCTGGGAGCTTTGTACTATTGCTAAATAAAGTTTGCTGCCTGCTAAAAAAAAAAAACAAAAACAAAACAAAAAAAACCCCACCCAAAAAAACAAACCCCAAAGATTGTTACATTTACAATCATTTATCATCTACCTACAGTATGCACAGTGTTACTGTAGACATATGGGGGGGTGTTAAAATGATAGTTGGCTTTCGAGAGGCTTATAACCAGGAAGGAGACGTGTATTATCTTCTTTTAAAGCACGTGGGAGTAAATCCTAGAGAAGTATGGCTGAAGTGATAGGATGGCAAGGAGGAAGGGGGAGAATCAAAGTAATTGGAAAGATCTGGGAAAGCTTAAAGGTGATGGGGTTTTGAGCTGATTCTTAAAGGACTGATAGAACTTGATCAGGTAGATAAAGGTAGGAAGGGCATTCTAGACAGTAAATAATCTTGAGAAAGGCTTGGAAATAGAACAACTGTAGTATTTATTTTGGGAACAGAAACCAATAGTCATGTCCTTGGGGCATAGGGTTTAAGAAGGTATACAGTTTTGAAAAAGGTAAGTAGGACTAAGTTAAAAATACTTTGTAAGTTCTTTATCAGAGTACTTGAAATATAAGAATCTCTTTCAAACACTTGTTGTCTACTTGGATACGCTGTGAGGCAAATTGTATTTTCTTAAAACTTAAATTTTGAATACAGTAATACAGTAAAACTTTGTAACTTAGTCAACCTGTGAGAGGAGCCATGTTATTCCTTCTCCCAATGTGAGAGTTATAAAGGGGTGTACTGTAGTTGCAATGATACAAACTCTTATCACTAGATGAGAAAATCCCACATATGACTAACAGATGACTTCAGTTTCATTTTAGCATTTGTTCTTAAAGGTTTACACACCCTTTAATGATACTTGTTTTCAGTGAAGAAGAACTAAAAGATTCCCAGGATGAAGATTTTCCAGAAGAGACTCTGAGTTAAAGAAGGCTTTTTATACTTGACAAGTAAGTCTGCATTTTATATGTGTTGAATTTGGTTGACCAACGAAAGTTTGCTGGTTTTTACTTCTTCAAACGCCTGCTTTATTACAAAGAGATCATGTACAGTGGACAAAGGTTATGTATTTTGGCTGGCAGCCAGTTAGCCACATAGCTGGGTTGACCTCTGAATGAAATTGGATTGAACCTGTCCTATTAAGTCAGCAAGTGTCAAAATTCTCCATAAAGTCAAATTTTATAGGTGGTATTATTTCACCTAAGGTGATAATTAAAACAGTGATTAACCATAGGGATAGAGAGGAACTGGGCTTCATACAAGTTATATAACTATGTGGTTATTGAAGGAGGTGTGGGCTTTCTTTATGAGAGCTGCTATATTTATTTCCTTGCTGTGTAGTTATCTTTCTGGTTGGCATTATGTTCTGCCTGACTAAGTTAGGAATAGAGACGTTGCCACGTCACATTAGTCTATTGAATCTGATGGTTTGCTAATAATGGAATTTTCTAAGTTTCTCAGAAATTATTTTTCTCATCTTGTAAAATTTATTTCAAAACTGCTAGTGTTTTCCATATCCATGCCAGATAAAGGAAACTCTCTTTGTGGGGAGAGTGGTTAAGAAATGTACACATGGAGTGCTTAGGTATTTTTTTTTTTTAGATTTTATTTTTATTTATTCGACAGAGATAGAGACAGCCCGCGAGAGAGGGAACACAAGCAGGGGGAGTGGGAGAGGAAGAAGCAGGCTCATAGCTAGAGGAGCCTGATGTGGGGCTCGATCCCATAATGCCAGGATCACGCCCTGAGCCGAAGGCAGGTACTTAACCGCTGCGCCACCCAGGCGCCCCTGGAGTGCTTAGGTATTATAGTCTGTAATGTTAAGGAAATTATCTACATTAAAATCAGTTTATTTTTTAAAATTATTATTATTTAGAGATTTTATTTGTTTATTTGACACAGAGAGCACAAGTAGGCAGAATGGCAGGCAGAGGGAGAGGGAGAAGCAGGATCCCCGCTGAGCAGAGAGCCTGACATGGGGCTTGATCCCAGTTCCCGGGATCATGACCTGAGCCACCCAGGTGCCCCTAAAATCAGTTTACTCATTAGAGATAACTCATCTAAGTATCCAATATCTCTCAGCCTCAGTGTTTTGCTCAATAATACCTTTCTCATAGAGATTTGTGAGGATTAAATAAAATTTATGTAAAACACTTCACACATAGTAAACACTCAGCAATGATAGCGACTGTTATTCTACCTATTTTTCCATTATATATGTGATCTTTTCTCTCCCTAGATAGTGAAGCTTAAGAAATTATATTTTTTAGAATGATATTAGAACAGGACTTGGATGCACCTTAAACACATCCAGTATAGCCATGGTAAGGAATGCCAATATTTTGTGGAACTTTTGTTTCTGGAGGACATATTTGAAATCTAGTACATTAGATTTTCATACTAGCTGTTCTTTCCACTGGAAAGCTTTTCCACATGATATCCATGTGACTGATTTCATTCAGTTATTTGCCATCTTCTCAGTGAGGCCTGTTCTGACCATTCAAGACCTTCGCTGAGATCAAGAGTCAGACACTTACTAAGCCCCCCAGGTGCTCTCTGTCCTGACCGTTCTAATTAAAATTGCAACTCATGTGCCTGTCTCTACTTCCAACTCCTAGGTTGTGTTTTTTCCATAGCACTTACCACCTTCCAATATAGTATTTAATTCACTTATTATTTTTATTGTTAATTGACTGTCTTTCTCTGTTCAGATGGAAGTTCCACAAAGGCAGGGATTTTTTTGTCTCTTTTGTCATTTGCTGTATCTCCAAAGCCTAAAACAGCACATGGTAGGTTCTAAGTCAGTATTTAATTCATTTGGACAGAACCTTCTGATTAAATCTCATCCTCCTAACTCCATGATTATGCTGGACATGATGTCTTCCATTTTAAGATAAAAAACTTACCGCGTGGAAATTCATGGCCTGCTAGATTGGGGAAAACTCAGATTTTAAAATTATCTTTTTCTATCCTTTTGGGCACAGCATTCTTGTCAGGAAAAGTAGTGACAGTGAATTTTTTTTTTTTTCCAGTAAGAAGAATGAAGTATCTTTTAATATTATTTTGAAAACTTTTTAACAAAATACTTATAAGTGGTAAAATGACAAGAACACTGTAAGTATTAGGTTATGTGTGTTTTCAGTAGCACTGTCTCCTCCTGGTTTTTAAAGTAATAAACATTCTTTGTAGAACCGTAAGTTGTTAGTCTACTTGGGCTGCCATAACAGAATAACCACAGACTGTGACTTAAACAACAGAAATTTATTTTTTCACAGTTCTGGAGATGAGAAGTCCAATGTCATGGTGCCAGCAGGGTTGGTTTCTTTTGAGTCCTTTCCTTTTGTGCTGCAGATAACTGCCTCCTAGCTGCATCCTCCTGTGGCCTTTCCTGTGTGTATATGGGAGGGGGGGTGTGGGGGAGGGAGGTCTCTGTTGTCATTTCTTTTTATAAGGACACCAGTCCTATCGGATTAGGGCCCTGTCCTTAACCATTCCTTTTAATCTCAATTGCCTCTTTAGAGGCCCATCTCTAAATACAGTCACGTTGGTGGTTCGTACTTCAACGTAAGAACTTTGGAGGGAAACAATTCAGTTCATACATATAGAAAAGAATGAAGAAGAGGAAAAAATCATCTATAATACCATTAATTTCCCGGATAAAACTACTGTTAACATTTTTGTATTCCTCCAAGTCATATTTCCTTTGTATTTTCAAAGCTTTGCAATCATACCATAGTATTTTTTTTTTTTTTACTTAACATTACTTAAAGTGAAGTCAAAGATTGCACACTCAAATGCTTATAGGGATCAGGCAGGCCGGCAAGATAATAATGGTAACTAACATTTATTGAGTTCTGTTTGCCAGGTACTTTCCTAGAGGTTTATATGTATTATATATATTATGTTTCCTAGACTTCACAACAACCCCATGAGGTATATGCCATTATTATTTCCATGTTTCAAGTGAAAAAGAAAATAAGGCAGAGGGAGGTAAAAAAACATGTTTGAGGACACACAGCTAGTAGGTAGCTATATTAGCATTGAGACCCAGCTGCTGAAATGACTGAAATGGGGTGGTTGGCTATTGTGGTGACCTTGAGAGAGCATGCCCCACCTAGGCATCCACTGCTCATGATGGATTGTTAGTCTAGTGTAGCAGATCTTTCAGTTTTTTGATAGCAGTGAAAAATCTGTATTTTTACATGCAATATTGGCAATTAGGAAAATAAAAAAAAACTGTTGTATCAAACTTTTTTTTTAACTTTGCGACATTTTATTATAAAAAGCTGGTACTCCTAAACATGAACTAGTTTGTAAGAACTTAATAAGAGCTTAAAATTCATTGCACATTTACTCATTTTTTTTTTAGCTTGACCTTGTAGTAAATCTTTAGCTTCATTGATTTTGGCTGTTATATAAGGAGATAGATCCTCCCTTGTTTGGGTGATTAAAAAGCATAATTTGTAGAAGTGTGGCTCTTATTTTTCCTTTATTGTTAGTAGAGCTTACACCTGCTGTTAATGCTGCCTCTTGTTTTGGCATTTTGTGTTCAAACCCACCTCTATAATAGCTGCCACTGAAGGCAGATTTTGGTAGACTTTAAAAACTTGTTTTGCTTGAAGCTCCATATGCTCCACGGCTTGCAAAACATAACAGCCTGCAAATCCTGCAGCAGTAAATGGTCAGTCCATTTGCTACCACTGTACTGCCCATGGCTCCGGCTTGGCTCGCCTGCATCCACTGAGAGGTTTATCCCAGCCCAGAGGCTGCAGCCACCAATTCCATGCCTCTACCAGAAAGCACCACTGGCAGGTACAAAGGCCTCGGATACAAGCACCCCAGGAAATCCTAGAGCAGCTACAAAGTCAGACAGATCTTGTATGTAGATTGCATTTAGCCCACATATATAAAACAGGGGTCACAATAGTAATACCTATCTCCTAAATTTGATGTAAGATTTAAATGGGGGTATTTTATGTATAAGGTTTAGTTTAATGCCTGGCACATAGTGCTAAGTAAATGTTAGCTAATATTTTGTCTAGTCATTGCAATTCTTTAAAAGTATCATTTACTATTGTTTTTATTTTAAGAGATTATGTAAGTAATATATGGATACATGTCTTTTGTAAAAAAAAAAATTCCAATAATATAGAAGAATAATTAATTACAGGATTGAATTTGCTTTTGCTTTCCACTCCCAACTTCCTTCTTCTCTCCGTATATAATTAAAAAACCCATAAAAAGGGGCGCCTGGGTGGCACAGTGGTTGAGCGTCTGCCCTTCGGCTCAGGGCGTGAGCCCGGTGTTATGGGATCTAGCCCCACATCAGGCTCTTCCTCTGTGAGCCTGCTTCTTCCTCTCCCACTCCCCCTGCTTGTGTTCCCTCTCTCTCGCTGGCTCTCTCTATCTCTGTCGAATAAATAAATAAAATCTTTAAAAAAAAACCCATAAATGCTATATTTATCCTTCTGGCACTTGTTTTTTTCACTTAATACGTCTTGGAGATCTTCTGAGGTCAGTTTATACAACACTGCTCCATTCTTTTTAAAGGTTGTGTGGTGTATTCTCTACTACGGTATACCATAATTTATTGAATTAGGTCTCATTTGTCATTTAGGTAGTTTTCAACTTTTTGCTATTATAAAGAAGGTTTTGCAAAGAGTATATATCTTTGCACACATTTGTGACTATTTCCCTAGGCTTGATTCTTAGATGGAATTGCTGAATTAAAACCATATTAAGTTAACTATAGAGAACACACTGATGGTTACCAGAGGGGAGGTGGCTGGGTGGGTGGGTGAAATAGGTGAAGGGGATTGAGGAGTGCACTTGTGATGAGCACCGGGTGTTGTACGGAAGTGTTGAATCACTATATTGTACACCTGAACTAATATCACACTGTATGTTAACTAAGTGGAATCAAAATAAAAGTTAAAAAACTATATTAAGAATTTTCACAGCTATTGCATCTTTGTTAAATTTTTTTTAGTAGCTTTGTAATATTCCATTTTGTGAATCTACCATTATTATACCAATTCCTTATGTTGACACAGTTAGATTGTTTCTAATTTTTTGCCACTGTAGGTGGACGTGTGATAAATATCTTTGTTAGTAGGTTATGGCTTTTAAGGTAAGTAGTCTGAGAGGAAGTTTTCAACTAATAAGTATATTTCTGAGGCTTTACTTTCCCAAAACTATTATAAGAACTATATTTAGTGGTAATATATTATTTTTACAAAAAGTAGAGGTTTGATAAAATCATGGCCTAGGGTTTTTAATATTATATTCAAGAATTTTAGAATCTTTTATATATATGTTTCATTTTAGGTGTTGTCATCTGTAATGAAGATCATTGAAAAACAGAAGATTGAATAAAGCCTTGTAACATTGGACCTGGATAGGACATTTAGGAAAGAAAATTAAAATTAGTCACTTCGGTTTTATTGTTTCAATTTCATAATATTTATTCTTTCCTCTGAATAAATTTAGGGAGTAGAAATTAAAATTCAGTGCTATACCAACAGATGCACTAATATTCTTTTTTCTTTCTTTTTTTTTTTTGTATGAGATAAGAAAGTAGATAACCAAGAGCTACAGTGATTCATAATGAAATACACTAAATTGAATTTTATGTTGTCAGTTCTCGGCATTATAATCTATATAACTGATTTAATTGTGGACATCTGGGTATCTGTCAGATTTTTCTATGAAGGACGAAATGTTTTTGGTATTTTAACGGTGAGCTTTATGCTCTTTGGAACACTTGTGGTGCAGTGTTTCAGTTATTCTTGGTTCAAGACTGATTTAAAGAAAGCAGGCCAAGAAAATCAGCATTGTTTTCTTCTACTTCATTGCTTGCAAGGAGGAGTTTTTACAAGGTGAGCATACACTTTTGATCATTAACATTATTTTTCTTTTATGCAAACAGAAACTACCTTTCTGTGTTTGGGTAGTCAAATGTACAAAGTTCCCCTATTTGCATGTAGCACAAAGGTTACTTGCTCCTCATTATCGGTGCTTATATGAGTCATTGCTGTACTGTTAGAATTTTCCAGGGTCATTGATAGAATGTTTCAGTTTACCTTGGGGCACCTGGGTAGCTCAGTTGGTTAAGCATCCAACTCTTGATTTTGGCACAGGTCATGATCTCAGGGTTGTGGGATCTAGTCCTGTGTCAGGCTTGGCTCAGCGTCGGCTTAACACTCCCCCCCACCCACCGCCCTTCCCCTGCTTGTACAGGTGCACACATGAGCACATGTGTTCTCTCTCTCTCAAATAAAATCTTAAAGAATGTTTTTTTTTTAAATTTCAATTCAATTAATGAACATATAGTATATTATTAGTTTCAGAGGTAGAGTTCAGTGATTCATCAGTCTTATATAATAGCCAGTGCTCATTACATCATGTGTCCTCCTTAATGTCCATCACTCCATTACCCTATTCCCCCACCCTCTCCCCTCCAGCAACCCTCAGTTTGTTTCCTGTGGTTAAGAGTCTCTTATGGTTTGTCTCCCTCTCTGACTTCATCTTGTTTTATTCTTCCCTCCTTTCCCCCATGATCCTCTGTCTTTTCTCTTAAATTTCAAATATGAGTGAGATCATATGATAATTGTCTTTCTCTGACTTTTTTAGCTTAGCATAATACCATCTAGTTTCATCCACGTTGTTGAAAGTGGCAAGATTTCATTTTTTTGATGGCTGAGTAGTAGTCCATTGTGTGTGTGTGTGTGTCTCTCTCTATGTGTGTATATAGATATATCTATATACACATATACACCACATCTTCTTTCTCTATTCATTTGTTGATGGACATCTGGGCTCTTTCCATAGTTTGGCTATTGTGGATATTGCTGCTATAAACATTGGGGTGCAGGTACCCCTTTGAATTTAGTTACTTTTTCTGATATGTACTCACTTTTTGTGTGTGTGGGGGAAATGACTCATTTCCGTGTCTTATGAATCTTTTATCTTCTATTTTCTATTCCAAGCCTGATTATGTAAATGTAGTTTATCACTTGCAATTCTGAGAGCACTTAATTTTTTTAAGTTACTTACACCATTGATTTGACTAAATGAAATTTTTACTGTAATCAGTAGCCATGTGGTTAATTAGGTACAGAATCATATGCAGAACTAAAAATAACCTTAAGAATCATCTTGTTCAGGGACTCCTGGGTGGCTCAGTCAGTTAAGCATCTGCCTTCAGCTCAGGTTATGATCCCAGGGTCCTGGGATCGAGTCCCACGTTGGGCTCCTCGTTCTCCCTTCTGCCTGCCACTCCCCCTGCTTGTGTTCTCTCCCTCTCTGACAAATAAATAAATAAAATCTTAAACAAAAAATCTTGTTCAAAACCTTATTTTATAGTTAAACTAGGAATCTAAATAGGTCCTGAGAATTCTGTGATTTTCCATATGTCTAATTTCATTTGACCTTTTCATTATTAAGGCATTTAATTCTGTTAAAAGCAATATATATATTAAAGAGAAAAATAAAGACAAATATTAAGTGGATAACATATTGTTTTGTTACAGTTAGATTTTGAATTTGGGCTATTTTGACCACCACCTTTCTTTTTTTTTTTTTTTATTGTATTATGTTAGTCACCCTACAGTACATCCCTGGTTTCTGATGTAAAGTTTGATGATTCATTAGTTGCATATAACACCCAGTGCACCACAATATGTGCCCTCCTTACTATCCATCACCAGTCTATCCCATTCCCCCACCTCCCTCCCCTCTGAAGCCCTCAGTTTGTTTCTCATAGTCCATAGTCTCTCATGCTTCATTCCCCCTTCAGATTACCCCCCTTTCTTTATNTTTTATCTTTGGATTTCTAGTTTCCAATTTATCTAGGTGTAGATTTATTTTTCTTGCTTGGGATTTGCTGGTCTTCTTAATTCTGTGGATTATTATCTTGCATTAGTTTGGCACAATTCTTAGCCATCGTCTTCTCTAATGTTTTCTTTACATTTCCTTCTGGGACTCCAAGCAAATATAAGTTAGATCTCACACAACCTAACATAAATGTTGCATGTTAGATGTTTTGAATTTTTATTTTTGACTCTGTGGTATATTCTGTGAAAGTTTTTCATAACTCTTTTTTTTTTTTTAAATTTCACTAGTACTTTCTTTCACTGTGGCCAAAATGTTATTATATCCAACCACTGAGTTTTATTTTATAATTTTTATTTTATTTTATTTTTTAATTTAAATTCAAGTTAGTTAACATATAGTGTAGTATTGTTTTCAGGAGTAGATATTAGTGATTCATCACTTACATATAACACCTAGCGCCCTCCAAATACCCATCACCCATTTAACCCATTCTCTTACCCACCTCCCCTCGAGCAACCCTCAGTTCTCTGTAGTTAAGAGTAATTTATTGTTTGCCTCCTTCTCTATTTCTATCTTATTTTTCTTTCCCTTTTCCTATGTATACACTCTAGTTTCATCTGTGGCACTGCAGATGGCAAGATTTCATTCTTTGATGGCTCAGTAATATTCCATTGTATATATGTATACCACATCTTCTTTATCCATTCTTCAGTTGATGGACATTTGGGCTCTTTCCCTACTTCAGCTATTGTTGATAGTGCTGCTGTAAACATTGGGATGCATGTGGCCCTTTAAATCAGCATTTTTGTATCTTTTGGGTAAATACCTATTAGTGCAGTTTGTGGGTTGTAGGGTAGTTCCATTTTTACCTTTTTGAGGAAGCTTCATACTGTTTTCCAGAGTAGCTGTACCAGTTTGCATTCCCACCAACAGTGCAAAAGGGTTCCCCTTTCTCCACATTCTTGCCAACATCTGTTGTTTCCTGAGTTATTAATTTTAGTCATTCTGACTGGTGTGAGGTGGTATCTCATTGTGGTTTTGATTTGTATTTCCCTGATAAGTGATGTTGAGCATTTTTTCATGGGTATGTTGGCCATTTGTATGACTTCTTTGGAGAAATGTCTGTTCATGTCTTCTGTCCATTTCTTAACTCGATTATTTTTTGGGTGTTGATTTTGATGAGTTCTTCATAGATTCTGGATATTGGCCCATTATCAAAGATGTCATTTGTAAATCTCTTCTCTCATTCCATTGATTGCCTTTTAGTTTTGTTGATTGTTTCCTTCACTCTGCAGACACTTTTTATCTTGATGAGGTCTCAATAGTTCAGTTTTGCTTTTGTTTCCCTTGGCTCCGGAGATGTGCTAGTAAGAAGTTGCTGCAGTCAAGGTCATAGAGATTGCTGCCTGTTTTCTTCTCTAGGATTTTGATGGTTTCCTGTCTTTCATTTAGGTCTTTCATCCACTTTGAATTTATTTTTGTATATGGTGTAAGAAAGTGGTCCTGTTTCTTTCTTCTGCATATGGCTGTCCAATTTTTCCAATACCAATTGTTGAAGAGACCGTCTTTTTTCCATTGGACATTTCTTTCCTGCTTTGTTGAAGATTAGTTGACCATAGAGTTGAGGGTCCATTTCTGGGTTCTCTATTCTGTTCCATTGATCTATGTGTCTGTTTTTGTGTCAGTACCATACTGTCGTGAGATTACGGTTTTGTAATATAGCTTGAGGTCTGGGATTGTGATGCCTCCTGCTTTGCCAGTACCATACTGTCTTGATGTTTACAGCTTTGTAATACAGCTAGAAGTCTGGGATTGTGATGCTTCCCACTTTGCTTTTCTTTTTCAACATTACTTTGGCTATTTGGGGTCTTTTCTGGTTCCATACAAATTTTAGGATTGTTTGTTCTGGTTCTCTGAAAAATGCTGGTGTTATTTTGATCAGGATTGCATTGAATATGTAGATTGGTTTCAGTAGTATAGACATTTTAACAATATTTGTTCTTCCATTCCAGGAGCATGGAATGTTTTTCTGTTTCTTTGTGTCTTCACGTTATTTCATAAGTATTCTATAGTTTTCAGCATACGGATCTTTTACTCTTTTGGTTATGTTTATTCCTAGGTGTCTTATGGTTTTTGGTGCAATTGTAAATGGGATTGATTCCTTGATTTCTCTTTCTGCTGCTTCATTATTGGTGTGTGGAAATGCAACAGATTTCTGTACATTGCTTTTATATCCTGCAACTTTGCTGAATTCATGTATCAGTTCTAGCAATTTTTTGGTGGAGTCTTTTGGGTTTTCTACAAAGAGTATCACGTCATCTGCAAAGAGTGAAAGTTTTGCTTCTTAGTTGCTGATCTGGATGCCTTTTATTTCTTTTTGTTGTCTGATTGCTGAAGCTAGGACTTCCAGTGCAATGCTGAACAATAGTGGTGAGAGTGGACATCCCTGTCATGTTCCTGACCTTAGGGGAAAGTCTCTCAGTTTTTCCCCATTGAGGGTCATATTAGCCATGGGTCTTTTCTTTCTTTCCTTTTTTTTTTTTTTTTTTTTTTTTTTTTTTTTTTTTTGGTAAAGATTTTATTTATCCATTTGAGAGAGAGAGAGAAAGAGAAAGAGCATGAGCAGGGTGAGAGGCAGAGGGAGAAGCAGGCTCTCTGCTGAGCAAGGAGCCCTTTGTGGGACTCAATCCCAGGACCCCGGATCATGACCTGAGCCGAAGGCAGACACCCAACTGACTGAGCCATCCACGTGCCCGTAGCTGTGGGTCTTTCATATATGGCTTTTATGATGTTGAGTTATATTCCTTCTATCCCTACTTTCTTGAGGGTTTTTATCAAGAAAGCAGACTGTATTTTGTCAAATGTTTTTCTGCATCTATTGAGAGAGGATTATATGGTTCTTATCCTTTTTCTTATTACTGTGGTGTGACGTGTTGATTGATTGTGGATATTGAACCACCCTTGCAGCCCAGGAATAAATCCCCATTGATCATGGTGAGTAATCCTTTTAATGTTGGATTCTATTAGCTAGTTGGAATGGATTTGATTTGATTGGATTGATTAGCTAGTATCTTGTTGAGAATTTTTGTATCCATGTTCATCTGGGATATTGGTCTGTAATTCTCCTTTTTAGTGGGGTCTTTGTCTAGTCTTGGAATTAAGGTAATGCTGGCTTCAGAGAATGAATTTGGAAGTTTTCCTTCTATTTTTATCTTTTGGAACAGCTTGAGAAGGATAGGTATTAATTCTTTAAATGATTGATAGAATTCCCCTGGGAAGCCATCCCGCCGTGGCCTCCTGTTTGTTGGGAAATTTGTGATTGCTGATTCAGTTTCTTTTCTGGTTATAGGTCTGTTCAAATTTTCTATTTCTTCTGTTTCAGTTTTGGTAGTTTATGTGTTTCTAGGAATTTATCCATTTCTTCCAGATTGCTCAATTTGTTGGCAATTTGTTGCTCATAAAATTCTCTTAAAAATTGTATTTCTGTGGTGTTGGTTGTGATCTCTCCTCTTTCATTTGTGATTCTATTTATTTGGGTCCTTTATCTTTTCTTTTTGATAAGTCTGGCTATGCATTTAACAATTTTGTTAATTCTTTCAAAGAACTGGCTCCTGGTTTTGTTGATCTATTGTTTTTTTGAAACCTGGGATTGTGGTACCTCCAACTTTGTTCTTTCTTAAGATTGCTTTGGCTATTCAGGAGCCTTTGTGGTTCCATACAAATTTTAGGATTTTTTGTTTTAGTTCTGTGAAAAATATTGTTGGTATTTTGATAGGGATTGCACTGAATCTTTAGATTGCTTCGGTAATATGGACATTTTAACAATATTTGTTCTTCCAGTCCACAAGCATGGAATACCTTTCCATTGTGTTTTCTTCAATGTCTTATAGTATTTAGAGTACGGGTTAAATAAGTTCACCCCTTTGGCTAAATTTTATTTGGGTATTTTATTCTGTTTGATACAATTGTAAATGGGATTTAAAAAAAATTACTCTTCCTGCTAGTTTGTTGTTAGTGTATAGAAATGCAACACATTTCTGTATGTTGATTTTGTATCCTGCAACTTTTTTTTTTTTTTTTTTTTTTTAAA